>NC_080784.1:159859053-160171553 GCF_028018385.1 Neofelis nebulosa
AATTGTATAACCTTAGTTAAATAACCTGTAATGGTTAAGTCAAAATATTAACAACAATAATGAACCTATCTCTTCATGTTCAGTATTATGACAGTGTCAGTAAATAATGTGGACTTGGGGGGGGGCAGGGTTGGGAGGGAAAGTCTTCTGACCCTTAGCATGCTTTTTTTTGTCTTCAGCAGTTACCTCAATACATTTATCTTCATGATAGGGTTATGAGTTATTGCATTAATTATTTTATAATAATTTATATATATTTTATATATATATAAATATATATATAAAATATATATAATTTATATAATCAATTCAGAGGCAGGCATTTAAACATTTGGATGCTTTCTTTAGTGTATAGACATAGTCAATTTTTTCTGAATCTTGGATATCTGAGAATATTTGATTTCTCAAAAACACCAGGGCTCTGAACATTTGTAGAGTTATCAAAATCTTTCTATTTTCAGAAAAAACTAGAGCATGTTTGGCTAAATGATTCTGGAAAGGACATAATAAATATAAGTAGATGGCTCTGATACATTAGTAACAAATAGGAGGCTTTGATACATATATTGAATACAAAATATAAATTTTAAGACCAATTTGAATTTTATTTTCTCCTAGTCTCTAATCTCCCAAAATAGCTGCGACACATTATACCACTGTGATGCTTTGCAACAGAATCGACAGCTTTAATTCAATATGCATATAAATCAAAAGGGACACTCTAACATTGCTCAGATATTAACAAATTACTGGATAGCCACCAGAGTATTCTATTTCCAGAGTAAAAGCATATTGCTAAATATTACCCTTTCCATGTAGACTCAGGCATTTGCTAAAACCACTCTGTAAGTATAGTGCTAATTTTATAGCTCAGGTTTGCAAATATTATTTAATTTAGACTAATACTAATAAAAAGCATGTAAAAATTTCAGACAACATATGCAACCTGAGTGCCTTTCTAGTAAAAGGTTATCACCAGAGGGTCATTGTAAGATTCTCTCTTATATGCAAATTCGTTCTTAGAACAAAGACACAGAAAGGAAGTTTGGGAAGAAGTTACCAGGTTAACTCACTTGCAGGTGCTTGAGTTCAGAGAAGTTTATGAAGTCCTGAATGAGTTTGAACTTGATAATTTTTTTTCCTAGATGGTAGCTAATTGCAATTTAGTAAATAATATATTTATTCCTATCTGTAATTCCTCTTCAGCATGTTAGAAACTACATGTCAGAAAACGTGTAATGCATTTGTGTTTTGTAATCCCTCTGAAGCACCCATACAGATTATTTTAACCATAGAAATCTATGATTGACTAGGGTGAGTGTTAGTTAGATCATTTCTTGTGTAGACTACTCACAAGCCTATTTCATGTGAGTTGAAATTAGGCAATCAGTACTTTCAGGTCAAGCCTCTTGTCTTCATTTTTCTCATGAAAAAAGCCTAGCACCACACCCACCTCAAAGCAGATATTTGAGTTACCATTGGCTAAATAATTCAAGAGTTTACTTGCTGCTATTACTGAAATGCTTATTTTATTGTTAATGTTTTGTTCAGACTTAACATAAAAAAAAACACTATTTCCCATTTATAAGTTTAAAATGAGAGATCCCTCAAAGATTGTTCTTAGAGTAACAGTTTTGGTAACATTGAAAGCATTTAATTTATAAATTAATTCTAAGAATCTTTGATGCTGGAGTTTTCTTGATCTTAGCAGGAGTCAAGAATAGATTTTCACAAATCTGCTACCTGGCTGACTGACAGCAACTGAAAACACCATTAACTGAAAGACACATCCTGTTTTCAGAGAAATTAAAATGAAAACTTAAAAATGAAATGATGAAATAGGATGGATATAACTGTCTTTTCTCTCAGAAAAATAGCAAAAGTTATGTTGACTTTGTCCCCTCTTATTCACCTTGTGACCTTCTTTATGCCCACATAGCTGAAGGTCTTGCCTGCCTCTAAGGATCCTCTTCTCACTTTGCCCCCAACACTCTTTAGTTTTCAGTTAGTCCTGTAATTATACCCAATCTCCCAAGCTCACTCTATGTTTGCAAACTTAACTGTTCTTTGGAGCTCTGCTCTAGTTTCTTTTCTTTTCTTTTTTTTTTTAATAGAAAAATCTCATGGCAAAGTTTCATGGCAGATGAGAGAGTAAAATTTTTAAGAAAAGCTTTGACAATCTATCCAGGCAGTTATACAACTCAGCTCCATGTAGAATAACTAGCACTAAATAGATATTTTCTCACCATTTTCTGAGGACCAACTGGTGCCTGGCACTGTGACAGATGCTCAGGACTTAGGAGCAAGATAGACATATGTCCTGAACCTATTGTCTTTTATATTCCAGCAAGACAAATTTCTGACTTTTAAAACTCTTCTTTAAAAAAGGCACTATTTACTTATTTATTGCTTCTAAATGCAATAGTAATATTTGCACAAGGTAATAAATCAAATACGTAAGCATTAAGGATAATGATAAATCTCTTCTACTCTCCAGTGGAAACTAGCTTTAAATGCTTTGGTGTATAATTCTGGATTTTTCTCTGTTTCTCTCACACTCACACACACAATTTTTCAGAAAGAAAAAGTTATTTTTCTACCTCTATGTCTCATTATGTACTTTTTTATATATAGCATTTTCCTTCTTGTGTTTATTTAACAAATCTACATTATGGAATTTTCTCTGTCAGTACTTACTGATTTATATCACTGTTTTTAATGGTCTTATGATGGTTCATAGAATGGCAGCGACACTCACCTTAATATATTTCATTCTTGGTTTGTTTACAACTTTTCCTTATGCAGGGTATGTCGCGATGGCCATTGTTGATCATACATCTAATAAAAATGGCTACATATGCATACATGCATATGCATACATGCATACATATTTGGCTACGTGTGCAAAGGCTTCTCTGTAGGGTAGAATGCTACTAAAATTATTGGTTAAGTGGTATGTTTTTTTGACATTTTGTTACACTGTATCTATTAGCCTTTATAAATGCTATATAATTTATACTTCTAACAAAGGGCATAAGAATATGATTCCTGATGCTTTTACTAATGCTAAATATTATTTTAATGGTATATTTTAGATCAATGAAAAGTGATATCTGTTTTCTCTAATATATGTATTATTACTATTGTTATTGCTGAAGTTGTATTACTCCTTTATATGTCTTTCTTCTGAGAAATGACTCTTCATTTTTATCAAGCATGTTTTTCTACTATTTTTTTTTAATTTTGGATGTTTATGTATTATATGTATCAAGCAATTATTTCTATTTCCCAAGAAAAGAAAGACAATCCAAAGAATTATCATTTATTGCCTATTAGGAACCAAGAGCTATGCTAGAGTTTTTACAGATATTATTTGTGTTTCTTGCAACAACTCTATCAGGGTGAGATTATTAATTTTCATTTTACAAATAAAAACTAGGTATCAAAGAAGCTGACTGAAGTACCTACGATCAGAGATAAAAAGTGACATTCATGCTATATGTAGATAGGAGATATAGAAAGAGTAATCAATCATCCTGGTTTACTTGGCCTTTTGCAGTTTTAGTTCTGAAAAGAACTGCATCTGGAGAATCCTCATAATGTCCAGACAACACAGGACATTGGTCATCTAGTGAGGACATGTTCACTGAGTTGAAATAAAGCAAATGACAGTGACAAATCTTGAGACAAGCATAATTTGAAGATTAGAATTCTAAATCATTCTCAGTTACTCTTTTTTTCTGGAACCATCAGAAGAATAAGACAGGGTTCTGTACTATTCTGCTATAAAGTCGGAGTCAGTTAAGGCAGGTTTATAATTATAGACCACCAAATCATTTCCATTGGAGAAGGCACATTGTGTCTAGAAGTAGCAATGTTCTGACTATGTAACAGTAGATCTTAAGACCTTGTGAGGTAAGTAAATCTGTAAACTAGGTTTTGTGCAATGAATTGTTAAAGGGCAAAATAATTCTGACATGAAGCATTTTGATGATTTTACAAATGAGACTATCTCCACAAGGTTGTCACAGATTGAGTTTTACCCAATATTTTTTTTTCTTTAAGATTAGATCCATAAAATACATTTTTCACTCTGTTAATTTGGAGACAGAGGGACAGAAAATATTAAACAGCTAAAAAACAAGTGTTTTCTGACCTCTTGAAAATAACACCATATCATAAATACAATCCATGATACAATACCTCAATTTTTTGTTAGCAACCTGAGAAATATGAGAATACTTCTCATTATCAGGTCTCTTTGGGCTTCAGAAAAAAATTCATTTTAGATCTTTTCTGTTGTTGACAAAAGGTCATTTTCATCCTACAGTTTCAACATCAGGACTGATTTTGAAGAAATAAATAAGCAAGGTGATAAGATCAATATTAAAAACACTATTGTGTACACAGTTGTCTTAAAGTGACAGTTCCTATAATTACCATTATTTTCATTTTTGTGTTTTTAATTATTTTGCTAAACCCATTTTGTTTGCATTGTTTTGATTTAGATTTATCTGGATAAAAGAGCTGATTTAATTATTGTTCTTAGCAAGTAATCTCTGTCATACTAGTTAGTCTTAGTTTAAGTTTCTCAACCAAGTGTTAAAGTTTTACTCACATGCAACCCTGCTATTCCTTCTGCCCACCCCTATCCCCAGGAAAGGGCTAGATGTGTAATGAATATATTAAATCTGTTTGTTCAGTACTTGACCAGAACTAACTATAGGTTTATGGGACATCTGGGTGGCTTGGTTGGTTTAAGCGTGACACTCGTGATTTCTGCTCAGGTCATGACCTCAGAGTTGGTGGGATTGAGCCGAGCCTCACTCAGCACTGACAGCACTGAGCCTGCTTGGGATTCTCTCTTTCTCTCTCTCTCTGTCTCTCTCTCTCTCTGCTCCTCCCCCACTCATGCTGTCTCTCTCTTTCTTTCTGAAAATAAACTTAGAAAAAATAGAACTAACTATAGGTTTCTTGGTCTGTAACTTTGGCAACATTTAACATCTTTTTAAGTAACTCCTATTCTTAATGCACTATTATAACAAATCAAAAGATTGAAAGTTCTATATGAGTAAGTAAAAAGAAAAACATATTGTCTAGGAAACCTTCTTGAAGAAAGAAAAATAAAAGTGAATATAAATACATATATTGGAGATAGTGTACGTAATTTAGGAAAATTTTCTTCCTAAATAAATTAAAAAATTGCTCATCTCTTCCTCCATTTTCATTGTTTTACTCTTGCTATTAAAGTTTTCTGTTTTTGTAAATTCCTAAAAATTTAATATTCTATACATTGATAGAGTTACAAGAAAAGATATCTGGAGTTGTCAGAATGTTGTCCACAGGTCTAAACATTTTCATAATAATATACTAAAACTCATTTTACTTTTCACTGTGTAACATTTGCAGTGACAGTGACAACTGGTGCCTTAGCACAGTGGCAGCTCATTACATGGGTGTTCATTGTAATCGTCACTGTCACATACTCACAGTTAATGAAATAGCTTTTTAACTTAAGAATGGTCTTGAAGAAAAAGAAAAAACATTAAATATGAATTCCTGAGCATGTCACTGTGTCAAATAATCTCTGTGACAAACTTAAAACAAGAAAATATTTTCTGTTGCCTGCTGAAGTACAATGATTATCTTCTAGCAAAGCACTTGTGTAAATGTTTGAGTTATGAGCTGAACTGGATTTTTTCATGAAACAATATGTTTAATGGAAACAAAGACTTGATGCATAAACAATGGGTTTCACAGTTTGGTAGCTGGCAGACATTTTCTTGAGAACGACCAAAGGAAGCATATCCCCACAAAGAACATGGCCAACAGTATTATTACCAATTAAAAATTTGAGTTTTTAAGCAAAGATTCAAATGTTATAAAACTTGTATCTGCCATGATAGGCTTTATATCTTTTCAATATTTAAAAAGGTTCCTGAGGAGACTGGTTGACATATTAACAGATATGATTATTTATTTAATATTGTATTATAAAATATGTTCATATTTAGAAGACATGGATAATTCAGGGAGCCAATATTTTCCAAATGGTAAATGCATCATATGATTAAAAAAAGTTATGTATGGGTTAAAAATTGATACCAAGGACAAAATGCATTAATGGAATCTATTGAAACTAAGTACTAAAACCCTGCTGATATGGTTTTAGATTTGACATTACAAGTAACTTTTAAGAAATTGCCAATAGTCAAGTTTGGGTGTAATATAAAAGTCTCCTTTACAATTATCTGAAAGGAAATTAAAATACCCTTGCATTTATTTTATAAGTATAATTCTGTAGGAGGCCAGATTTTGTTCAGATACTTCAACTAAAACAGCATAGGGCAACAGATTGAATTCGGAGTAAATATGAGAATCTGGCTGTAATTTAGTGTTCTGAGACCAATTCCAATGTGTATGCATGTATGTGTGTGGGAGGGGGGTGGTGGTGTCCCACACATACAACCAAGCAATTCTTGAACACCAGCAGGGTGGCTGAGGATTCAACTCAATTCTGACACCATCTACCCAAAGATAGTTTTAGATCTCAAAGGTGAAGGGGTCAGTCCTACAAGATGCCCCCACCCACCCAAACACACTTCAGACACCAGCCACAAGCCCATGTCATTACCTGTGCTTCTGACCCACTGTCTATATATAGACTGTTGGTTCTCACAACCTCTTCCTTGGACCTCAGACACAAATCCAGGTTGTTACCTGCACTTCTGACCAACTGGCTATAAATCAGATGTTCCCAGAACCTCCTCCTCAGGTTCAGTTAATTTGCTAGAGCCACTAGGAAAAACATTTTATTTACTAGATCACTGATTTATTATGAAAGGATATAACTCAGGGACAGCCATATGAGAGAGTGCATAGGACAAGGTATGAGGAAAGGGTGCAAAGCCTCTGTGCTCTCTCTAGGTGCACCACTTTCCCAGGGAAACCATTTAAAAGCATAAAGTTGAATAAAAATTAAAATGGTGGGGCACCTGGATGACTCAGTCAGCTTAGTGTTTGGCTCTTAATTTTGGTTCAGGTCATGATTTCATGATTCGTGGGTTCAAGCCCTGCATTGGGATCTGTGCTGACAGGCTCAGAGCCTGCTTGGGATTCTGTCTCCCTCTCTCTCTGGCCCTTCCCTGTGTTCTCATTCTCTCTCAAATATAAAATAAAATAAAATAATAAAATAAAATAAAATAAAATAAAAACAGCTACATTAATACTTCCGAGAGGCTCAATTTTAAACTAAGGAAACTTTTTCCTCTCTTCTACAAACATTCTCTCCTCCCTTCTTAACATTTTGGGAAAATAAGTAAAGTTATGCACCATAAAATGGCCAACCGGACTAACATAAGCTCTAGTTCCTAGCTTAGAGACTCCTCTTCCGGCTTCTTCTTCTTGCCCTGCTTTCCAGTGTAAAATAAAACTCTGATCCACCAAGATCTCAGAGTGCCGATTGGTTTTTCTGCCAGCAATCAAGTGTGGTTCTGCAACAAACCTTTTGTTTTAGGAACGTAGTACTACTCTGAAAATAACTAGGAGGCTTCGGGCACAAACACAACTCCTGTTGAAACTGGCTAGATCCTGCATTTTCCTATAGACCCTTCCAGTCCCTGCCTCTGGGTGGGCTTGCAGTTTTGAAGGACTTACTACGGCCTCCTTTGCCTGGCAAAGCAATACATTTATCCTTCCTCTTTATCCCAAACTCTGCCTTTGCCTTATGTTTTGACTCTAAAGCACGAAGGTGAGTTTCAATAACACCAGCACCTCCTCGTGTTTACCAACCTGAAAGCTCTCCAAACCTTAGCCTGTTGGGTTTTTATGGAGGCTTCATTATATAGGCATGATTGATTTACACACTGACCATTGGTGACTGAACTCAATTTCCAGCTGCCTCTCCAGAGGCAGGGGGTGGGACTGAAAGTTCCAACCCTCTCAACACCTGGCTGCTTCCACTAGAAACCAGCCCCTATTTTGGGTGTTGTCCAAAGTCATTAACGTAACAAAAGATGACATAATAAAAGACACCTTTATCACTCAGACACTTTATCAAATTCCAAGGATTTGGGGAGCTTTCTACCAGGAAAAGGGAGAAAGACCAAATACATATTTCTGATTATAAATCACAATATCACAAGCTGTATTCTGTTTAACCAGATTCAAAGAGATTTGCAAAAATAATAAATACTTTTCTCACATATTTTTTGGGATAATTATTTTTCACAAAAATATGTTTATTTGTGTGATGTTAACTGAACTAATAAATATTTTAAATGTTTTCTCATTTTAGTTTATAATTGGTATATAGAACTCACATAAACAAAAGTGATTCAGAGTTCTTATATTTTTTAAAAGTCTGAAAAGTTCTTGAGAAGCTTTGAGGGTGTGAGAAGTTTGAAAACATCTGCACTAGATATTTGGAGAAAGAATATGGTGGGCGTCTCAATGGCAAATAAATATTTGAAAAGGTTTTCAAGCTTCTTAGCAGTAGCTATTAGGAGAATCTATATTAAATCTAAATCTGAATCTAAATGTAATCTAAATCAAAGTCTATATCTGACTTGAAATATAAGCTAAATCTAAAGCCAATTTAATTTAAACCACAGGTAAATTAAAACCTAACTAATTTATATCAAAGTAGTAAGATAAGGGGATTTGTTAGACAAACAGAGAAATTACAAAAGTGAATGATTAGAATATTCACCTATTGTCTGTCCAAAATTATTCTACATCTCTGAACGTGGAAGAGACCAAGCCTGGATGTTATAATAACAAAGAGGAATTTTAATAATGCGGGAAAGAAATGATGACAGTATGAGCTAGAATAATAGTAATGGAGAGGGAGAGAAGTAGACAGCTTTAAGAAGTATCCACATGAAATGACTCAACCGTGCTTTATGATTTATTCTAAGTATTTATAGAGTGAGAAAGAGTTGTCTATGATGTCTTCCAAATTGCTTGCTTGGTACACCAGAAGCAAATGGTATCATTTATTGGGATAAAATTATGGGAGGTGGGACAGCCTTGAGTGGTAAGATAATCTCAGTTTAGAAATGTTGAATTTGAAGTAGAAATACTCATCCATTTCTACATAAATATTTAAATAAGTGCTTGGAGCCCAGGAAACAAGTCTCAAAGGAAGCAATAGATGTTGGGAATCATCAGACACTGATGATGACTAAAACCACAAGAACAAATAAAAATAGAGATTTTATAAATTTTAAAAAATGTTTTATTTATTTTTTGAGAGAGAGCTTAAGTGGGAAGAGGCAGAGAGACAGAGAGGGTGGGGGTGGGGGGGTTGGGCAGGGGATCTAAAGAGGTTTCTGTGCTGACAGGCAGACAGCAGTGAGCTACTGCAAGATCATGACCTGAGCTGGAATAGGATGCTCAACTGACTGAGCCACCCAGGTGCCCCTCTAAAATAGTATAGATTTTAGAACAAGAAGGAAGAAGATGTAAACCGGAAGCCTGTGAGGTGAGCAGAGGGAACAGAGCACTTAAGGAGACTGAGAACGAGCTGCAAAAGAGCTAAGATGAAAACAAGGAAGGTATAATTTCAAAGAAACAGACAAAGACAAGGATGGTAATCTATTTCACATGCTTCTGAAAAATGAAGGTGTAGACTGAGAAATATCACCCACTGTGGGATCCAAATATCATTAGTGACTTTGACAAAGAGAGTATCAGAAGAATGGCTGGGGTGCAAGTGATTGGGAATACAGTGAGAAGGAGTAGGAAATGAATAAGAGAAAGCAGGTGTACTAAGCAGAACATAAATACCATAGTAACAATTGCAACTTATCAAGACTTATGCTATTGTGGGGGAAAATGTACTTTTTCAATGCTTCTCAAGCTAAGATCTTTCATATATAGATCTGTGATATGTCTCCTAATAGAGATTCAAACTCCCTTGAAATATAAATAGCCTAACATTTACAAGGGAGGGGGTTTCTTATTCACATATGATAAAGTTGATAAATGGCTTAAATGCTTGAATATGTCAAATTCAATTGCTCTCATATCTACAACACCATATATATGAAAAACAAAATACAAAGAGATTGTCCTAGTATTTTATTTTCTGATTGCTTTTACTTGAAGTTAGAAGAGTGAAAAGCATCCAAATTCATATCACATCTTTCATTATTCAGTTTTCTATACTGTTATAAATAAAATCTCAACTGTCCTTCCAATACCCTATGCTACATATAGGAAATATTATTAACCCTGTTCTAGACAGAACTGATATGTTTTATCCAATTAAATCTCTATTATATATACATGGATTAATACTTACTATGTTGAATTTTTCTAAAATTAGACAGTTAAGTGAAAAAATTACACTTTCTATGAAATATCTAACATTTATTGAATGCTTACTAGATTCAGGCATGCGTTAAGCATTGTTTATGAATGATATCATTTAATGCCCAAACTAACCCATTGTGGCAGGCTTTATTATTATATGACAAAACTGAGATTAAGAAATTTTAGGGAATTTGTTCATATCACATAATCACTAATTAAAAGATCTGGGTTAGGAATACAAATTTGCCTGAACTCATTTATTCATTCAATAAATGTTGATTGTATCCCTATTATATGCTAAGCACCAGTGTTGTTTCCTGGCACATATTAATGAATGCAACAAAGATTTATCTCTGTCATTATGCAGCTTACTTTCTATTGGGGAAAATGAGACAACCAACAATGAACATTAAATAAGTAGATAAGGCAGTAGAACAGGTGTTGGCAAACTTTTTCTAAAGGCCAGACAGTAAATACTTCAGGTTTTGTTGGCAATAAGGTCTTTGTTGTAACTACTAAACCTTGCCATTGTAATGTGAAAGTAGTTACAGACAATATGTAAACAGATGAGCATGGCTGTATTCCAACAAAACTGAATTTGCAAAACAGGTGGTAATCCGGACTTTGCCCATGGGCTGTAGTTTGCCAACCTTTGTGTTAGAAGATAATACATGTTTGTTCTGTGTGGTGTTTTTGTTTTACATTTAAATTTGATTTAGATTTAAAATAGATTTTATATCTATTAATCTGTCAATCACACCCATTAATTATAGGGCCAAACTGACAACCCAAATTGTTGACAAATCTCCTGCAATCTAGGTTTCACAGGCACATGACATCAAATCCTAAACCTTCTAACCAATCCTGAGTGCATACCCCAAATTACCTTCTTTATCCAACTCACACACCTAGTCAATACTTCCCCTGCCATAAACATCCAGGTCCAGGTGCCAGACGATTAGACACCATCTTTATAGCTAGAACATGCTGACATTATTCAAACTAGCCAACTCTAAGCTGCTTCCCTGCCCCACCATGACTTTCCTGCAGAAAATGCAATGAAGGCCCTGAGCCATGCTTTCCTTTCATTCTTCTTTCTTCCTCCTAACTGAACCTGGTGCTTCCCCTGTAGCCCTGCATAGTATAACACGTCCCCTCCTCTCAGGAACTGTGAGTAATAAAAATCTCCTTTCAATGATATTGACTTCTCTGTCTCATCACTCAGTCATCATTATAAATCAAAATCCAGGGGCACCTAGGTGGCTCAGTCAGTTGAGAGTCTGACTTTAGCTCAGGTCATGATCTCGTGGTTTGTGAATTTGAGCCCCGCATCGGGCTCTGTGCTGACAGCTCAGAGCCTGGAGCTTGCTTTGGATTCTGTGTCTCTTTCTCTCTCTGCCCTTTCCCCACTCATGCTCTATTTCTCTCTGTGTCTCAAAAATGAATATACATTAAAAACAATTTAAATCAAAATCCAGGCACAAATCAATGCCATGGAAAAAAGAGAAAGTATAGCAAACATGTTTGTTTAAATCTTCTAAGAAGCAGATGTCAAGTCAGGAATAGACATGCAATAAATTTATTGGGAAAACTCTCGTGAAGGAGAAAGAGATGGAATCCAGAGAAGGCAAGAAGAGCTTTCAAACCATAATGCAGGTATGACTCTTGTAAAGGAGAGAAGAAAGGAGGGGGGTTTGAGGAGGAAGACTCTTGAATATAACACAGTTCTAGGAAAGGTTTGGCAAGTCTGATGGGGAGTCCTTAAGGCAAAATCTGCCATTAAAGGAGCCCCATGCCTTGCTAGAACGAGCCTTCATTAAACCTCCAATGATGTTCATTTACTATCTAGGAGCCAATGAGAATCTTGGAGAGAACAGAAGAACGGGGGTATCATCTGAGATTTATCGAGAAGGGTAGTGACTGAAACATTAGTCAATTGGTGCTGGTCTGCAGTAGATCTCAGCAGGGAATTTTCATGGCCACCACTACATGGGGGCACTAAGGTGATCGAGTGGCGTAAAGATAAGTAGGTTGATCACAGTATTAAAAAGCGTGGCCAGAACAGAATTCATTGAAAAAGCTAATGTCTGAGCAAAGATTTAAATGAGATATGGGGTTTGTGAAGTAGCTACGACAGGGAAGAGCATTCTAATACAAAGAAATCCTTAGATTAACATCTCAGAGGACAAAATGTGCCCAGCATGATCCATAAGCAAAAAAGATGCCAAGGTGGCTGGAGCAAAGTTAGTAAGAGAGAGAGGGCTGGAAGATAATGATGGCAGATCATAAAAGGCCTTATGTACCATAGGAAGGATTTCAGGTTTATACTCCAAAAGAAGCATCCAGTAGGTTAGAACAAATGAACAAAATGATTTGGTTTACATTTTAAATGATTTTTTATGTCTACCATATTAAAAAGGATTTAAAATTAAAATACTGTATTAAAATACATAGAGGTCAATGGTAGAAGCAGGTAGAACCAGTTTGGAGGTTCTTGTAAGAATTGAGCCGGGAAAGGACGGTAGGGCAGACAGGGCCAGAGTTGTAGAGGTGAATGGTAAAAAGTGATCAGATTCTGGAGATATTTTGAAGTTAGAACTGATGAGGTGTCCTGATCCCAGTACCCATGTTCTTATTTACTACATACTACTGAATTGGTATCTTTCTGTCTATCTGCTTCTTCTACTAGTTCTTGCATTGAAACAAAAGTGTTTGCATTCATTAATTCACACATTCAGCTAGACATGTTAATTAAATACTTGTTACAATCCAAATATAGCCTTACTTTCTGAGAGAGTAGAACTTGGTCATTGGTTTTAAAGGATACCCTAACATACCCATTACAGATTATACATAGATGATTTAGATAGATATAGATACAAGTATATATAGATACAGATATAGATGATATAGATATAGATAGATATATACATGAGATATAGATATAATTATAGGTGTATATATAGGTAAGAATAAAGGTAAAAGTAGAGGGAGAGAGAGATAGAGCTAGAGACAATACTAATACAAAACCAGTTGTGAAGGGTGGCGTGATAGACGTTTCACCCTAGTATGGTAAAAGCAAAAATGCAGGCACCATACTTGTCATTTCCACCCGGGTGAATAGACACAGAATACACTTTATATAGAAAAAGACATGACCTGAATTTTTCAAACGGAAAACTGGGAGGTAACAGAAGGGGAGAAAGAGGAGTCTGGGCTGATCTGAGAACATTGCAAGCCATGGATCAACATGATCCAAGGCACTGAGGCAAGAAACAGCTTGGGAGGAAGAAAGAGATAAATCCAGTTTAGGCAGGAGCCAGATTACAGAGAAGCTTGTAGGTTACACTAAGGAATTTAGGTTTATCCCCTAGTTATTTACAGAACCAGTGAAGTTTCAAGTAGAGAATTAAAAAAAATAATAATAACAATAACAATTATATTTGTAAAAAATCTCTTTGGGGGTGCCTGGGTGGCTCAGTCAGTTAAGCATCTGACTTCAGCTCAGGTCATGATCTTGCAGTTCGTGAGTTCAAGCCCCGTGTCGGGCTCTGTGCTGACAGCTCCAAGCCTGGTGGCTGCTTTGGATTCTGTGTCTCCCTCTCTCTCTGTCCCTCCCCCGCTCATGCTCTGTCTCTCTCTTTCTCAAAAATAAATAAAGATTAAAAAAAGTTGTAAAAAATCTCTTTGGCAGCAAGCAGTATATAGATGGGATTGGATAAGAAGTCAAAGAAATGCGGAACAAAATATACATGTTTTTCTTTTTTTTCTTGAAAGATTACAGTCTAGAATGAGAACAGTGTATGTAATCAAATGCAAGAGAGCATGGGAAGTATGGTGGATATTCTAGGCAATCAATATTTCACATTCATGTGCGCACACACTCACGGTTTTTCTACTAAAGCATAGCATTTCCAAAAAATAAGATAGAAAACCTTGTAACAATGCCCATAGTGATAACTTACTAGTTAATAAAAATACGTGTACATTTATTTAAGAATGAGAACATAAACCACCAAACAATGTGGTGAAAAAGCAAATGGATTTATGATTTAGGTCATAACAACGTAATGGAAGCATTTGTAAGATGACCAACATGGTGTTTCTCAGAAACATAAATACTTTAATGTCAAACAGATTGATTATATAGTGATTACCCATTTACAGCATAAGAAAATAAAGAAACAGAACCTACATGTATTTAAAGGCAAAAATTGTAGAACTGCTGGCTTTCATAGGTTTCTATTTATCTTAATGAATCAATTTTTGTGCCATAAATGGATTTGTTACAGAGCCATAATGTTGAACAAGCCACAGAATCTTGGCTTGAGCTGTGGTTAAATTTGATATTATGTATCTGTGTCCACATGGAAAATTAAGATGGCCTAAATGATGAATGAATTTCAGATGATGTATTTTCTAGGTAAAGTCATATTCCGATAATATTTTTTCTATTTTATTCTTACTAAAGCACAATGTTATAATTTCAGGAAGAAAAATTAGAGATATTATCCAGCATGTGTCAATTCAAGTGTTCAGATTATTTTTAAAGTCACACTTTTGTTACAGGGATTGAGAATATACTTTATTTTATTCTCTGCCAGATTTGCCAATCTCTTTGATCTTTCTCCTTTTTCTCCCCTTCTGTACGCTTTCCTGAGTGTTGCTTGAATATCATTCATTCATGCTTGCAATAAAATGTTATTTAGTTCTTACCCTAAGCATAATTATTACTGGTGCTAAACATATGATGATAAATAAAATATAATATATAAATAATTAAATATGAAATTCACAGTCTCTTTTTCTTGTGACAGATGAGAAGAAAACTAATTATTTGAAAGAAGTCTTAAGAATAATTGTTAGAGGGGCGCCTGGGTGGCGCAGTCGGTTAAGCGTCCGACTTCAGCCAGGTCACGATCTCGCGGTCCGTGAGTTCGAGCCCCGCGTCAGGCTCTGGGCTGATGGCTCGGAGCCTGGAGCCTGTTTCCGATTCTGTGTCTCCCTCTCTCTCTGCCCCTCCCCCGTTCATGCTCTGTCTCTCTCTGTCCCAAAAATAAAATAAAAAAAACATTAAAAAAAAAAAAAAAAAAAAAGAATAATTGTTAGAGGCTTCTTATCATTTTCCTGTATCTGTCTTTTGGTGCTCCCTGTCTCTGTCTTTATTCTTACTTTATTCTTCCTGGGGAATGCCATTTGGGAAAGGGTTCAACACCTAAATGCCTGATGCTTTCTGCTGAAATCTGAATCCAAGCCACCAGAGTTCTGTAAGTAACTGCCTACTGAACCTGGCTATCCCTTAGATAATTGAAACCTAGGTTGTTAAAAATGAACCTAAATGTATACTCAGCTCCACTTCTACTTCCCCTCATCTCAGCACCAACAACCAAATCTGATTCTTCTTTAATTCTTATGATAAATGCCATCATAATCCATTAAATGGTACAAGTTCGGAATCTGAGAGTCATTTCATACTCTTGCAACCCTATATGCTTTTCCCCTTCCAAATGCAATCACTTAAGTCCTTGCATTTCAAACACCTCAATATTTCTATTATTTTTCATTCCTACTTGTTTTAGCCTTGTTCAGATCCTATTATCTCCTCTCATTATATTTTTGTAAAAATCTCCCGTAAGTGGTCGATAATGATCATTTTTAATACCTCACCAACTTTACCTCTATTTAAAACTTCCAGTAGCTTTACATTGCTTAAGGGATAGAAGCCTTAATCTCCTCACAGACTCAATGACATGGTCATGATTTGTGGGCTCTCTCTCTGTCCATTCTCATCTTCTGCCACTCCCCGGTGTAGATTTTATGCATGAGCAATATTGAAATCTTTATGCATTCTTATATGTGTTGAATTTGTATGCACTACTCTTTCTTTCAGGAAGGACCTTGTCCCTCTTCTGACTGCTGTTTCAACTTCTTCAAGAATCACCAGACGTGTCACTTTGGCCTTTATGCTTTCTTTAATTTCCTCCAGTGGACTTAGTAGCACATAACTGTGATCATATTATGCTGTAATATATACTATAAGTGTCTTGATAGTAAGTGCTTTCTCTCTTCCCTATAAATCCTCAAATTCCAACTAAAAATAAAAAAGTGGTACTTATTACTAAACATAAAACTAATCATTGAAAGACTAAATAAAATCTTCAATGTGGTTTGGTTCCTTTATGTATAGACACAATGTCTAGGGTCCTTGACTTTGTATACTTCACATCAGGACTCAGCAGAGTAACACAAACTACATCTAGTTGGTACTAGGCTCTTAGTAAGTATTTGTTGGAAAGCAGTGAGCCAGAGTTCAAGCTCTTCCATCGACCAAGCATGCAAGTTTTTATTCATCATTCATTTTACACAAGTTCCAGTTTTCTCATTTATAATTGGAGATGCTTATATTTGCCACGCTGACCTCAAATGACTGCTATGATTCAAATGAAATAAATAACATAAAAATATTTGGAAAAGAATACAACTCTCTATATGTTCTATTTAAAACACTCTGCCATTGATATATTTGTCTTTAAAGAGAACTATATCTGAAACTGTCTGGAGTTACTGGTTTCCAGCCTTATGTAGTGTCTCCAGACAGATAAGATTCCGTTCATGCTACAAATCGATGCCTTACAATAGCTACTTACAATATGAAAAATCCCTCATGCTAGAATTTAAAATCACATGAATAAAGATCTCATCTTGTGACAGTGGAAAGGGCAACCCCCAAATAAAATAGAGCCCTTGTTTGGACTAAAAATGTAAAGAAATACATCTTAATGAGGAACAATTAATTGAAAGCATAATTGCTTAAATATTCTTGATTCTCCTTTTTATTTAAGGCATGTTCTTTCTTAAAAAAATTTTTTTAATGTTTATTTTTGAGAGAGAGAGAGAGAGAGAGAGAGAGAGAGAGAAAGTGTGAGAGGAGGAGGAGCATAAAGAGAAGGAGACACAGAACCTGAAGCAAGCTCCAGGCTCTGAGATGTCAGCAGAGAGTCTGAAGGGGGATTCAAATTCACCAACCGTGAGATCATGAATTAAGTTGAAGTTAGACACTCAACCAACTGAGTCACCCAGGTGCCCTGGCATGTTCTTTCTAAGAAGTCCCATTAGCCAATGAAAATGATTCTGAATTGTACTGAATCTTTCTTTCAAAATTAGTGTGCCTGTGCGCGCGCACACACACACACGCCACAGTAGTTGCTAAAAATACTGGCTTTCATCATTTACTATGATACTTACTGGTATTTTAACTAGATATTTACTAGTATAAGTATCAACCAAATGCAGTATATTGAGTGCCAATTGCAGATTGGATTTAATTTACAAAGAAATATTTTCTTTCTTTATTTAAATAATCCTTCAGTTATGACCTAATTAAATCCTACATTCTTTACTGTTATTTCAGTGGAAATTAGTTTTAAAAATAAAGTTCCAAAAGATGATAGTCTGAAACCATGGCTGAAATCTGAATTAAGCACCCCAAATCTTCTAACCTACATAAAGTCCCTGAATAGCGTTTTGTAAGTCATGACCTAGGAGTTCCTTTTAAATTCCAATATCTTCAAAATAACATTATCGGCATGTATCTGTCTAATTAGAAATGGCAGTTAATAAAAACACTTTATATTAGGTTGCCAACTATCAATTTATTCCAGTGTTATATTTCAATAATCTGAACCAAGCAAAGATTTTGCCTGCACAGAAGTGGCCTTGCCTATCATGATAAGCAGCTGAAAAATACACATAAGCTGTATGAACCCGGCAGAATCCATCTGGTGAACCATCTGTGTGAGGACTCACAAATATTATACCCCATCTGTTGTTTCATCTTTGCTAAGATTGCCAACCTTGTCTTCATTCTATTATCTGACTATTTTCCTTCCCCATGGACTTTGTCTGTACATTTACTTTTATTCCCCATTGGCACCATATATCTAATTTTCAAAGCACTTTCCTCATTTTTGAAAGAAATTAGTTTAAGCATTTAATTTATGCAACTAACAGTCCTCTTGGGAAATAAAATAATTGAAAAGAATTGCTGTGATATCCGTGTTCTTAGCAAATGAGTGCATTATTATAAACACCAATTTCTTCCTGGTAAAGTCTAAACATAGAACTTCCCACCAAATTAGCAAATTTCAATGTCAAGATAGTGTTTAAAATATAATGTTATCTGATTGCCTCTCGCCCTTTCTAATCTGCTCTCCATTTCATTGCATGAAGTTATTTTCTAAAATGTCCTTGTCCCACCTCCTCCAGTCATTACCCATCAATGGCTTCCCATCTCCCCAAATGAACTCCTTTGAGATTTTAGCTCTAGTTCTCACGTATTTGCCAAAGCTTTCTTAACTACAGCTTGTGATCACTGTAGGCACAGTCTATACCAGTAATACTCCCTTGGCACTTATTCTAGCTTATTCTATCTTGTCATCATAGCTCCTGCATATCATTTATTTCTTCTATTTGCATGGTTTTTTCCCTTTGTGTGTCTTATATCAACAAACGGATATTAAGCCTGCAAAAAAGTGTGATAATGTCACCCAGTTTTTATTTTTTTTAAAGAAAAATATTTATTTACTTTGAGACAAAGAGAGAGAGAAAGAGAGGGAGAAGATGTATGGGAGGGGAGGGCAGAGAGAGAGAGAGAGAGAGAGAGAGAAGGAGAGATAGAACCCTAAGCAGGCTCCATGCTGTCAGCGTAGAGCCTGATGCAAGGCTTGAACTCAAGAACCTCAAGATCATGACCTGAGGTGAAACCAAGAGTTAGGAGCTTAACTGACTGAGCCACCCAGTGCCTTGTCTTCTTTAACATGTATACAAATAGCTCTGAGCCCTGTCCTCTTAACTGTGTTTGTTTAAAGTATGAAGACCTAACTTACGAACCATATTCTGGTTCTATCAAAATGAAGTTAAATATTAAAATAAAGGATTATGCTGTCTCTGAGAAATTTCAAAATCTGTGTCTATAGACACCCAATTAAAAGGAAATACCCTCACCAAGGTAGACTTGCTCTCTCTTGACTCTGGCTTCAGAAGAAATAGCAGCTGCATTTGCTCTGGACTTCTGAAACAACAGCATTGATCAGCACACTTCTCAGAGTTAGTCTTCCTCAAACTCTGTACAGGTGAAACCACATTTTGGGAACTTCTCCAACCACACATAATTTCATGATGTAAGACCACAGCTGAGGCCAGAGACCATTATAGAAAATTGTAGCTGCTGATCTCTATGTATGTCTATGTTGGTCTCTTTATCTGTATCAAGAATAGCATGCCTTTGTTTCTATATCGATTTATATAGACTGTAAGTATATGAATAGGAATATGAATATCTACATAGGCATAGCTAAATAGTTACAAATAAGTAAGATTATAAAATGGAATAGGAGACAGAATATATAAGTGTAGTTAGGAAGAATGCAGACCTGTTTGTAAGTAGAATAAAATCTTACCCATCTAAAGACCTGACACAAAAAAACTACATGCATTCAAGAGGAAAATGAATCAATAGTTTTATGTGTTCCACTGTGAAACAGCATTCAATTTTCAAAGTATGCATATGCCACGGGAATTAGAAAGAGACATATAAAGTAGTTACAGCAAAATCATAGTCTTTATAAAGAGCAAAACTGCTAAATCTCACCTACTGATTCTTACCATGATCACCGGCTCAAAGAAGCCTTCCCCAGCCACCATATCTAAAATCACATTACTTGTAACTTTCTGGTAACTTATTCTTGTCATTCTTCACAATATTTTTCAATATATGATTTTACTTTACATATTAAGTTATTCACCTGTTTGTCGCCTATCTCCTCCAATCGAGTATAAACTTTCTGAGAGTGGGGACTTTGTTTTGTTCTCTGTAGTTCTCATACTTGGCCCATAGCAGCCACTCAACACATATGTTATTATCTAAGGAAATGAACGTTAAAGTTCTCTCAGAATATCACTTTTTTTTTTCCATTTGAGGACACATCCCAGTTCTGTATGCTAAACCCAGGTCATACTCCTACTGAGTCAACAGCTCTACATTCAACCTAACCTCTTGCCTTAAATTATTTTAAATAACATTAATATTGTACATATATCCCAGACTTTCTGGCAGAAGAGTGAGAATAGCACCACAATAATTAAAATCACTCACTGTATTTCTCCCCTACACACTATAAAATGTGAGATTTCTTCAGCTTCCTGCCAGGTAATTGTTCTAAATCTCCAAGTCTGTGGTTGCAAATGTATTTCTTGGGCCAACTCTTTCAGCCCTTCCCCCTCTAATTCCAGGTCTCTGTGATACTGGTGTTGCTTGTTACTCTCAATGACAAAAATAGGACCCATGTGTCGATGTTCACCATCGACCAAAAGGGACAAGGACTTTCTTATTGAACTCTGTTAAAGAATACACCGCTGCTGGCGATGGTAGTTGCCAAAGCACCAATACCAAGGCTTCTGCCAAAGGGTTGTTTGCACTGATTTTCATGGTGGAGCAGCCAGGGCCTAATATTAAGGGCACCAATGTTTGCCTCCTGTTATTGCAGACATCAGTGTTTTTTTCTTCTCAGTGTTGTAGAAGCTGCTGGCAATAACATACCTGACGGGTATGTGTTCAATTTCTTAAGTAGATAATACTGGAAAGAACAAAGGATATCTTTTTGAAACTCATCTTTCATTTCTCATGGACTTGCCTAAAGACTGAGGTATATGTCACTGGAAGCTGGGTTGAGGGATTAACTAAGTCAAAGCTTTGACCTTTTTCTCTGATGCTGACCCACCATCCTTGAAACAAAACTCTGGATCACAATATTCTTAGTACAAGTTCTCTCCCAGGAGGCACCTTGTTCCCTCATATAAATCTTAGGGTGAATATAACTTACTTTCAAGCTGGGATGCCTGCTACAGAAAGTACTATGACTGAGCAGCTCATCAAATCATCAATGGATTTTAAAGGCTTTAGGATGTGTTTCAGAATAAAGGGTAAGCATGAAAGGACAGCAGCTAGCAGCCTTCTCAGGAGGAACAATATTCAAAGTCCCTTTGATAAAAAACCAGGTGACTTTTTTTTTCTTTTCATACCTGGAGTTGGGCGACATAGCAAACACTTTCTCCATGCCTCTGAGCCAACCAAATCAGGCACATAGCAGCAGACAGCTGTGACCCCAGGACTCTGATGTTCTGGCATATTTGGAGGGTGGAATATGAGGTAGCTTCTTTATTTAAAGAGTTGTTACGACAGGTCTAGTTCGTCAGTTTGCAGATTTCAAAGCCCCTCACCTGTAGGAGGGCGATGTGTGTTATTGGAAGAGATATGTGGTGCATCTAAAAATAATAACACCAACAGAGAATTAGATAAGTTTAGGATTTGGTGTCACAACACATTTAAGCTACAGGGTGGTGCCACTTATTGCTTTAAGACATCTGACAACCCATCAGGGATTGGATTAAGGACTTCAAAGGAAAGGTTGGATGCTTCCCCAAGTACCTTGTTGGCAAAGTGCAACCAAAGTGTTTGGCTTACTCTTTATTTTAGTGTAACTCAGAGATATTTGGAAAATACTCGAGTCATAAAGAAAAAAAACACATTAGCCAGATTGTACTTGAAAGTACATGTATTTTTTTTATATATACAGGTGAAGTCTTTTTTTTTTTTTATTTGTTCATTTTCACCTCTTTTTGGAATGTGTCAGGATATACTCTTGGCTAAGCAAAGACATCTTCTCACTTCTGTTCCCAAAGAAAACCAAAGCACAGAACTGGAAGCTGCATTTTTTATTTGACGCTTTTTTTTTTGTATACAAAGCATGAAAGGGGATCTTTTTTTAAGGCAGGGAAATTAAGAATTTAAAGAAGATGAAAGTTATACCATAGGAAATATATGACATTCAAAAACCTATAACAACATTTTTACAGATTGGAGGGGTCATCCATAAAATGTTATCATATTCTCACAGTCAAGAGTGGAAAATGGACTATTAAACTGCTGTCCGTAAAAAAGTGCCCAATATATCTGGCATACTCTATTTTGTAGTTTATTTGGAAGTATTTTTAGAGTTATTTCCCATGCTTTAATGGGATATAAAAGCATAAGCCTGTCAGGAAAGCATAGTGCAATGCCATATAATTGTTAGATGGATCAGCATTGTCGATGACTTTATTTGAACTTTATTGATTCACCTTATATTAGGTGATACTCTGGTCCACATAATGTATCTAGCTGTCAAGTTGTAGTAGCTTCCAAACAACCAGATTTCACAATAAATCTACCTCATAGTTTGAGGGAGAGTAAAAATGTGATCGAAGAAGTAACTGCAATAATTATAGGGTCATTAATTCATATCTCGCTGTCTGTCTACATTGCTCTCATACCTAGACATTTCCCTAAGTAGAATTCCTAGATCTTCTTTTTAGAAAATGACATAGGCCATCCAACTCTCTCTAGCTCTCATTTCTAATTAAGAGTGTTCAAAGTCAATGGCTCTGTTAAAGTACATAATATACTGGTCGATTGTTTATTATGTGTCAAGCCACATGGATAAAACAGTAATTTAAAAATTGTACCAATATGTGAAGAAAGTACAGTCTGCTGAGAAAAAGGCATATAAGCACATAAGTATAAGGGCACATGAAAATGCAGTATGCATGTGAGAAAAGAAGTAAAGATAGTTACTTTTCAAACTAAAAAGCTCTCAGCAGGGCACCTGGGTGGCTCAGTAGGTTAAGCATCTGACTTTGGCTCAGGTCATGATCTCATGGTTTGTGAGTTTAAGCCCCGCATTGGGCTCTGTGCTGACAGCTCAGAGCCTGGAGACTGCTTTAGTTTCAATGTCTCTTTCTCTCTCTCTGCCCCTCCCCCACTCACACTCTATCCTTCCCTCTCTCTCAAAAATAAATAAACATTTTTTTAAAAAAAAAGCTCTCAGCAAAGTGCCTAGCACACAGTACATGTTCAATAAAGGTTAAAAATTATATTGTTATTAAGTATATCATTAAATGAGTAGTTTATGCTCTGGGATACCTGGATAGCAAAGGTTAATCAGTTGCTATTAACAGCACTATTTTCATCTGTTAAAGAGTTCAGAAATTATTTCTTAGGTAAAGCAGTCTCTTTTGGTTATCATATTTGTATTGAGAAAGAAAGTAACAAACTATTTGTTTTCATTTTCATGTTATTCTAATTTGTAAATCTGTATACTGTATAATTTTTCACAGTACCAATGATTCTAATAGTGTATCATGAAAAATATAAAAGGACAAAACAAAAGGTGGAACATTCCTTCTTTAAAGGACTTCTTATTTTAGAGGACACTGAAGATTAATTTTTGTCTCCATGAATTTATGAAAGCCTATATGCAGCCTGTAAAATGCTAGTCAGGATTTCTCTCGTGTAGCAAAACACCCATTGTTCTGATATATTCAAGCATTATGGTTTTGATGCACTCTTAATTATTTAACACTTTCTTTTATTTATTGAAATTTCCTTTTGCCATTTGACTTGTATCCTTGATACATAGAATATGGGTAACAGCTTTATTAATAACACAATATAAACATGAGATGATTAATGTTCTCCAAAGAAACCTAGGTCCCACACCCCCCAGTATTGTTTCTTTAGTCTAGATGAAAGTTTCTGTGTGACACCCACCTGAGGGAGGAAGTGTGTACATTTAAGCAATGGTTTTGCTAAATATGAATGGCACTCACCTGCAAAGGAGAGCTTACCGTGGGATGAGAGCAGGGTTAGTCTTTGAAGGAGCCCAATGAACAGCATCTATCTTTCTTGCCTGATTCTGAACAAAATGAGATATAGGAAAAGGAGTAAGGCATTTAAGGTGAAACATAAATTGCTATCATTGCTAATACTGACAAAGACTAGCTAAGGAATATAGTTCAGGGATGAGCAGATGAGACTGCAGACTGGGGCTTGCCAAGACAGAGAGAGTGGCCCATCCTATATGGACCCTGTAAGGGGGTGGAATGTTTATAGAGTTTTTAAAAACAATAACACAACGGGCTAAGCCTTGGTCTGCTTTTTAATCAAAACCATTCATCAGCAATCTTGAACAATGTCAGTAATATAGAATTCCTTCCTTTTCTTTCCCCCACCTCCCTCCACCTGGGAAAACTATCACTAATAGCAAACTTATTGACTTAGAGGTAATCATGTATGAGGGTGGAAAGAGCCTACCTCTAGAGGAATAGAAGGGAACTCTTGCTTCCCAGGAGAAAGAAGAGAGAAATTGAGCTGGGCCTGCTCTGGCCTTTCTTTCCCAACTTAACAACCATATAAATTGTTCCACTTCCAGTGGGACAAAATAAATAAAAAGAGAGTGGACAGGAGTATTAAGTAATCAGAGTCCTTAATCATGGTAGACAACATCAGAAGTGGTAAAGAAAGATCCTTGAAGATGAGACAGATTAACATAATAAGCAAAGATGGAAAGAGGTGAGATGGAAACAAAGTGTGTAGCCTAAAAGTGACTATTCACAAACACAAAAAGAATATTTTGCTTATTTATTTCGAAGAGGAATAAAGTATGTTGGAATCTGGACTATTTGATGAAATGGTCAATGATGAACAGAAGGATCAAAATACCTGTTGGTATATTTAAAATCATTAGTAAAAATAATTTAATGACTCCGGCTGCAAAAAGAAGACTGATAAGTAAATAGAATATGAGAAAATGGGGTACCTGGGTGGCTCAGTCGGTTAAGTGTCTGACTTCAGCTCAGGTCATGATCTCACGGTACATGGACTTTGAGCCCTGCTTTGGGGTCTGTGCTGACAGCTCAGAACCTGGAGCCTGCTTCCGATTCAGTGTCTCCCTCTCTTTCCATCCCTCCCCGCTCATGCTCTGTCTGTCTCTCTCTCTCTCAAAAACAAACAAAAAGATATAAAAAAACAGAATCTTAGAATCTAAAATCTAAAACTTACCTTTTTATTTTGCATTTAATAACTGAATTTCAGCATTTGCCTCAGCCTATGACAATTCTCCTGCTTTATTACTGGGATGTAAGAACATACTTCTTTCACTTTTAGTTGCACTACTTTTAGGTTTTTATCTTAAAAGAGTGTTGTAGGATTTTGCATCTCAATTTCTCTCCCTAAGTGATCTTTCACTTTAAAAACAGACTAACAAGTAGCTATTTGACATATACTTAAAAAATCTATTTAGGGGAGGAGCCAAGATGATGGAACAGCATGGAAGTTTTTTTTGTGTGTCTTGCATCCATGAAATACAGCCAGACCAACACTGAAACATCCTACACACCTAGAAACCTGATCGTGGGATTAACACAACAATCTGTACAACCTGAACCACAGAATTCAGGTACATGGTGCAGAGAGGTGAACTTGGGGAGAGAGAAGCCAGGGTGGGCAGGGAGCTGCTTTTGCAGGTGGAGAGAGGATGGAGACTGGGGTGGGGGAGAATATGGGAAAAGCACCCCTCCCCAAAAGCAGCTGAAGAGAAAGTGGAAAATTGGAAATAGCTGCAGGGACTAAAAAGGGAGAAAGGAGAAAGGAGAGGGCTTAAATTCCATTAAGACTGTAAACAAGGGGAGCGCAGAGTCTGAAACTCCACAGCTCAATACCTGGCGGTGCTCTGGTGGGAAGGGCGAATCCCCAGGAGCAGAGTGGAGTCCGGGAGGTTCTTGGGCCACATGGGGAAAAGCGGTTCCACTGCTGGAAGGACATTTGGTAGAGATTGTTGAAGTCACCTGGTCCCAGCAGACCCCAGAAAATGGCCACATTCACTGGTGCTGGAACAAGGTTGTTAAGGGTGAAGCCTGGTGCCAGATGTGTGTTGCGATTTTCCATAATCTCTGAAACGCTGCTGTTACACTACCTTGTGAACTTTTTCTGGGACAGACTGGGACCTGGCCGCAGTGTCGGGGCAACGGCAGCAGCAGGCATTCCTGGGTGCAGCTGGCATTCAGCCATTGCTCGGTAAGACCCTCCCACAGAGGGGCGAAATAGGTCAAAGCCGCAGTCCTTCAGAAGTAAGGGGCCAGGGAAAACAGCCACACCTGAAACAAAACTCAGGAGAGAGCTACTGCCTGGGGCTGGTTCACGGACAGTGAAGAAGCAGAGAGTGGATGAAAGCTGAAGACAGAGGACGGGTGCACAATTGCTGATCAGAGAGAACAGAGTTCCTATACTAGAGACTGGGTAGCTGCGTGACGCCATTTTCACCACTCCCATGCATGCGCATATGCACCTATGAGCCCTGCAACAATCCACCCCAGTAGACTGGCAGCGCCATCTAGTGGAGAACGGTCCTATTACACTGAGCCCTGCCCAACTGGGCCAACCTTGCTCTTCAAGAACAAAGTCTCACCTCCTACTTAGTTTATGGACAATAAAGCGCTACATAGTCTGACTTCTAGGGGAAAACGAAGTAATTTCAGTCCTATTTCAATCTAGTAGCAGGTCCATCTATTCAATTTTCTTTCTTTTTTCTTTTTTTTCTCTTTTACACTGTTCTTTTTCTTGAATACAGAAAGAGAAAAAATTCATTTTTATTTTCAATTTTTATTAAAAATATTTTTATTTATTTTTTTACTATATTTTTTACTTTTGTGTAATTTTTCAAATTCTATCTTACTTACATCATTCTATTTTAGTCTACTTCAGTGTATTCACCTTTTCAAATTTTCAAACAATTTTCTTCTTTTCTTTTTTCTATTTTTTGTTTCTTTGCTTTTACTTGAATCCAGGAAGTGAAAAACTTCATTTTTACTTTTAATTTGTATTAAAAATATTTTTGTTTAAAATTTTTTACTATACTTTTTACTTTTATGTAATTTTTTTTCAAATTCTGTTTTACTTCCATCATTTTATTTTAGTCTACTACACTGTATTCACTTTTTCAAATTTTCAAACGATTTTTTTCTCTTTTTCATTTCTTTCCTTTTCTTGAATACAAACAAAAAATCATTTTTATTTTTAATTTTTATTAAAAACATTTTTCTTTAATTTTTTTCTACTATATTCTTTACTTTTGTGTAATTTTTTTCAAATTATATTTTACTTCCATCATCTCATTTTAGTCTAGTTCAGTGTATTCATTTTTACAAATTCTCAAACGATTTCTCCCCCCCTTTTTTTCTCTAATCTGTCGAACCACTTTCAACACCCAGACCAAAACACACCTAGAATCTAGCATAATTTATTAGATTTTGTTTTCTTGTGAGTGTTTTTAATTTTTTAATTTTAACATTTTTTTGATTTTTCTACCTCATTAATTCCTTTTCTCCCTTCAAAATGACAAAACAAAGGAATTCACCCCAAAAGAAAGAGCATGAAGAAATGACAGCCAGGAATTTAACCAACACAGACACAAGCAAGATGTCTGAACCAGAATTTAGAATCACGATAATAAGAATACTAGCTGGAGTCAAAAATAGATTAGAAACACTTTCTGCAGAGATAAAAGAAGTAAAAAATAGAATGAAATGAAAAATGCTATAACTGAGCTGCAATCACAGATAGATGCAGTGGCAGCAAGGACGGATGAGGCAGAACAGAGAATCAGTGATATAGAGGACAAACTTGTAGAGAATAACGAAGTAGGAAAAAAGAGGAAGATTAAGGCAAAAGAACACAATTTAAGATTTAAGAGATCAGTGACTCATTAAAAGGAACAACATCCAATCATAGGGGTCCCAGAAGAGGAAGAGAGAGAAATAGGGGTAGAAGGGTTATGTGAGCAAATCATAGCAGAAAACTTTCCTAACCTGGGGAAAGACACAGACATCAAAATCCAGGAAGCACAGAGGGCCCCATTAGATTCAACAAAAACCGACCATCAACAAGGCATATCATAGTCATATTCACAAAATACTCAGGCAAGGAGAGAATCATGAAAGCAGCAAGGGAAAAAAAGTCCCTAAACTACAAGGGAAGACAGATCAGGTTTGCAGCAGACCTATCCACAGAAACTTGGCAGGCCAGAAGGGAGTGGCAGGATATATTCAGTTTGCTGAAGCAGAAAAATATGCAGCCAAGGATTCTTTATCCAGCAAGACTGTCATTCAAAATAGGAGAGATAAAAAGTTTCCCAGACAGACAAAAATTAAAGCAGTTTGTGACCACTAAACCAGCCCAGCAAGAAATTTTAAGGGTGAGTCTCTGAGGAGAGAAAAGATGAAAAAAAAAAACAAACATATATATATATAGAGAGAGGGATAGAAATAAATAAATAAATAAATAAGTAAATAAATAAATATCAAAAGAAAGATTAGAAAGGCCCAGAGAACACCAGAAACTCCAACTCTACAAGCATCATAATGGCAATAAATTCATATCTTTCAGTATACACTCTAAACGTCAATGGACTCAATGCTCCAATCAAAAGACATACGGTAACAGAATGGATAAGAAAACAAGATCCATCTATATGCTGTTTATAAGAGACCCACTTTAGACCTTAAGACACCTTCAGATTGGAAGTAAGGGGATGGAGAACCATCTATCATGCTAATAGTCAACAAAAGAAAGCTGGAGAAGCCATACTTATATCAGACAATCTAGACTTTAAAATAAAGACTGTAGGGGAGCCTGGGTGGCTTAGTCGGTTAAGCGGCCGACTTCGGCTCAGGTCATGATCTCGCGGTCCGTGAGTTCGAGCCCCGCGTCGGGCTCTGTGCTGACAGCTCAGAGCCTGGAGCCTGTTTCAGATTCTGTGTCTCCCTCTCTCTGACCCTCCCCCGTTCATGCTCTGTCTCTTTCTGTCTCAAAAATAAATAAACGTTAAAAAAAATTTTAAAAATAAAATAAAATAAAGACTGTATCAAGAGATGCAGAAGGGCATTATATCATAATCAAGGGGTCTATCCACTAAGAAGACCTAACAATTGTAAACATTTATTTGCCAAATGTGGGACACCAAAATATATAAAACAATTAATCACAAACACAAAGAAACTCATTGACAGTAATACCATAATGGTAGGAGAATTCAACACCCCACTCACAGCAATGGACAGATCATCTAATAAAAAAATAAACAAGGAAACAATGGCTTTGAATGACACACTGGACCAGATGGACTTAATGGATATTCAGAACATTTCATCCTAAAGCAGCAGAATATACATTCTTCTCCAGTGCACATGGAACGTTCTCCAGAAAAGACCACATGCTGGGACACAAATCAGCCCTAAGTAAGTGCAAAAAGATCGAGATCATACCATGCATACTTTTTGACCACAACCCTATGAAACTCAAAATCAACCACAAGAAAAAATTTGGAAAGGTAACAAATACCTGGAAACTGAAGAACATCTTACTAAAGAATGAATGGGCCAACAAAGAAGTTAAAGAGGAAATTAAAAAGTATATGGAAGTCAATGAAAAGATAACACCACAACCCAAAACCTCTGGGACGCAACAAAGGTGTCATCAGAGAAAAGTGTACAGCAATCCTGGCCTTCCTAAACAAGGAAGAAAGATCTCAGATACACAACCTAACCTTACGCCTTAAGGAGCTGGAAAAAGAACAGCAAATTATACCCAAACCCAGCAGAAGACAGGAAATAATAAAGATTAGAGCAGAAAATAATGCTATCGAAACCAAAAAAGCAGTAGAACAGATTAATGAAACCAGAAGCTCATTCTTTGAAAGAATTAACAAAATTGGTAAACCACTAGCCAGTTTGATCAAAAAGAAAAAGGAAAGGACCCAAATAAATAAAATCAAGAATGAAAGAGGAGAGATCACAATAAACACAGCAGGAATAAAAACAATAATGAGAGAATATTATGAGCAATTATATGCCAATAAAATGGGCAATCTGGAAGAAATGGACAAATTCCTAGAAACATATACACTACCAAAACTGAAGCAGAAAGAAATAGAAAATTTGAACAGACCCATAACCAGTAAGGAAATCGAATTAGTAATCAAAAATCTGCCAAAAAACAAGAGTCCAGGGCCAGATGGCTTTCCGGGGAAATTCTACCAAACATTTAAGGAAGAGTTAACAACTATTCTCTTGAAGGTGTTGCAGAAAATAGAAATGGAGGGATAACTTCCAAATTCTTTCTATGAGGCCAACGTTACCTTGATTCCAAAACTAGACAGGCACCCCACTAAAAAGAACTATAGACCAATTTCCCTGATGAACACGGATGCAAAAATCTTCAACAAGATATTAGCCAACCAGATCCAACAATACATTAAAAATTATTCACCATGACCAAGCGGAATTTATCCCTGGGATGCAGGGCTAGTTCAATATCTGCAAAACAATTAACATGATTCATCACATCAATAAGAGAAAGGACAAGAACCATATGATCCTCTCAATAGATGCAGAGAAAGCATTTGACAAAATACACCATCGTTTCTTGACAAAAACCCTCAAGAAAGTAGGGATAGAAGGAGCATACCTCGAGATCAAAAGAGCCATATATGAACGGCCCAATGCTAATATCATCCTCAATGGGGAAAAACTGAGAGCTTTCCCCCTAAGGTCAGGAACAAGACAGGGATGTCTACTCTCGCCACTGTAATTCAACATAGTATTGGAAGTCTTAGTCTCTGCAATCAGACAACACAAAGCAATAAAAGGCATCCAAATCGTCCAGGAGGAGGTCAAATTTTCACTATTCATAGATGACATGATACTGTATATGAAAACCCCAAAAGATTCCACCAAAAACTGCTAGAATTGATACATGAATTCAGCAAAGTTTCAGGATATAAAATAAATGCACAGAAATCGGTTGCATTCCTATACACCACAATGAAGTGCAAGAAAGAGAAATCAAGGATATAAAATCAATGCACAGAAATCGGTTGCATTCCTATACACCACAATGAAGTGCAAGAAAGAGAAATCAAGGCATCGATACCATTTACAGTTGCAAAAAAACAATAAAATACCTAGGAATAAATCTAACCAAAGAGGTGAAAAATCTATACACTGAAAACTATAGAAAGCTTATGAAAGAAATTGAAGAAGACACAAGAAAAGTGTAAAAAGGCTCCATGTTCCTGGATAGGAAGAACAAATATTGTTAAAATGTCAATATTGCCCAAAGCAATCTACATATTCAATGCAATCCTTATCAAAGTAATACCAGCATTCTTCACAGAGCTAGGACAAATAATCCTAAAATTTGTATGGAACCAGAAACGACCCCAAATAGCCAAAGCAATCTTGAAAAAGAAAACCAAAGCAGGAGGCATCACAATCCCAGACTTCAAGCTATACTACAAAGCTGTAATCATCAAGACAGTATGGTACTGGCACGAGAACATACACTCAGATCAATGGAACAGAATAGTGACCCCAGAAATGGACCCACAAACGTATGGCCAACTAATCTTTGACAAAGAAGGAAAGAATATCCAATGGAATAAAGACAGTCTCTTCAGCAAGTGGTGCTGGGAAAACTGGACAGCGACATGCAGAAGAATGAACCTGGACCACTTTCTTACACAATGCACAAAAATAAACTCAAAATGGATGAAAGACCTCAGTGTAAGACAGGAAACCATCAAAATCCTTGAAGAGAAAGCAGGCAAAAACCTCTCTGATATTGGCCGCTGCAACTTCTTACTCAATGTGTCTCTGGAGGCAAGGGAAACAAAAGCAAAAATGAACTACTGGGACCTCATCAAAATAAAAACCTTCTGCACAGTGAAGGAAACAATCAGCAAAACTAAAAAGCAACCGACAGAATGGGAGAAGATATTTGCAAATGGCATATCAGATAAAGGGTTAGTATCCAAAATCTATAAAGAACTTATCAAAATCAACACCCCCAAAAAAAAAGAATCCAGTGAAAAAATGTGTAAAAGCCATGAATAGACACTTCTCCAAATAAGACATCCATAGCCAACCGACACATGAAAAAATGCTCAACATCACTCATCATCAGGGAAACACAAATCAAAACCACTATGAGATATCACCTTACACCTGTCAGAATGGCTAATAGTAACAACTCAGGCAACCACAGATGTTGGTAAGGATGCGGAGAAAGAGGATCTCTTTTGCATTGTTGGGGGAATGCAAGCTGGTGCAGCCACTCTGGAAAACAGTATGGAGGTTCCTCAAAAAACTAAAAATAGAACTACCCTTTGGACCCAGCAATTGCACTACTAGGCATTTATCCATGGGATACAGGTGTGCTGTTTCGAAGGGACACATGCACCCCCATGTTTATAGCAGCGCTATCAACAATAGCCAAAGTATGGAAAGAACCCAAACACCCAACGATGGATGAATGGATAAAGAAAATGTGGTATACATATATACAATGGATTCGGCAATCAAAAAGAATGAAATCTTCCATTTGCAACTATGTGGATGGAACTGGAGGGTATTATGCTAAGTGAAATTAGTCAGTCAAAGAAAGACAAAAATCATATGACTTGACTCATATGAGGACTTTAAGAGACACAACAGATGAACATAAGGGAAGGGAAACAAAAATGATATAAAAACAGAGAGGGGGACAAAGCAGAAGAGACTCATAAATATGGAGAACAAACTGAGGGTTGCAGGAGGGGTTGTGGGAGGGGGGATGGGCTAAAGGGGTATGGGGCACTAAGGAATCTACTCCTGAAATAATTGTTACACTAATTGGGTGTAAATTTAAAAAAAAAAAAGAAAAAAAATAAGTTAATTTAAAAAAAAGAAAAAAATATTTATTATAAGGTAATATTTATATTTAAAATTTTAAATGCCTAGGTATGTTATATAATCTGAATTTTTATGGCTTGTGGTATTTAAAGTTTTTCTAGGACTAGTTTCTAATGTTCTGATATTTAGTTTTAGATTGCATGTATGTATGTATTATGTATGTATGTATGTAGAATTAGAATTAGAGTTTCCTGTTTTGAGACAATAGTAGCTTTGGAATTAAAAATTAATCCAAATGAAATTCTTTAAGTCCATAAAGGGGCTTCAAGAGTAAATATTTATCGGTATATATTAAGTTATGAAATAAAAAATTTTTGAGGCAAAATGCATGTTAATAAATGTGTAATGCTTCCAGAAGTTATATTTTATAAATATTAGATGCCATGAGAAAATAGAAATTTGTACTGATTTCTTTCTATACAATCTCAAAACATCTTCAGCTCTTCAAAGCAAAGAGATGCATAGTCAGTTTATAATTGTTTTCTGCTCTACCATTATTTACTTTTTAATAACATAAGAAAAGTCTGTCTGAGCCACTACTTTATTCATTTGCTCAACAATTTTTTATTGAACATCTACCATGTGTTTTGAGCACTCTTCTAGGTATCTGAGAACAAAAAGGAAAGTCATCCATGTCTTATGGAGCTCACGTCCTAGTTGAAGGACACAGAAATAAAAAGTAGTAGGTGTAATAAATAAATTTCCATGGATATATTACAAAGTGGTAGTTTCTAGAATATAAAATAAAAAGGTGCAGAATGAGAGGGATGTGGAATGTTGGAGATGGGATGGCACAATTACAAATAAGATGGTCAAAGCAGTCTTCACTGAGAAAGTGACATGTGAACCATGACTTTATAGGAGATGAGAAGGGTGGAATGGTAGAAAGCAATCCCAGGAAGGGAGAGTGTGAAGGCTCTCTGTGAGAGGTTTACAATGAGGTCAGTTTGTTAGGAGCAGAGTCAGTAAGCAAGAGTAGTAGAAGAGGATTTAGGATAGGAGAGGCCAGATCAAACAGAGCTTCTAAAACATCATATGAACTTTAGTCATTACCAAGTATAAAAGAAGAGGCCATAGAATTATTCTGGAAAGATGGAACTATCAGCAATAGTGATTTAAAAAGTTTGTGAGAGAAGCAGAGTTTTGAATGGTGGAGGAAGGATTTAATTTAATATTAGACATACTGGGTTTGAAAGATCTTTCAGACATCTAAGTGGAGTTGTCAAAGTAGGGGGATGGATATTTGTCTGCAGCTCAGGAGAGTGGTGCACCATGGAGATAAATGTTTGAGACAAGTACACAATATGGATAGCCATTAGAGTGGATGAAATTAACAGAGAAGTGAGCATAAATCAGAAGATGAGTAGACAAAAGAGAGACCTGGACCATTCTGACATTAAAGGATCAGGGAAGGAAAACCAGAAAAGGAAGCAGGGAAGGAGCAATCTCTGAGGAAGTTTGCCAACCTAAAATCCAGAGAAAGAAAAAAAAGGGAGAGTGACCAACCAATATGTCATTGGCTGCCATCTTCTATTAAGACAAGGACCAAGAAATGACTTTATTAACATGGAGATCACTGCTCCAATTGAAAAGAACTGGTTTTAAAAGGAGACAGAAAACTAACTTGGGTAAGTTTAAAAGAGGTTAAGAGAAGAAAAATTTAGGGCAGTAAATACAGGCAACTCTTGTAAAGAATTTTGCTACAAACATGAGCTTGAACATGAAGAAACAACTAAAAGAAGAATGAGAATCAATATCACTTTTGTAATATGGGAAAAACAAGAGCATGTTTGTCTGCTAATAGGATTGATCCAGAAGAGAGGAAAGAAATTGTGATGTTAGATGCTAGAGGAGAGAACTGCTGGAGAGTTGACCTGGAACAAGAAATCAAGCTCAGATTGAAGGATTAGCTTGAGATTGGAGCAAGAGTTCATTCACTACTACACCACATTCATGGATATAGATGAGAATAGAAAAATAAATGTGAATGTGGGAATCTGTGGGTATTTTAATTACTATTATTATTTGCTTTAAATTCTTCAGTTAAGCAAGGAGCAATTTCAAGAGCTGAGAGTAGGATGACAGAGAAATGGTGGAGTATGAGAAAGGGGAAGATGAGTAATAAGTCTCCAGAAAAAAAAGGAGACAAAGAGCTGAGGGCGGGTGGGTGAGAGAAACTTGCTATTACAGCCAGACAAAATTAAGAAAATAGTCAAGATCAATGCTAATAAAATTAAAGGGAGAGCTATCACATATATCATCCTATGTATGCAAAAGTTCTCAAAAAAGACCTTGGGCTAGGGGCGTATAGGTCAATGTGACAGAAATTCCCTAACTAGAAGAGACCTTAGTGCAGGAACGGAATTAGAATTAGAATTTAGAATTAGAATTTAGTTCATGTTCAGGAACTATTTCGGGGCCACGGTGATACCATCACTGTGGCTGCTGCATCATATTTAGAGCAGTGCGTATGGGTCAGGTGCTGAGCTGGAGTTTAGAATTATTACTTCATCTATCCTTCACTGCAAAATTACAAAACAAAAATAAATATATTTATTTGTAGACTAGCAAAGTGACATTTAGAGGAGTTCAGTAACTTGCCTAAAGCTCAAGCTTGTAAGACGTTGGCACAGCCTCAAATACATGCAGTTACATACACTTTCACTTCTCAACTACTTCTTGAAGAATAAATTTTCATTTTACCAATAGCTTCTTTCAGAATCTGATTTACTTCATTTAATTAGTCTAAAGCCACCCCACTTACTCTAAAATAATCATTTGGTCTTTTGAATCCCATAAGTATTCTGTTTTGTGGAGATGTAATTCAAGTGTAAGTAATCATGTATAATTTCATGTGTTGCTACTGAAAAATTTGGAAAATACATTCATATTTACTTTTCCATTTCAACTGTACTTCAATAAAAATGAAATAGAATAAAATAAAATAAAATAAATAAACAATACATCCATATTTCCATCAACATCTTAAGACCTTTATTCATATCACCTCTTGGTAAATATCTACCCAAACTGAAAATCCTGTCTCTCTTTGTCTCCTTCTTTTATCTCTTTGCTTCTTCTGTTCTTTCTAAAGACCTGGTTGTACCCTGACATTTCCTAATTCATTTTTGCTGACCTTCTACCTTTCAGTTTATCTTTTCCATCCCTACTGTTACAGGTCTTTCCTTGATGATCAGTCCCCATATATGTCACTTTGAAGATTTCCTGCTATGACTTTCAGAAATAATGGCTCAAAATTCCTTTATCTGCTGACATGGCCCCCTTTTCTTCCTTTGTTATCATCACTATGATGCAGCTCAGACCCTAAATTCCAGTGTTAGGAAATGCCCTAGCTAACTTATACGTATGCATTTAGCATTTATCCTAAGCAATAATTTATTTAGAATCTACCCTTTGCCAGGTAGTGACATGCCTGGATAAAATCACATGCTTCTATATTACCAAACCAAAAATGCTTTAAATAATAAAAACCAAGAGATAAGAAAGTCACCCCAGAATCGGGCTAATATTAGAAGTTTTAGGATCTAAATTCAGCAACTGGTGTCAAAACCAAAAACAAAAAATGTATAGTCAATATCATCTTAGAAAGAGATACAAATTCTCTAATAAGTCTACACAAGGAGTTTTTTTCTGTTATTGTCTCTTCAGTTGAACACCAGAATGTCTTAGATCTGAGAGTCAAACAGTATGAAAAATAAGTATCTTTATTACTCAGGATAGTGAGGTTCTCAGATGATGAGAAGCACATGGGAATTGAGACTGACTGAGGGAAGAGCAGATCCATGCCTGCCCTCTTAGATTTATTTGGGCAGAAGCTCATTAGATAGAATGGCAGCCAGGGTACTACGGATACTATATATACCCTATATGGAATTTAGGGTATAAACCGTTATAGCTCTTTCTGTTTATTTATTTTTATTTATTCATTTATTTGTTTACACCAGGAGCCAAATTAAATGTGCCTATGCTTTTTTTTAAGCTTTTATTTTAATTCCAGTCAGTTAACAGACAGTGTTCTATTAGTTTCAGCTGTACGATACGGAAGCAACACTTCCATACATCACCCAGTGCTCCTCATGATAAGTACACTCCTTAATCCCCATTACCTCTCTAACCCATCCATTCACCCCCGTCCCCTCTGGTAACCATCAGTTTGTTCTTTATAATTAAGAATCTACAGGGGTGCGCCTGGGTGGCTCAGTCAGTTAAGCATCAGACTCTTGGTTTTAGCTCAAGTCATGATCTCACAGTTGAGCCGTGAGTCAGGCTCCTTGCTGACCATAGAGCCTGCTTGGTATTCTCTCTCTCTCTGTCTCTCTCTGTCTGTCTCTGTCTCTCTCATTCTCTCTGCCACCCCCCCCCCCCACTCATGCTCTCTCTCTCTCAAAATAAATAAACTTAAAAAAAAAAAGAGTCGGTTTCTTGATTTTTCTCTCTCATTTTCCCTTTGTTTGTGTGTATTGTTTCTTAAATTCCACATATGAGTGAAATCATATGGCATATGTCTTTCTATGACTTATTTCACTTATCATTAAACTTTCTAACTTCATCTTTGTCATTGGGAATGGCCATATTTCATTCTTTTTTATGTCTGAATAATATTCCATATATATATGTATATATATATATACATATATATATGTATATATATATATAATGGAATTAGAGAAAAGTTTTATATCCACCTCTGAAATCCTAGAAGACCCTTCCCAGCTGCCTCCTCAAGACAGAACAGAAGACACTCACAGATCCACCAGAGAAAGCTCAAACCTGCTCACAGCTTCCTCAGGCATGGCTACTTTGCTCCCTGGTACTCACCCCAAAGGAGTATGTGAAGAAGGGCCCCTCATAGACATGCCTGGTGAGGCCGGCCAGCCCTGAAGACACTTCTGGTTCTGGGAACATTATCCTGACCAGCCCTCTGAAGCCTGGAGGGGCCACATCCCCAAGTCCTCAGAAGGAAGAAGCTGATGGACAAAGGGCCACCTCTTGGAGGAGCCGGCCCATAGGGCTAGAATTTGATTTCTCTGACAATGTCATCAGCAAAAGTTTGCCCCCACAAGGAAACTGAGGAAAAGACGTGGCCTTAAGCCTCCTTCTAGGATACCAGAGGCAAGGCAGGAAAATGCACCTGAGGAGGTGGGTGTGGGGCCCATTTCGCTTCTCCAGGGGTCTTACAACCTGGACTGAAACAAGCTGGATGACCTGAACCTTAAGTCATTTGAAAGTGGAGGAGAGGCCTAGCCCCCAGAATAGGCCAGCAGGGCCTGTGGCCAGGCATCTGCATGCTGGTCTGGAGGCCACAGGGCACTTCCCTCCAAGCCATAAGGTGCCTTCAGCCTGGGTAGATGACACACCTGGGATGCACACCGCCTCAGGGACCCTAGGCACAGTGGGTGAGGACGAAGCTGCCAACTGTGCCAGTACATCAGTGTCCCCTACTCCTAGGCGTGAACTGGAGCCTGCCGCAGACCTGGTTGAGGAGCACTTCAGAAACCCAGCTGAGGCTCAGGAGCCAATGTGGATTATCTGGAGCAGTTTGGGAGTTCCTCATTTAAGAAGTCAGACCCGAGAAAAGAGTCCTTGTAACTCAAGTTTGACCCACTCCTGAAGGATAGTCCTCACACCGGTGCCTGTGGCTCCAGGGACCAAAAGTGAACAGAACATGGCTGTGCCTTCCTGGGTAAGCCCTCCTGAGGGGAAGCTAAGGGTACCTGACTTCCCAGGAGCCCTAGGTACTCCCGTGCTGGACACCCCTCGATATGTCATTGGATCTAGGGGTCCACTGCTGCCCGTGGGGTCCTTCATGGACTTGCTACAGTATAGCTAGAAGGATGTGGGTAGAGCAGTGGAAATCATGCGAGAGGAGAACATGTTGCTAAGGAGTCAGTGTGAGGCATTCCATGCAAAGAATCCGAAGATAGGAAAGATGATGGGCAGGTTTGAAGGAATTGTGTACCAGGCGACGGAGGAGGCTCAGAAACAGAGGGAACTTGCAAAAGCTGAGATCCAGATGATTCTGAAGGAAAAAGACCAACTCACTGCAGACCTGAGCTCCATGGAAAAGTCTTCCTCTGACCTCTTCAAGGGGTTTGAGAAACAGAAGGAGATGATCAAGGGGTATCCCATGAATGGAGAATCACTGAAGAAGTGTCTCAAAGATTACATAGCAGAATTGAAAATGAAGGCCAGAGGTACCAGGCTCTGAAGTCCCACGCAGAGGAGAAACTCCAGCTCACAAAGGACGAGATCACTCAGGCGTGCAGCAAGGCCCAAGTCGAGGCCTTGGCCTTCCAGGTAAGCCTCAGAAAGGAACAGATGCACATCCACTCACTGGAGAAGACATTGAGCAAAAGACTAAGGAAAAGGAGGAACTACTTGAATCTGTGATGATTTCATCTCCAAGATGGGAAAGGTCTGATGTGGAAGCCCCTTCCCCAGCCCCCAAGTGCCTGTGTCTGTGTCTGTCTGTCTGACTGTGTGTCTGTGGAAGGTTTCATGTTATTTCTTTTCTCTTAACCTCACCTCAGTTCTAAACTTGATTGCATTAACAAGAAGACTAAATAAAGTTTCCCTTCAGTTTGCGTGTCTATATATCTTCTATTATATAGTAGATAAATATCACTTCTTTTTCTTTATCTATTCATCTATTGATGGACAAAGGCTGTTTCCATAATTTGGCTATTGTAATAATGTTGCTATAACCATAACATAGGGGTGCAGGTATCTCTTTGAATTAGTGTTCTTGTATTATTTGGGTAAATACCAAGTAGTGTGATTGTGCGATTACTAGGTCATAAGGTAGTTCTTTTTTAACTTTTTTTATCTATCTATCTATCTATCATACCATACCATACCATACCATATACCATATATATATATAAACTTTTCAACACGCAAACTGAAGGAAACTTTATTAGTCTTCTTGTTAATGCAATCAGGTTTAGAACTGAGGTGAGGTTAAGAGAAAAGAAAGAACATGAAACCTTCCACAGACACACAGTCAGACAGACAGACACAGACACAGTCACTTGGGGGCTGGGGAGGAACCTCCAGAAAGAACATGAAACCTTCCACAGACACACAGTCAGACAGACAGACACAGACACAGTCACTTGGGGGCTGGGGAGGAACCTCCATACTGTTTACCACTGTGGCTGCACAAGTTTGCATTCTCACCAACCATGCACGAGGATTCCTTTTTGTCCACATCCTTGCCAATACCTATTGTTTCTTCTGTATTTTATTTTAGTATTCAGACAGGTTTGAAGTGATATCTCATTATAGTTTTGATTTTAATTTCCCCAATCATGAGTGATGATGAACATCTTTTCATATGTCTGTTGGCCATCTATATGTTTTCTGTGGAGAAATGTCTGTTCATGTTTTCTGCCCATTTTTTAATCTAATTTTTTGGTTTGGGTGTTGAGTTTTCTAAGTTCTTTATAGATTTTGGATACTGACCCTTTACTGGACATGTAATTTGCAAATATCTTCTCCCATTCAGTAGATTGATTTTAGCTTCATTTATTGTTTCCTTCTTTGGGCAGAAACTTTTTATTTTGATGCAGTCCCCATAGTTTATTTTTGCCTTTATTTACCTTACCTCAGGAGATGTATCTAGAAAGACGTTGTCATGGTTGATGTTAAAAAAGTTACTGCCTGCATTCTCTTCTAAGATTTTTATGGTTTCAGATCTCACATGTAGGTCTTTAATCCATTTTGAATTTATATTTGTGATGGTGTAAGAAAATGGTCCAGTTTCATTCTTTTGCATGCTGCTGTCCAGTTTTCCCAACTCCATTTGTTTAAGAGACTGTCTTTTTCCTATTGTATTTTCTTGCCTCTTTTGTCAGAGAGTAATTGGCCATATAATTGCAGATTTATTTCTGGATTTTGTATTCTGTTCCATTGATCTCTGTGTTTATTTTTGTGCCAGTACCATATTATTTTGATTACTACAGCTTTAAATATAACTTGAAGTCAATATTTTGATGCCTCCAGCTTTGCTTTTTTTTTTTTTCAAGTTTGCTTTGGTTTTTGTCATTCTGTACAACTTTTAGGATTGTTTTAGTTCTGTGAAAAAAATGCTGGCTGTATTTTGATAGTGATTGCATTAAATGTGTAGAATGCTTTGGGCAGTATAGACATTTTAATAATATTTGTTCTCAGTCTATGAGCATGAAATATCTTTCCATTTCTTTGTGTCATCTTTAATTTCCCTCATCAGTGTTTTTATAGTTTTCAGTACAGGTCTTTCTTCTCTTTGGTTAAGTTTATTCCCAGGTATCTTATTTTTCTGGGTGTAGTTGTAAATGGGATTATTTTTTTTAACTTCTCTTTCTGCTGTTTCATTATTGGTGTATAGAAATGCAACAGATTTCTGTACATTGATTTTGTATCCTGTGACTTTACTGAATTTGTTTATCAGTTCTAGAAGTTTGTGGGTAGTGTCTTTCAGGTTTTCTTTTTTATTTAAGTTTATTTATCTACTTATTAGAGAGAGAGAGTGAGAGAGAGCAGGGGAAGGGCAAAGAGAGAGAACCCCAAGCTGGCTTTGCACTGTCATCGCAGAGCCTGACGTGGGGCTCGAATTCACAAACCATGAGATCAAGACCTGAGCTGAAATCAAGAGTCAGATGTTTAACGGACTGAGCCACCCAGGCTCCCCTCTTTTTTTTTTTTTTCATACTATCATGTTATCAGCAAATGGTGAAAGTTTTACTTCTTCCTCAATGATTTGGATGCCTTTTATTTCTTTCTATTGTTAGATTAATATGGCTAGGACTTCTAGTACTATTCCAGTTGGCTAAAGTGGTGAGAGTGGATATCCTTGTCTTGTTCCTGACCTTAGGGGAAAAGCTCTGAGTTTTTTCCCATTAAGGATGATGTTAGCTATGGATTTTTCTTAGATGGTCTTTATTATGTTGAGGTATGTTCCCTCTAAACCTACTTTGTTGAGGTTTTCTATCACGAATGGATAGTGTACTTTGTCAAATGCTTTTTCTGTGTCTTTTGAAAATGATCATATGGTTTTTATCCTTTCTCTTATTGATATGATGTATTACATTGATTGATTTGTTAATATTAAACCACTCTCACAGCCCAGGAATAAATCCCACTTGATCGTGCTAAGTGATTTTTTTTAAAGTATTGTTGAATTTTATTTGCTAGTATTTTATTTACAATTTTTGCATCTATCTTCATCAGGGGTATTGGCCTGTAGTTTTCTTTTTCAGTGGTGTCTTTATTTGGTTTTGGTATAAATGTGCCTATGTTAAACACAATTGTATATCTACAGGCACTTAAGAAACTCAAATATAAAACAGGCACTAGCCTTTGGTCACCATTATCAGTCAGAAAAGCAATGTTCTGATTCCAGGCCCATACTTTGCTAGATACCCAAATTTAGTTTCTAGATATCTATTTTTATTACTTCCCAAGACGTTTATAAAACTAGCTTATAAACTCTGAAGTCTTCTACAATTATAAAACTATTATCATGGTCTTCTCTAATGGATGTGATATTATCAGAAGTAGATTTTTTTTGGTCTTACGTTGTGTCTTATTTTCTGCAGGGGTGTGAAGAATGTTTATGAAGGGCACAGAACTCATTCATGGAGAAGGAAGAGAATTTTTTAAAAGCCTGTTGGCCAGATTAAGAGTAAACCTATTGTGTATAAAAATTGTGATTGAATGTGTGCTAGTAGAGTTATCAGGAAAGTTTAATCAGCCAGTTTAAACCACTTCTTAATCCCTGCCAGCATCTTACCCTTTACACCACTGTTTAATAGGAAAGCATAGGCATGTCAATAAAGGACATCACCACAATCAACGATTCCATGAAATGCTGGCTGTCACACCAGCTGCCTAATCCACTATTACTCCACTGCCAATTCCACCTTCAAAGAAAAATGATAACACAGATATTTGATTGAATTTAGACGTCAGTCCTTCCTAGCATGTCAGTTATAAATTGCAGAAGCTAAATTGTATGACTTTTCCAAAATAAAATCAGTTTTCAATGAAACTGTCCACCTTCATATCGATTCAGTTGGAATAAAACACAATCTTTTCACTACAAGTAATATTTCATCTTGGAAAATGATGCCATAAGAAATAATGTAAAAGTACTAATTAAACTCAACTGGCATCTATACTATGCAGTAAGCATGGAAATGCCCTTTTGCAAATGTTTTGTATTTTTTGAGCCTCTTTTTTTGATTCTTATATTCTTCCAACCTTTTTCTCTTCAATGTACACTCAGGTAATGATCTTTCATTCATGTGGAGTTGTAAATAATTGAAAAGGTATATTGTTCCTACTGAATTCTTTTTATCTCAAAGTATTAAGCTAAATAAATGAATGTCTAAAGGTAGACTATCAAGGGACAACCAACGGAATTGTTATCTACTTTGCTGAGCAAAAGACCAATTTTTTGTTGACAGACTGATGCTTGCCAATGCTAATCTACTAAAGAAATTGTCACAGCAGACATATACAGCAAGCCAGTAACATTTGGTGATTGCAAAAAAATTTGCTGATATTGGATATTTTGAAGTAAAAATAATTGAATAAATAACATAATGGACAACCTATATCACATCACTCAAAATAGCTCTTTAGGGGCGCCTGGGTGGCGCAGTCGGTTGAGCGTCCGACTTCAGCCAGGTCACGATCTCGCGGTCCGTGAGTTCGAGCCCCGCGTCGGGCTCTGGGCTGATGGCTCGGAGCCTGGAGCCTGTTTCCGATTCTGTGTCTCCCTCTCTCTCTGCCCCTCCCCCGTTCATGCTCTGTCTCTCTCTGTCCCAAAAATAAATAAAAAATGTTGAAAAAAAAATTTAAAAAAAAATAGCTCTTTAATGTGTTGATTAAGTGAAGAATATGGGTTTTCAGAAAATCCCTGGAAAGTCATTTATTATACTTGGCTAATTTTAGTGACACAAATTTTTAGTGCCCCTAACCAGCCTCATTTTGCAAATTTTCTTCTCAGTGTCTCTATTCTGACTGCCAACGTGGGTGCTAATTAGCATCAATTTTGCTGGTAATATTTTTCTCCTCTTGGGGACGGAGTACAGCTGTTCACTAGGAACATAAATGAGAGGACCCCCTGATTTCTGTGGACCAGTGGACTGTGATAATTGATTTTAGTCATAGCTAATCCAAGCTAGTTTAGAACTCCATAACTGACTGTATATCCTATTAGCGATCCCGTTAGCCATTAAGCTTGCCTAAGGTGACAAGGAAAACAACTCAACAGCACCAAGCTCAGCCACTGTGGAAAATAAACTCACCTACTGTGGAGTGACAGGACTCACTTGGGAACCGGGCTTCTGTAACTGAACACATTTCCAAGAAGCTCTCTTCAAGCACTTAATGAAATGGAGTTTTCTTTATGACTTTCATTTAAAAATACATTATGAAAGCCACTTGGCTCTTCTTTGCTACTGCCAAGTTTTGAATACCTGATTGCCAGACCCATAGCACAGCTATAACTAATTTCATATATTATGAAGATGTGTTTTCATTTCAGTTTATGGCAGTGAGTATCCAGGTTTGAAACTTGTTCATCACAGAAGACAAGCAATATTATCACCTCAGGATACTGCAAACAGAAGCGTTTAATGAAACATCGGTGTCTAAGATGAATAAAAGTTTGTTTTTAATGTAAAAATGTAACTTCGATTTCTATGGGGGAAATGGATAATTTTGAGTATGAAAATTTCCATCTGCCTTTAAAAAAAAATCTCTTCTTGAATGCATTAGCATCAAATCAAATAAATCATGAGTACTGAAGACCTCCCAAACATTTCCCCATAAATATTCCACATATCCACCATTTAGTCTGGAACATTGGGAATCTCTTATCCATTCTTTGTTTTCTTCCCTATATCTTCTTTATCATTGAACACTGACATTTCCCCTGTCAAACTGTACAGTTTGTCCCATTCCTCATGCCTAAATTCCTTTCCATTTTACCCTTGGGCTGCAGGAGCCACCTCAGGATCAGATTACCTACATTAAGTCCAGTGGTGCCACACCTTGGCTTAGCCTGGGAAATTTTGAAAACTATGGATACGTGAGATTCACTGAGATTCTGATTTAACTGGTCTGTGGTGCCACCCAGGCACTGGAGTTCTTAAAACTCCCCACATGAACCTAATGTTCAGTCATGGCTGAGAACGATGCATCTACTCACATGGGTAATGCCAACAGTTATCACAGCAGGATTCTCACTTGAGAAGGAACTAACAGTGGTCCTCTATTTGCTATGGCAAATACAAGGTTTAAATACTTCCACCTGTGTTTTAATCTGTTCTTTTAAGTAAGCTCTACCCTCAATGTGGAGCTTGAACTAAGACCCGGAGATCAAGAGTCATGTGCTCTACTGACTGAGCCAGCCAGGAGCCCCTAAATCTGTCTCTCTCTTTTAAATGTTTATTTATTTATTTTGAGAGGGCAGGGGTGGGAGGGAGGGTCAGAGAAAAAAAGAAAATCCCAAGCAGACTCCGTGTTGCCAGGGTAGAGCCTCATGCAGGGCTCAAACTCATGAACCATGAGGTTGTGACATGAGCTGAAGCCAAGAGTTGGACACTTAACTGCCTGAGCCACCCAGGTGCCCTTAAGTCTGTCTTTATTATTATTATTTTTTAAACAATATCCTTAACTACCTAATTTTATTTCCATCTATACCTACCACATTTGCTCTCCTTGAGCCAGATCTTTGCACACAAATGTTTATAGCAACTTGACTTGTAGTAGCCAAAAACTGCAATCTGCCCAGATATCCAACAGATGACTGGTTAAACCAACTGTGGCTCATATATACCAGGGAAAACTACTCAGGAATGAAAAGGAACAAACTACTGATACATCCACCAACTTAGATGAATCACCAGGATGATATCCTGAGTGAAAAAAAGTCAAAAAGTTACATAGAATACAATTCCATTTATATAATATTTTAGATGTGACAAAATTTTAGAAATGGAAGATAGATTAGTGGTTACCAGGGATTAGAGAACAGATGAGGGTGGGGGGAAGGAGGGAAGGAGAGGAGTTGGGTATGGTTATAAAAAAGTAAAATAGAGGACTTGTGATATTTGAGCTGTTCAGTATCTTGACTGTGGTGGTGAATACATGAGCCTATAGAAGTGACAAAATTGCATAGAACTTTACACATACACATACATACCCTTACAACCAAGTTAAACTGGAAATTGTGAATAAAATCACTGGAATGTATCAGTGTCAATATCCTATAATATTATTCTGTGATTTTACAAAATTTTACCATTGTGAAAATTGGGCAAAGTGTCAGAGCCTCTATTATTTTTACAACTACATGTAAATCTACAATTATCTCATAAAATTGAGATAATTTTTAAATTCCAATTTAAAAATAGTAATTAAAATTTTCATTTAAATTAAAATTTTTAGGGGCGCCTGGGTGGCTCAGTGCGTTAAGCATCCGACTTCAGCTCAGGTCACGATCTCGCGGTCCGTGAGTTCGAGCCCCGCGTTGGGCTCTGGGCTGATGGCTCAGAGCCTGGAGCCTGCTTCCGATTCTGTGTCTCCCTCTCTCTCTGCCCCTCCCCTGTTCATGCTCTGTCTCTCTCTGTCTCAAAAATAAATAAAACGTTAAAAAAATTTAAAAATTTTAGGGGGACCTGGGTGACTCAGTCTGTTAAGCCTCTGACTCTTGATTTCGGCTCAGGTCATGATCTCATGGTTCATGAGTTCAAGTCCTGCATCGGGCTCTGCACTGACAGTGTGTAGCCTGCTTGGGATTCTCTCTCCCTCCCTCTCTCTCTGCCTCTCCCCTGCTTTCTCTCTCTCTCTCTCTCTCTCTCTCTCTCTCTCTCTCTCAAATTAAATAAACATTTAAAAAGATAAACTAGGGGCGCCTGGGTGGCTCAGTCGGTTGAGCATCCGACTTCAGTTCAGGTCATGATCTCACAGTTTGTGGGTTCAAACCCTGCATCAGGCTCTGTGCTGACATCTCAGAGTCTGGATCCTGCTTTGGATTCTGTGTCTCCTTCTCTCTCTGCCCCTCCCCAACTTGTGCTCTCTCTATGTCTCTCAAAAAATAAATAAACGTAAAGAAAAAATTTAGAAAGATAAACGAAAACTTTTAATTAAATTCCTACCCATCCTTCAAGGTCCAGCTGAACACTGGATATCTGCATAAATTCTGTTCATTACTCAGCATCATCTCTGGATAATTATCAAGGTTAAGAATAGCATATAACATTAAATCTGTGTGTTAACGTTGTCCTCATAAAAGCAGGAACTGTGTGCTACTCCTTTCTTTGATGTAGAGTAAGCAATTAATAAACTGGTATCACTTGTTAGTAAATTAAATCTGTAAAAGGAAACACAGTAGATTTCACTTACATTTTTTTTTTTTCTGAGAAAATCTTCTGCTTGAAATGGGAGAAAGGGCACTTGGTTGAACTTTCATCTTCTTTGTTGCTATAATTAGTTCCTCTCTTTAGTTTTAACTTCTTTTTAAATAACAATGCGAATACAGAAAAAATATACACATCCTAATAGACTCAATAGACTTTCACAAGCTGAGATTTTACATGTCCATGTAATTGAAACCGAGATCAAGAAACAAGGTAACAAGTACTCCAGACATCCTCTGTGTTCCGTTCCAGTGGCTACAACCTTAGGATAAACCAGTATTCTTTTTGTGAGTGCATCATACAATATATAATGCTTTGTGGCTGGCTTCTTCTGCTGGAACACTGTTCAATTACATGCGCATCATGCGTGTTGTGCTTTATTATATTGCATTGGGTGAATTCCTACAATGTATCCGATTTATTGTTGACAGACGTTTGAGTAGTTCCTGACTGTGGATAATATGGATAGTGTTGCTGTGAATATTTGAATCTGCACTCTAATTAATATTTCCAATGAGTATCAGTTTGCTCTGGCTACTCATCTTCATTATTTTTTAGGTGTTCCTTGGAAAATGACACTGTCTCATGAGCAAAAATGATCCCTTTCTGAAGACAGTAGGTAGTCAAGCAGATCTGAAAAAGAAAAGTAATTCAGAGATTCGTTTTTTAGTTTCCACTTTCCTGAAAGATATTTGACACCTAAGCCCTTAATTATCTTTCCTATTTCAAGAGGTCGTATGAGACAGAGCAGAAGCATAGATACAGAAAGTTCAGGCGGCAAGAGTGAAAGAGGTGATTTCTGTTGGGTGGCACCAGGGACTCAATAGGGATTTCAGGAAGCTCTCCATTCCTTTGTGAGGCAGACCTAACAGGATGCATGACCTGTGTGCTCTGAAATTCATAAACAACCCATGCATCTGCTAGCAAAAAGAAAAATAATTATAAAAAGACAGTGGATTGCTCCCCCAGGTTATGACTGACTTCTCCTACTTAACACAGCTAATGCAATTGAGGGTCAATTGCAAATGGCACTAATCAAAAAACAAACATTCAGTTAGCATGTATCTGCTTAATCCATCTTAAGAATGGCAAAACACTGGAAAGACATGATTCTTCAAAGAAGTAAGGGAAAGATTAATCTAGTTTTCTTAAATGTTTATTTATTTATTTTAGAGAGAGAGAGCGCGTGCAAGCGTGCGAGTGGGGGAGGGGCAAAGAGAGGGAGAAAGTGAATTCCAAGCAGGCATTGGGCTGTTAGCACAGGGGCTCAATCCCAGAAACCATAAAATCATGACCTGAGTTGAAACCAAGAGTCGGACATTTAACTGACTGAGCCACCCATGTGCCCCAATAATCTAGTTTGAAAAAGATCTAATATATCTAATACCAAGAATACCATTTTATATCTATAAGACACAACGATTCACTGTTGAGTTAAATACATCATGAAACAGTAGTGAATAATGACACATAATATGATTTAAAGCTAAATAGTATGCCCTATAGTTCACAGTTAGGGTTCAATGAAGGCTGGAAAGTCCTCCAGCAGTTATGCACTTACTGGAGAAAGATGATTTACAGACACAAAGGGGGAACAAGGTGACAGATTACTGAGGAAAGGTAACTGACTCTAAACTTAATTCCCATTCTATCATGTGTTAACTGGTTTTTACACATTACTGAAGTATGGGTTAAGTGGCACAGACACAAGGGAAAGTGCTACATTCAGGGTCCGCTGTGGAAATTGGTCTAACGTTGTAACTAAAACAGTGGTTGGTTACTCACTAGCGAAAAAGAGAAAGTAACTTCAAGGATCTTCTGTGTGTTCTTTATTTTTTCAATATTAAGGCATGATCCCTAATACTTCCATAATCAAATGATTTTTTTTGCTTCCAGGCTTTATTTCAGATGAAATCACATTCTAGAACTTCAACCTGAAAGCATTATGCTGTATGAGGATCTATATCAATTTATTCACATCAATGAATATTTTGATCTTCTCAATCAAATGTACATATTTATCACAATCATTAAGCAATATGAAGTTTCTGGGTCATTCCCTCACATTTCTTCCTTTCCTAACAAGTTTAGTATGTTTGTAGTACATACACTTTTTTAGACTTTTTCTTCTTGGTGAATTCCCTGAGGCTCTTTAATGTATACACAGAATGTGTATTCATTAGATATTGAGCTCCTCAAAATGAATACTCTGTTGGGTGATTCTATCCCATTCCCACCTAAAAAGCACTCTGAGCACAGTAAATGTACAATAAATGCTAAAAGCCATACCTAACAACCAATAAACAAACTACCTTCATGTAATGACTATATAGCTGGGCATTGTGTTAACTTACACCAACCAGAGTAAAAGCTGAATAAAAAGTACATTGATGTCTTTAAATGTTGAACTACTAACCACACAGCTAGACTTTCCCACAAGTTAGTACCTGCTCATAGGAAATTTCTTGTGCTCCTGAACAGTTCTGAGTCAGCAACATGGTCTTCAAGCTATTTTGACCTTCTAGACCTATGCAGATTGTCAGCTTCACTTTTAAAAAGTGTGCCCATCCATAAATTTAGATAGGGAGCTATGTCAATTTGAAAATATTTTTCCTCTATTTTGAGGTTGTTTGGAAAATAAATATTTGTCATTCTTTCAAGTCTCTCTGAAGACATTTCTCTATATTTCAAACACTTCCACTGATCAGTTCCAGCTTTGAAACTATAATCAGTTGTATTTGTAGAATTTCAATCAATGATAGGAAGTCAAAGTCCAGGTAGCACAGTAAAGAGTTAATCCATAGCCCTCAACATAAGATGTTTCGTTTTATGTTAATTTACGTATCCTCTAGGATATATGACTTCAAGGCTGCTCTTTAGAACTAACACCACTTTGCATATCATACAGTGCCTTGTACACAGCATGACTGTAATGGAGAATTGGGAGACCAAATGAAATATTCTGTTTATGTTTGAGGTTCCATATCACTAATGCAAAGAGTTTCTACTAATCCTTGAAAAAACGATGCATTTCTTGAAGCTGGTTGAGTTAAAAATTAGTCATTAGAATCGACAAATATTTATAAGATTTTTTTTGTTTTGACTACAAAGGAAAAAATGTATTAGCTTGACAATGATGGAATGCAAGGAGCTGAGGCGAATGTACTTGCATACAGAAAAATAAATCCTAGGGATTTAAATAAATAACATAGGAGAAAAGCAAACAGCTTGAAGGCTCCCGGTTAGGTTTTGGTCACAGTATTGAAAAAGAAAATCAAAATTCTTTTTGCTCTTTCCTTCTTTGGAAAACATATTTAAAAGATAAAGTTTGAACTAAAAAGATGCCTCTTGGCTTAAGGGCCCAGTTATAAAAACCATTCCCCTTTCTCAAATTTTACTCAAAATCATTGTCCTCTTTAATCTCTTTTTTCCCACTGAGCTCCATTAGAACACAATAAGCTTTCTTGTTATGTTTCTGTGCCCATTTCCTGAGTAGAAATTACAGTGTTGATGGTTTGGGCTCCTCAAATGAAATGTCTATGAGCAGAGTTTTGAAGCCATGTATTTATAATCAAATGGTTATCACCAACCAATGCTATTAAAAGTCATAGTGGAAAGCACACACTATTCAAACTATATCTGATAATATAATATTGCCCAACCTGAAACTGAAGAGAGGTCTGATATCCTACTGGTCATGTGGTCATGTCCTCAATAAGCACCAGTCTCCAGGCTCCAATTCAGGGTGATGGTTATAATTATATTTGACTATACGTGTGTGTGTACATACATATATAATAAGCTGTATAATATATACAATATATTATATGAAACATGAATCTGAAGTATAGTTAGAAATACTTCATTCTATAACCTTGTTTTCCACCTGAACCAGTTTTCTAGGAATCTCTTTTTGTGAATATATATATATATATATATACACACATATATATATGTAAAATCATGATTTTGTATTTTAATCAAATTAATGTCTCAATAAAATTATCAATATGCCCTTTTGTTTGATTAAAAACATAATTATATTTATTAAACACATAGAAGATATCTTTCTTACAGAGAACTCTTTTCTCTTAATATTTGATACATAAATTAAATATAATAACACTGAGAAAACATTTCTCTGTGATATTCAGAATGCAGTAGATAATCCATTGGAAGAAAGAATTTGGGGATCTATTTCATTTAAAATATTTTCATTTTACAAATGTTGAAGAATTTTTTTCCCTATTTGTTATTCACCATATTGTTGTAAATTTAGTATGAATTACTATGTGCTAATTAGTATTAATGTTAACCATTTCATGTTTATTATACACCCTGATAAGCATAATGCAACCTTGGAATTGGACCAAAACTTTTTTTAGACTAAAATTTTTAATAGACAATATAACTGCCCTTTGGAACCATTTTAAAGTGCTTTATATTCTGAAACCAATTTTGCTGTAGTAGGTGCAAAGTTAACCTCATTGATGCAAAGCTAGCATTGCTAATATCAGATTTTCAGGTATATCAATACAATGTAATTCACTAGTAGCTTTTCTAAAACTGCAACTTTGTATCATATTTCAAATTATATAACATGACTCTCATACAAAGGTATAGAAATTATCTGGAGAATTGATTTCCAATTGCTACCTGCCAAGCTGCTATGGTTTTTCCAGCTAAACAATAAAAATGTAAGTACAAAGTCTTTTAAATTCACTTAGAGACTAATCACCACGGAATCCTGAGATCTCTGTTTAAAAAAGTTTCCTTTTACTATTTTAAATGTGTTTCTTCTAAAAGTAACACATTGAAATATATCATTCTTGATTCTGAAGTGAAGAAAACTGCCCATATGACATATTTTCACAGATGAAGACAGAAGACATATGGAAGAGTGTCTCTTTGAGAATTTCAATTCAGCACAATATCTCTAAGGATAAGGTTTTGAAATTTCTTATTTTGCTACAAGACATCTAAAAGGCACATGTATGTAAGTCATTGTTCAAATATTATAAAAAAAACAAATACACTCTACTAAAATATAGTAGTTATAAAATTATCTCTAATAAATTAATTTCAATCATTAGTGTAATGTGAGTGCTCCATAGTGGAATAATGTCTTTTAGGTAAAATATGAATGTGTTCCTACAACAATTACATGAGCTAAATGAGGAAAAGCATATTTGGGAAGTTAGTTCTTTGACAGTCTTTTAAAACATTCTGGTAGTGTGTGTTTTCTGGGAAAAAAAATATTTTTACCCAAATCACAGTTAGCATATGTTATATGGGAGTTGCGGTATTAATATAAAAGTATTTCTGTAGACTGTTTAACCAATTTGTCCTCTTTTTAAATATGCCTATGCATATTTACTGCAGGCATACATGTCTGTACTGATAGTTCCCAAGTATTATTACTAGGTATTCTGTGTGATGGGATTTAAAATGATCATCACTCTTATTTTTGCATGTGCTAGTGTTGCTAGAAAGTTAGTCATGAAATTTACAAAAAAAAAATGAGTTCAATACTAGTATTTTTGTCTTAAATTCTTTTTTGCCATTTTTTGTTTGTTTTGTCTTCTTTGAATGCACATACTGCATTCATGTGTCTGTTTGTTCAGGATATTGTTCTTTGCTTGTTCTTTCCACTGTTGGGTCATTTTGTTTTATCATATCACTCTCATATACAAAAGATGATGATATTAGCTGCGTTGTCCACACTCCAGTTTATTAGGATCTGCTCAAGTTCCCAAATTCCCTAGCTGATTGGACACATGGGTTAAAACTTACCCACAAAAGAACTATCCACAGGATGAGCTGTAAATAAGATTCTCTTTCGGGAAAATATGAATTGAGAGACAGAAATGATGGGCATTGTTCCATGGCCAGTGTTCTACTGGGGTTCAGCGGAGGTTTATAAACATGTACTTTTGCCATTCAAAGAAAGTCCTACCTTCTCTAAAATGCCTATTTTAACATTTCCTTGGTTTTCTGGAATCCAAGTATAGTTTCTACTCTCAATTGCACATTCAAGGGTTTTTTTTAAACCCTTTTTATTTATTTTTGACAGAGAGAGAAAAGGTGAGCTGGGAGGGGCAGGAAAAGAGAGAGACAGAAAATCCAAAGCAGGCTCTAGGTTCTGAGCTGTCAGCACAGAGCCTGAAGTGGGGCTCGAACCTATGAACTGAGAGATCATGACCTGAGCAGAAGTCAGACACTTAACCGACTGGGCCACCCAGGCACCCCAAAGTTTTTTTTTTCTTTCATGTTTAGTTTTGAGAGAGAGACAGAGAGACAGAGACAGAGAAGACAGAGCGCGATTGGTGGAAGGGCAGTGAGAGAGAGAGAGACAGAATCTGAAGCAGGCTCCAGGCTCCAGGCTCCAAGCTGTCTGCACAGAGCCCCACCCAGAGCTTGAACTCACAAACCGTGACATCATGACCTGAACAGAGTTGGAGGCTTAACCAACTGAGCCATCCAGGTGCTCCTCACATTCAAGTTTTTAATTATTGCTTCCAAATATTCTCTGGCTATGAACAACTTGTATTATTTGGATCTGTTTAAAATATTAGTTTTTCATTTTTTCTGTTTAAATTTTTAATTATTAAAGTTTTAATTTTAATTCCAGTATAGTTAACATACAATATTTTATTTCTTTCAGGTGTAGAATATAATGATTCAACAATTCCATACATTTCTCAGTGCTCTTCATGGTAACTGTACTCTTTAATGCCCATCACCTATTTCACCCATCCCCCATCCCCTCCCCTCTTGTGACCATCTGTTTGTTCTCTATAATTAAGAGTATGTTTCTTGATTTATCTGTCTTTCTCTTTTTTACGTTTGTTCATTTGTTTTGTTTTTAAATTCCATGTATGAGTGAAATAATCTGGTATGTCTTTCTCTGATTGATTTACTTCACTTAGCATTGTAATATAGATCTATCCATGTAGTAGCAAATGGCAAGAATTCATTCTTTTTTATGGCCAAATGACATTTCATTATATATATATGTATATATGTATATATATATGTATATATGTATATATATGTATATACGTATATATATACGTATATATGTATATATATACGTATATATATACATATATACGTATATATATATACATATATATACGTATATATGTATATATATATGTGTATATATATGTATATATATGTATATACATATATATACGTATATATATATACGTATATATATATATATATATACCACTTCTTTATCCATTCATCTATCGATAAACACTTGGGCTGTTTCTACAATTTGGCTATTGTAAATAATGGTGCTATAAACATAGGGGTGTGTATATCCTTTCAAATTAGTGTTTTTGTATTTTTTGGGTAAATACCCATCAGTGAAATTACTAGATTGTAAGGTAGTTCTATTTTTAAGTTTTTGAGGCACCTCCATACTGTTTTCCACAGAGGCTGCATCAGTTTGCATTCCAACCCACAGTGTATGAGGGTTCCCTTTTCTCCACATCCTCACCAACACTTGTTTCTTTGTGTGTGTGTGTGTGTGTGTGTGTGTGTATGTGTGTGTGTGTGTGTTTTATTTTAGCCATTCTGACAGGTGTGAAGTGCCATCGCATTTTAGTTTTGATTTGCATTTCCCTGATGATGAGTGATGTTATAAGCATCTTTTCATGTTTCTGTTGGCCATTTGTATGTCTTCTTTGGAAAAATGTCTACTCATGTCTTCCACACATTTCTTAAATGGATTGATTTTCAGGTGTTGAGATATGTAAGTTCTCTATATATTTTGGATACTAACCCTTTATCAGATATGTTATTTGCAAATATCTTCTCCCATTCAGTGGTTGTCTTTTAGTTTTGTTGATTTCCTTCACTGTGCAGAAGGTTTTTAATTTTGCTTTTATTTCCCTTGCCTCAGGAGACATGGCTAGAAAACTGTTGCTACAGCCAATGTCAAAGAAATTACTGCCTGTGCTCTCTTCTAGGATTTTGATGGTTTCCTGTCTCACACTTAGGTCTTTAATCCATTTTTAATTAATTTTTGTGTATGGTGTGAGAAAGTGGTCCAGTTACATTCTTTTACATGTCACTGTCCAGTTGTCCCAAAACCATTTGTTGAAGACACTGTCTTTTCTCATTACATATTCTTGCTTCTTGTGTTGAAGATAAACTGACCATATAATCACGGATTTGTTTCTTGATTTTCTATTCTGGTCTATTGATCTATGTGTCTATTTTTGTGTCAGTACCATACCGTTTTGATGACTACAGATTTGTATAACTTGAAATCTAGAACCATGACCCTTGCAGCCTTGTTTTTCTTTATGTTAGTTTTTTTTTGTTTTAATGTATGAAACTTTGCCTTTAATAGGGAAGCTTTACCCATTTATATTATCATAATGCAAAATGTCTTTATTTTTCCTTTTTAGTACATTATCTGATTTTCTTTTCTCCTTGTTGCTGTGTATATTATATCTGCATAGTTTTTATTTACTGAGATGTTTTAGAAAGCATATTAGCATATTTTATATTCTAATCATGTTTATAAAAATTTGTCAAAAATTTCAAAATATTAAAGTTGTTCTCACTTTGAATATCCAAGTCTATTGTGAGTGTGTGTGTGTGTGTGAATATTGTATGTACATTTCCACACTGTGTCATCCATAGATTCTGTGTTGGCAGATTTACATTTGCTCATGCTATAATTAGGCAAATATGTTCTGCCTATGATTCAGTAAATTAATCTTATAATTTATGGTAATATATTAAATGCAAATCTTGAGTCCTTGAGATAAACATCCCCCAGTTCTTTTTATATATCACCCTTCTTTCTCTTGCAAGGCTTTGTAGAGAAGTATTTCCCTCATAGTGACTATGTTATTAACATCCTATCCTTCTGTACCTTTCCAATTGTCTTCTGCAATTTGAGATCTCTGAATAGATGCACAAAAATTAGCTAAATATGGACTTTGGGCATTACACTCTGACAGTGTCACTGAGCAATATCTAATATATAGAAATCAATACATTTTTTTTCAAATTTTCTATGTGGTACAAATTCTAATATTTCCAGGAGTAGGTGGCATATAGATGATTATTTTGCTATTTTTATTATAACCATCTAATTTAACAAATTTATGCCATGTGCTAGATACAAGAAATTCTTAAATTCAATTTATCTATCTTATAATTCTAGCTAATTTTTTCTTGGCTTCTGACATTAGGTTGTTTGGTCTTAGGTTTTTGTTTTTGTTTTTTGTTTTTTGTTTTTGTTTTCTTGCTGTTATTATGTTATTACTGTGAGTTCTGTTGTGTTTTTTATTATGACAATCCATACTTGAGGGCTATTAAAGAGATCACTTTTGAATCAGAAATAGACCAATACAGGAAACATTATTTTTCACACTTGGTTTCCTTTTCACTTTTGGGGAGCCCCTTGTCCATAATTCACTTACTTTGGATAGGTATTTTCCCTACCAGAATTTCATGAAGCAATTATGAAAGGATGAACTGAGAACTTCTTATGCTTGAGTGAGAGCAACCTCTACATGTCAGGATACCTTTAGAGCAAATGAACAAAACAAAACAGATCAAGCAATCAAACAACCAGTAAACAAATAGAGGATACAGAGGCATAATTCAGAGAGGCTGCTTTAGTTTGACTCTAGCCAAGAACATCATTCTGAGGGACAAAACAAGTCCTAACAGTCCTCGATTGGTTCAGCTCAATCCATCAGAAGATAAAATTACATAGGAACTTGCTTGTCAGAATCCCTGGCAGTATACACTTCTGTGGAGGACACTTTGTGGGTGATACCTCTCAGGAAACTATAGGGGTGGTAACAATGGGTGTGATTTAAGATGCTCTAGGGCTGATCCTGGCCAGAAGTGCCTCAACCACCAGAACTGAATCTCCTCCTCAATGTTATCAAATCAAAGAGATTTCTGGCAGATTGACTTCTCTTCTTTTTTTGCGTAACCCTATGTTCTGCACTATAATAGTGAGAAAGGTGGGAAGGTGAATTCTGAACAGGGAGGAAAGTATTTCCCTATTTGTTTTATACTCAAATACCTTATATCTATGCTTTCTGTCAAAGCCACTTCTTGGTATGGATAATGCTGTCAAACAAGAAAGATGGAAAAGGATTAATTAATCAATATCTCCTAAGGGTTTTTAGCTAAAAGGCTAATGCAAAGGCCAAGCACTGTCATTACCACTATGTGGTCTGATTATGGTGATTATTTGACCTAGAAGAAAAATGTCAAAAGGGAGACATTGCCATGAATTTGCATTGTTAATATAACTGTTGAAAGCAAAGAGAAGTTTGCGTATTTGAATAAGATCCCTCCCCACAAAATCTAGCTGTCTCATAGACTGATATATTTGATTAAGCTAAATTGTCACAGCCAGACTCATTATTGTCATTCCACACTAACATTAAATGTCTATTCAGTATCACTCCAAGAACCATGCATATGAAGTGTAAGGCTCAGGAGGAAAGAAAATCATTTTTCAGCTTTTCCGTGAGTGTACAAACAACGACTCATATTCTAAAACAGCAGTTTTGCAAACCTTTAGCTTTTCCCAAGGAAAGGTTACAATAGCACCACTATAATACAGATTATAATCAGGTAATATCCACTAATGAACAGATAAATCTACAAATATGTAAAGCAGAGCTAGAGGAAGGAAAACATTGTATTAAAAATACTCTGGATACCACTTAGCAAATTCTTCTTTAATCACACATTACGTATGGCCTTCAAGGCTTTTATGAAATAGTTTTGCAAAGAAAATACACAGAATGCATTGATTTAATTGCTTATTATCTTGATTTATAATCTTTCAATATTTAGAACTATAGTAGGTAGGTCTCAATTTATACACTTTCCCCAGTTGTGTGCTTTCAAGGAGCAGGTCTGACTTTAAATTTAGAATTGTCTGACTTTTCTTAGTTTCGAACAAGATTGTAGTTTCACAGCAAAGCCTAGCTCTGAGTGTACAAAGGCCTCTCCCTCTTCTACCCTCTCTTGTTTGTCTACACCTGCTTCCATCACATGAAATTCATGACTTTCCCACCTTGTTTGTATTTACAACATCATTCTCAGCAGCTATTAGATCCAAACAGGAGCTAAACAAATGGATAGAAGATTTCTATGATTTATTTAATAAGCACAGAGCAATATGATATTATAATACTCTTAGTATATGAGCATATACCATATACTATTATATATATTACATGTAATGGTATAAATATGGATTATTATAGTATTGATGATGTGTGGAGAGGCAGAAAGAGAGCAAGGGAGAAAGAGAGAGAAAAATTGTAAAACCAATGAATGCAGAATAAAAACTAATTTTTAAAAACAAGTGGAATACAGGGAGGCATCAGACTATGTCCTTTTACCATAATTCATTGAAATTAGATATGAATGGTAAAAAAAAGATTAAAATGTTCTCATATTTAGAAATTAACTAAAACCAAAAGTCCCCAAAACTAAAATTATACCTGTGAAACACAAAGCTAAATCTTCTAGGAGACAACAGGAGAAAATCTAGGTTACCATGATTCTGCTGATGACTTTTTAGGTACAATACAAAAAGCACAATCCATATAAGAAAAAGGATCAGTTGGATTTCATTAGAATGAAAAACTGCTCTGTGAAAGACACTGTTAAGAGAATGAAAAGACAAGCCACAGACTGGAAGAAAATGTGTGCAAAACAGATACCTGAAAAGGACTTGCATTCAAAGTTCAAAAATAATAAAACACAATTAAAGAGAAATCAAAAGATCAGGACACCTCACCAAAGAAGATACACAGATGGCAAATAAACATGAAAAGATGCTCAACATTGTATGTCATCAGGCAATTGCAAATTCAGAAACCAATGAGCTACCAGGACAAAGCTAAAAGAATGGCTAAAATCTCAAACACTGGCAACACCAAATTTTGACGAGGAAGCGGAGACACAGGAATTCTCCCTCATTGTTAGTGGCAACGTAGAATGGTACAGCCACTTTGGAAGACAGGCGAGTGAGTTCTTAAAAAGTGAAGCATAGTCTTATACAACCCAGGAGCTATGCTGGATTTAGCCAAATGAGTTGAAGACCTATATTTACACAAAAACCTGCACGTGAAAATGTTTATGGTAGCTTGATTCATAATTTACAAGACTTGGAAGCAGCCAAGCTGTCCTTTAATAGATGAATGGTTAAAATATTGCACTGCATCCATGTAACAGAATATTTTTCAGTGATAAAAAGAGATAAGGTATCAAGCCACAAAAAGACATGGAGGAAGCTTAAATGCATATTTCTAGGTGAAAGAAACCAGCCTGAAAGGATTGCAGACTGTATAATTTTAACTATATGAGATTGTGGAAAAGAAAGCAATGAAGACACTAAAAAAATCAATTGTTACCAAGTTTTGGGGGCAGGAATGAGGAGGGTAGGAATGAGTAGGTGCAGCAGAGAGGAATTTTGACCAGTGAAACAATTTTGTATGGTTCCATAACAGTGGATAAAAGACATTATGCTACTGGCTAACTCCATAGCACTGTACAATGCAAAGAATAAACAGTATCTAAGCTATGACTTCAGTTAATAATAATGTCTCAATATTAGCTCATCAATTATAACAAATGTACCATGCTAATGCATGATATTAATAATAGGGGAGACTGAAGGCTGAGAGAAAGAGAGGGGGAGAGAGAGGGGGGGGGAGAGAGAGAGAGGGAGAGAGAAATCATATGGGCAGTCTCTGTACCTTCTGCTTATTTTTCTACAATCCTAAAACTGTGTTAACAATAAAATATATACTTTAGAAAACAAGATTAATGAAGAGTACATAAAGCAATAACAAACTATTTATAACTACATTATGAACACACATGTTAAAGGCAACAGTTAAAGGAAGAGAAAGTTTTTAAAGCAAACAGAAGTTGTATAATTTGTAAATTATAAGTGAGATAGATGATATATGATCGATATGAGATAGAAAGATAATCAGTTGACAAGAGTAAATACTCCAATCCTGGCCTAATTTGATTTTGATGATAGTAGGTCGCCTCCAACTCAGTGATCCCATGAATAATGCCAAGATGAATGTCTTCATACATGTCAATTTGCCTATGGATGATACATGCTTATGGATGTATCAAATGTATTAGTGGTGTGGATGACTATAAAGGGGCGGGGGAATGGAGTGCAGACTGAGATTAAAGGAAGAACAAATAAATACTGTACACCCTGGGCTGAGGAGCATGTTTAATTCAAGTTTTTTACTTTTTAAAAAATGTTTATTTATTTGGTTTTGAGAGAAAGCATGCAAGCCAGTGGGGAAGGGGCAGAGAGAGAGGGAAAGAGAGGATCCTAAGCAGGCTCTGCACTGTCAGCACGCAGCCGGACACAGGGCTCAGTCTTATGAACTGTGAAATCATGACCTCAGCTGAAATCAAGAGTCTGATGCTTAACTGACTGAGCCACCCAGATGCCCTCAACTTTTTACTTCTGTGTTAGTAAAATGAAAGAAAATGTTTTGTAATAAATAAAAAAAAACACCAAAACTCTGTGCTTCAGACTTGTTATAACTTGAAGAAACCTCATCCTTCTTACCTCTATCCTTTATTCAGCCCATGTTTCTTCATGCTTGCTTTTGTCCATAGATACACCATTCAGTTTCAGCCCAGACCAAGTCTCCATTCATACCCTTTCTCTTCCAGAAATCATACCCACACAATTCTGACTTCCTTTCATGACACAGCATAATCCATTTCATCTTAATATGCTACAGCATTTGATTATATATCACCTGTGTTTCTCTAATTTTTATTTGCATAAGTATTCTTTCAGTGGTATCGTATATTCCTTAAAATTTATTTATTCAGGAGCACCTGGGTGACACAGTCAGTTAAGCATCTGACTTCAGCTCAGGTCATGATCTCACGGCTCATGGGTCCGAGCTCCATGTCGGGGCTCTGTGCTGACAGCTCAAAGCCTAGAGCCTGCTTCCGATTCTGTCTCCCTCTCTCTCTGCCCCTCCCCTGCTCATACTCTGTCTCTCCCTATCTCAAAATTAAACATTAAAAAAAATAAAAAATAAATTTACTCATTCATTCATTCATTCATTCATTCATTTAACAAATACTTATTGAGACCTAACTATGTTCAAATGCATTGGAAAACTTTGAGGAAAGATAAATAACAATCCTCATGGCTTAATGAGTTCATAGTCTAGAGAGAAACTCAGAAAAAAATGTGGGTAAGGATTAAGTTTATCATAGGGTGGTATGCATGCTAAAGTACGTATTGTGAAGATTACATTATGTTCTCTAATAATTGTTAATACTTTACATAAACTATGTAATGATTAATATTAAGTGCTGATATTATTGATATTATAACATGTTAGTTACACTAATATTCATCAATATTATGCCAATAATATTAAGGGCAATATTAATAATACCATACCAAGTTAGTTTACAATAAATTTAACCAAGTAAATCGCGATGCTAAACCTGCAAAAAGTATTGCTTATTTCACCAGCTCTTCTGAAATCTTCACATTGTTGCCTCCTTCCATTATTGCAAATAATCAGAACTTGCCTACTTATCAATTAGCCCAAAATTCATAAGGTAATCTCTAGTAGTGATTTATACTGTTGTCAGAATATGCAAGGAATAAATATGCCTACAATTTTGTTTCTATGACTTGCAAATATATTTCTATATTTATGGTTCAAGGTTTGCTGATTACTTACAAGGTAGATGACAGCAATGTTGGGAGACATAAATTCCTAGTGTCTCAAGGGCAGGATCAAAGCTGCAGTAGCACTAATCTCCAATCAGCCCATTTTTTTCCAATTTGCAAAAGGAGTCCAAAATGTATCAATACTTCTGCATTAATGAGACAACTGCAAGTGGAAAATGACAAGCAGTAAAGGGTATGTCTTAGGAAAGTGTTAGCAAGTATTCAGTGACCAATTTACCTAGATATGCCTAGGCTTCAAGTCTTCTTTAAGAACTTATTTTAGTAAAGCAGAGTTAACATTTCCTGCTATATCCTGTAGTGATTGCCTCTGACCTACTCTTCAGGCTTTCACTTAAGTAACACTTTATTTCTCCAATCTGTTCTTCCCTATTTCTGGGATAGCAATTCGTTCCTTATTAGTTTCAGCCTCGTTTTCTCTCTCTTAACCATATGTAAATATGGATTCTTAATTCCTTATGTGTTTATTTCACTGTCTGTTGTATTCTTGATATGTGGAGATGGAGAGTACCTGCAATATTTTCAAAACTCATGTCACTGAGTTTTCCTCCATATTTTTAGGATATCTTTGGCTTCTCCGATAACTCCTGTTATTCAACATTCACTCATTCAGTAAAGAAGCTCGGGCCAGCTTCATGGGTGTGTGACCTGGCCAAGTCACATGGGGTTTCATGCTTAGGAGGGCTTCGCACTTGGTTTAGTGCTGTTGTCATCCTGCAACTCTTAAGGAGGGGTCCCGCGTTTTCATTTTTCACTGGGCCCTCAAAATGACATAGCCTGTCTAATATTCATAGATTGTACAAAATAAGTATAGATGATAATGGAAAGATACACATAAATGTTCACTGCGGTTGTCCTTAGATGGTGGTTTTAAGGATAATTTTAATTTTAATTTTAGATTTTAATAATTTTAATTTTCTTCCCATATTTCTTCATTTTTAAGTTTTCCTGATTTTTAGAGATAAAGGAGGATAACAGAGTCCCAGAAATCCCTTGGGATTCAACACGTAGAATTTATGACACCATCCTTTGGGGATAAAATATTTTAATCTGCAATAGACAAGATATTTTCATTTGTAAGTGTACAGATAATTTTACATTCAATAGTAGTACTTCACAGCAAATGAAATACAGTATGTAATTAACTAAGCAGCATCTATAAGCTATTGGTCCCCCTTCAAAAGTTCCTGAAAGTCTTGAGTTCTCATGATGGCACTGGATCCCTGCCTATAACTTCGTTTTACCCTATATTCACCCAACACCTTGTTTTCCCACATTTGTCCCTATTTCATACTTTCATGACTGTTTTAAAAACTAGAGCAAAATTAATAAGGAAAAATATTCACAATTAGTTGGAGAACTGTGTAGCTTTGAGTTCTGAGTGTGTAGGAAACAATTGGTTTACAACATCTGATGGATTTCATTTTCGTTGCCATTTTAGAGTAACTGTACTTCTCCCCAAGCAGGAGAGATTCAACAAGTAAGTATTTAAAAAGAAAAAGGAGGAGGAAGAGGAAGAGAAAAAGGAGAAAGAAATCTTTGTTCTGTTCTTGTCTTTGTCTATTCTTGTTGTAGTTGGTTTTCCTTTTTATTTTTTAAAAGTAAACTCTACCCTCAACTTGGGGCTCAAACTCAGGCTCAGAGATCAAGAGTCCAATGCTCTTCCAACTGAGTTAGCCAGGTAGCTCTGTTTTAGTCTTTTAAGGTGAATATGCGTATTTTCATTTTTACATATGAATTGAAATCACTTCATCTTTTTTAAAGCCAGGAAATAAAATAAAATAAGCAGTGTGGGAGCAAATTTGCAATACCCCCTTCAATGTTTCTCTGGAACACTATGTATAAGGCAGAAGTCGAAAGGGGGGGAATTATGTAACTTCACTTTCAGTTTCCAGATACAGTAACCAACCAGGACATTGAGACAAATTGCTTTGCCTTTCTTGGAGTTATGAAGAAGGGATTAGTCAGTATAACTTCCTATTTGAAAGTGTGTACCCACTGGTGCCAGAGCGTTGAGGTCAAACCCATAATTGTATGGCTTTTGGCAAATAACCCTTTCTCTGAGCTTCATTTTCTCATTTGTATTATGAATATGATAAGAGAATTAAGTTAGAATAGTTCTTGGCACATCATTAAACTCTTCAAAAGTGGGAGCAATTATTACTATGCATTTTATTTTCATTTAAAAATGTCTCTAGGAGTGCCTGGGTGGCTCAGTCGGTTAAGCGTCTGACTTCGGCTCAGGTCATGACCTCGCCTTTCAGAGTTTGAGCCCCGTGTTGGGCTCTGTGCTGACAGCTCAGAGCCTAGAGCCTGTTTCAGATTCTGTGTCTCCCTCTCTCTCTGTGTCCCTCCCCTGTTCATGCTCTCTCTCTTTCTCTCTCAAAAACAAACATTAAAAAAATAAATAAAAAATGACTCTATTAATTAAATTATAAAAACTCATCTCCTAAAGAAGAAACTTCAGGGAAAAAAAGATATAAAAATATTTATATTATGAAGCTCAGGGCAAAAGGATCAATAATATCCTAAGACACTATGATACGGAAAACTCACGTTCGATCTTTTATAACTGAGGCAATGCTCTCAGTAAATAAACATATACACTAATTATAATAGGTTTTCATGTTTATTCCTGTACAGGGCCCTTTATTCCTGGAAGTTGCTACTCCTCGGACTTATATGAAATGTAAGTATCTGAACAATGTAATGGGAGAATATAATTGATGGTGCCTTTTATTTCCCCAATATCCCTCCAGGAATAAAGGATTATTCCCTTAGCTGCTGGTCGTGTTGCTCGTTAAACACCCTCAGTGATCTGGCCTCTTCTAGGACTGCCTGGGCTGAAGAGAACAGACCTGCCCAAACCCAGGCCTCTTTGGGAGCAACCACAACCAATGACTGATAGATACGAGCATTGAATGTTTGGCACCCTTGCCTCTACACAGACATTTTAGATGACTATGGGACGTCTACATGGGATGGAGTTAAATGTGTCTTATTTTCCTGTGTGGTGGTGGTGGTGAGGGGTGCATGACCAGTATATAGAGATGGTTTCAATAAAAAAAAGACAGACTTTTAAGAGAATTAGCAGGCAATGTAAGGAAATTAGGCAGGGGGAGCTAGAGGAATCCCTCCCTGTCTGTTGGAATTTGGAAGAATGATAACACCATAACAGTGCTGTCGCTATACAGTGAGTGCAGGCTGCTGTAACCGATTACCACAGATTAGGTGTCTCAAACAACAGACATTTATTTCTTACAGTTCTGGAGGCTGGCAAGTCCAAGATGAGAGTGCTTATTTCTTACAGTTCAAGATGAGAGTGCCAATCAGATTTGGTGTCTGGGGAGAAACCTGGTTTACAGACAGCTGCCTTCTTGCTATATCCTCACAGGAGAGGGAGGGCTCTGATCTCTTCCTCTTCTTATAAGGACGCTAATCTTATCTTGGGGACTCTACTCTCATGGCCTCATCTAAACCTAATTACCTCCCCAAAAGCCCACCTTCAAATACCATTGCACTGGAGATTAGAGCTTCAACATATATTGAATTGGTGGAAGGGGAGACACATTCAGTCCATAGCAGGTGTGGAGAATAAAACCTTACCTTAACTGGGGAATCATAGTTTCTAATTAAGACGAAGAAATGTGGTAAACATTCTTTTTACAAAGCAAAAAGTTTAAGAATATTTATTAGAGGGCCTCCTGGGTGGCTCAGTCGGTGGGGCGTCTGACTTCGGTTCAGGTCTTGATCTCACGGCTTGTGGGTTTGGGCCCCGCATCGGGCTCTGTGCTGACAGCTCAGAGCCTGGAGCCTGCTTTGGATTCTGCCCCTCCCCTGCTTGTGCTCTCTTTCTCTTTCTCTCTCTCAAAAATAAATTAAAAAAACTTAAAATTTTTTTAAAAAGAATTTATTACAAATATAATAAGTATTTTAAGGAAAGGCAGAGGAAAAAGTTCAAAAAAATATAAAAAAGGGCAAGCCATCCAGGAAAGCAGCAGGACAGGGCTGAATAAGGACGAGTAAATATGCAACCAGGGGTCCCTATGAAGGGAAAATTATTGTGTGGCTTCTACAGTCTGCGGATCTTACAAATAAAGGAAGTAGGAAATTAATTTTAAAACATGCCTTCGGCTGCAGTAACAATACCCTGTGAAAATGATTCAAGTGGAGAAGCCATTTAGTTCATTCACATAATTAGAGCAATGACTTAATGATGTCCAGAGACCCTGAACACCTTCTATCTTTTGGTCTAGCCTTAATCTGCAATTTACTCCAGCCACAGGTTTTCTTGGCCAAACCTGTTGCCTCGTGGACACTGGAAGGCTGATGCAGTCACTGGAATGTGACTCTATCTCAGATGTGCCCTAGTAGACATCTTCTACCCCAGTCTCCAAAAGCAGATCAAGAGTGAAACTGTAGAAGTGACTAAGTATCTGGCAGACAATAGACAGTAACTGTGCTGGTGGAGTTAGCCAACAAGTATTGTTTGCATACTCTCCGTGGATGCTCTCAGATCATGGTCTCTCAAGTGGCGATCACTATTCCCTTACTATCTGGATAATCAGGGTGCAGGTAGTGTAGAACCTGGGAGTGTTCACTGCCATGCTGGGAATCTAGGCTAAAGGTAAAACAAACAACAAATAAACACCACATTTTTTGTTGTTATGGTTGTCATTGTTTAGAGCGGTATTATTAAAAAAAAAATGTTCTCATTTAAATCCAAATATTGGAACACTACATACAATTCTGAGCAGAAAACAAGGCAATCCCTTGTTGAGTAAAAGGAGAACAGAAGTAGGCTTTACATTTAGAAACTCATTTTTGGCTTTACCATCTACTTGTAGTGTGTTCATAATTACCACCTAATCTCTCTGAAACCCGGTTTCCCTCATGATCCAGCAATCAAAATAATAGCACCAACAACAGTTTACCTGAGAGGTTTGTTTCAAAGAGTAGTAAGATTACCTCTAAAAGGTGCTGTGCTGCTTGAAGTCCGGTGCTATCAGATTACTTCTCTTCTTTTTTTACCCCTAGAATTTCTTCATTCTATGAAGTGTGTGTAGGTTTTGTCAGATGAAATAATTTTAACCTGAAAGTGAATCCAAAAGTGATTTTTTATGGTTGCCTCATCTCTTAAAACATAGATATTCAATATAGACATCTCTGAGGGAGAGATAAAACTGGTATTACTTACCAGAAAGATTGCTGAAAGATGGCTTGGATTTTAAGTTAACAAGAAGCATTTATTTCTGTTCAAAATTGGCCATCCCAACTACTAATGTAGAAAGAGATGTTCAACCGTAATAAGTTCTCATCTTTGCAAGATATGTTCTCTTCTCAGAAATTCCCCCAAGCATATTTTAGGTAAAACAAACAAATAAATGGAGAAAACATAAACAAGCATGAAAACATCATGTTGGATTACTGTTTTCTTGTCAGAAATACTAAAATGGTTTCATCAATCATAATATTTTATGAAGCACTTGTCTGATGGCTTCTCTTTTGCACGTGATGCACAAAACATCAACATACGAGTCTTTTATATATTTTTATTTTTTTATTAAGAATTTTTTAATGTTTTTTTTTTTTATTTTTGAGAGAGAGGCAGAGACAGAGCATGAGTGGGGGAGGGGCAGAGAAGGAGACACAGAATCCAAAGCAGGCTCTAGGCTCCGAGTTATCAGCACAGAGCCCAACTTGGGGCTCAAACCCACAAGCTGTGAGATCATGACCTGAGTTGAAGTCCTTCGCTTAACCGACTGAGTCACCCAGGTGCCCTAATATATTTTTAATTTTTAAAAATGTTTTTTCATTTATTTTGTGAGAGAGAGAGTGGGAGTGGGAGAGGGGCAGAGAGAGAGGGAGAGATAGAGAATCCCAAGCAGGCTCCCTGCCAGCGTGGGACTCGAACTCACAAATTGTGAGATCACGACCTGAGCCAAAATCAAGAGTCAGACTCAACCGATTGAGCCCCTTCATACAAGTCTTTCAAAGATGATGTTGCTAACACTTTATAAACCTGTACAACATACAGAGGGAAGAAGGGATAAACATCATTCTGCTTCCGTGTTACCATTCTTACTTTCCAATAAATTAAATGATTTGCTAAAATTTTATTATGATGTTACATCATAGATCCAAAAAGAAAAATAGAAATTGTATCCCTCCTTAACCCAACCCTCCCACTGCATCTGTACTCACTTTCCTTTAAGTGCTAGGGGTATTGTCACGTGACAATTTTGCTCCACTGTGATCCAGCTCTTTGGGAATGGGCCCCAGGTGTCTTCCATCAAGAGATCCTGAGCCTCTCACAATTACATTGTGTCTTATTCATGTCTGCATCTCTAGCACCTAGGGCAGTGTTTGGCACAATGCAATGAATTGTTTCCTTATTTAGTAAATATGCAAGAACTACTGATGTCATCAAAACCAGTAACAAAATACCTTTTCACTCTGGTTCTCGGCTTTGATAAACAGACACTAACTGCAAGCATGTATATCCGGTAAGTGGTTTTCCAAACTCTCTATGAAGTATAGAGCAGATCCTCAATTTCTCTCAGCACAACTCCCATGTCTGAAAAGAAAAACACACAAAATTTTATTTTTTTTACTAGTAATGAGAGAAAAAGTCAAAACAGGATGAAGATATAAATAGCAAACAGGGAGTTTTGTGTATAACGAGAAACCTTCAGAGAACTAATTAATGTCAACACCAAAAGATAAATGGTGCTTGACTTACACCTTTTTAACTCCCCTCCTGTTCTTCCATTTACTGTCCTAGCCATTCTTGTCTTAAATGTCAGTCAATCCAGACCGTCTATCACTTTAATTCTCCAGTCTATAATCCTGCCTCTCACCACCCGCTCCAACTGTCCCTTGAGACCAATGACAGTTCATGGTATCTGGGAGATGCACACCAATGTTCAGGTACTGTTTGAATAATAGGAAACAATATCTGGTGTAATAATTTCTGTTTTTTAAGATAGACTCCTTAGACCTCAAAGAGATATGGTGTGAAATGGAGCGGCAAGCAGTTAATGGCTGGCACATGGCTCCATATGAAAGGGGAAGGCATTAAAAAGAATCTATGTCGAATAAAACTAAAATTTATTGAGCACCAACCAAATGCCAGGCTCTTTACAAACGTCATCTCACTTAATTATTCCATAGCAATATATTGTAGTATTTATCACCACTTCACACAGATGCACAGAGGAAGCAACAGAGTTTCAGAAAGGTTAAAATAACTGCCTGAAGTTACACAACTCAAGATTTTAACTTAAATCTGCTTGGATCCAAGTCTCTCCTGTCTTCAAGAGAATTACCCTGCTTCTGAAAGTTCACTCCTGCAGTTTCAATAATAATTTCTAAGTCATGTTATAAAGCCATTCTATGTTTATTTGGGGGAGAAATAATGTAATATCAACCCTATACAAGTGCAAAGCAAACCAGATATTACTTTTATTATTTTTTTTTTTAGTGTTTATCTATTTTGAGAAAGGGAGAGAGAGAGTGAGCAGGGGAGGGGCAGAGAAAGAGAGAAAGAAGGAGAGAGAGAGAGAGAATCCTAAGAGAGAGAGAGAAGGAGAGAGAGAGAGAGAGAGAGAGAGAGAGAATCCCAAGCAAGTTTCACGCTCAGCACAGAGCCCGAGGCAGGCTCTATCTCATGACCATGAGCTCATCACCTGAGCTGAAATCAAGAGTCGGACGCTTAACCAACTGAGCTACCCAGGTGCCCCATCACTTACTCCTTTTGGTTAAAGTCATCATATACCATGCATTTATATTATAAAATATAAAGGATTAAAATAATATTATGACACCAATGGTTGTCAAATAAGTAGTTTGAAATTTAATATCTCAGAGCTATAATTTAAATACTTTTACTCATCTCTGACCAGTTGTTTGTTTTCGCTACTTGGGCATATTTCTGTGTCTTCCAGAAGGTTGTGAGCTGAAGATTCCAGAAAACTTGCTTTTTAAAATTATTTTCCCTCCACCTGTTTCTGAACATAGTGTCTGAAATAGAGCTGCTAATCAACAAACAATGAAGAACCTGGTTTTCTATAGTTCTGCAACATATTCTATTTCTGCCCTAAAAATCGTTGACCTTGCTATGTCAAAAAAACAACTCAGAAGTATTCTTTGAGAACTACAGGTGAAACATGGCCTTTTCCTTCCTCAGTAAGGACTAGTACATGACCATGAGGGGTTGAATTCAGAGAGAAGAAATAGGGGGAGAAAGAAGAAGAACAAAGACCAAGGTCTATTCTTTTTTAAGAAGTATTATTCCCACTCATATTTGAGGATTTTAGTCATGCTTTCCATTGAAAAACAAAAGAACTTATATATTTCTTTATTGTAGCAGAGGACAAAAATCAGAAACATTTGTTCTTCCACATCCTTTTGATAGATGAAATAATGCTTCTCACGCATTGACTTTGGCATCTGAAGTTCAGGATAAAGAGTTATATTTGCGGACCAAAAAATATAAAAAGGAACTTTAATGTTACCCAAAATGTCATTTCATACAGGGCTAGCATCTATTCTGCATGCTTAGGGAAGGTCAAAGAATAATTTTACCCTACACACGCCACAGCAAATATAACGATTCTTTAGAAATAGATGAGCCTACACACTCATTGGAAGGATACGAATAATCTCAAACATGAACCTCAATGTCACCTCAACTGCTTGATTCACACCTAAGGGATTTCTCATTTATGTGCAAAACGAGAATCTACAATTTCATCTGAGCACCCATCAACTAATCTGTGCCAAATGATTTCATGTAAAGTTCAATTGCAACAAGCTATATTACAATCCCCCAATCTGACTAATTGGTTTGCAAAAATGAGGAAAGAACATATAAGCTTCTGAGACAGAAAATTATAGTTTAGGAAATTTTTGGAGCAATTTTCTTATTGCTTCAAACTGGATGCTGGTCCATATGCATATCCCATAAAGTCAGGAATGAATCTGTAATTAGATCACTAAAGTGAAGCCAGCAATAGAGAATAATTTGAACTGCATGGGGTTTATTTCTGCTTCTATAGCATCTAAAGATTTTCACAGATAAAGTTACTGTTAAGTATGGAATGTTAAGTGTCGCCCTCTTCTGAATATGGTCAATAGGTGAGATGTCCTAGCCAGCATAGACCAAGTGTGCTTGTACAGTTTAAAGCGATGATACTCAAACTTTATCATGCATCACAATCAGCCAAAAAGCTTATTAAGACACAAATAGCTAGACCCAACCCCCAGAGTTTCTAGCAGTCTAGGGCGGAGCTGAAAATTAACATTTCTAACAAGTTTCCAGGTGATGGTGATGGTGATGCTGGTATGGAGGCCACATATCAAAACCCACTCATTTAAAGAAATATGTCTCAAGATGCAGTCTACCCCCTGACTTCATCAGAGTAATGAAGGTGCTTAGTAAGGTAAAGAAAGATTCCCAGATTTACCACTTCAGCCAGATTTACTACTTGGGAACATCCAGGATAGGACTCAGATGTCTGCATTTTTAACAAGAATTCAAGATAGTTCTGATCCGCTACAATTTGAGAACCTCTGTTCTTTTGTCCACTTCTGACATTTTACTTGCGTTCCAACATGCAATGTACCTTCAAGGTTCTGTGCATTATTTGGAGTTCCCTGTCATAAAATTCTACTTGACAATATATATATTTTTTTTATTCTTCAGGATCCAGGTCAGGTATCCCTTCTTTATAAGACTTCCCTTCCTTGTCAGGGAGATTGATTTCTCTATCAATTATAGTAGCAGTCACTGCATTATACATTCACATGTTTTTTTACTGACAAAAGATGAGGTTCTAGACTGAGAAAGAGAGGATATACTTTTTTTTCATTGAATTTTACCTCATTAGGTAAGGGATACATCAGCCATCAGGAAAATATTTTGACTCTAATGAAAATGAAGACAAACTTGAAAACTGAACAAAACTGAACTTTATATTTTGCAGTGTAGAAAGACTATAATGACTACACTATTTCCGATGAACACTTGAGAATTTTGTTTCAGTGAAAGTTGTTTTCAGAAAGTATTTTTAATGAATGTACATGTGCAAACACATGTGCATGTACACCTTTATTTATTGTTGTTGACCTTTTCAAAACTTCTCATTGATTTTTAAGGGTTTGGATCGTTTATTTAAAGAGTTTCTGCCCTCTTCATTTGCCAATTTTTCCCATTTGTCTAATTGTACCAGCTGCTGCCTTGGGTAACATCTGTTCTCTATTAACTCCTCCGAAAGACATTTTGAGAGGTCATAAGGATCATAGCTGTGATACACCTAGAGACATGGCCCAAAAGACTTGATCAGTGGATTATGGTGTGATTTTGTATCATAAGATGCTTTAGGTATTATGACATATCTACAGTTCAAAAGAAGCCTATGAGGATTTCAAATATGATATGATCATTAACAGAGCAGAGTAAAAATTTGAATAATGCCCAGCTCTTACCATTTCAATTTCATTTCTATTATAATGATAATGACCTGCTCAGTTGGTAATTATTACTGTGGTTTCTTTTCTTTCTACTTTCCTCTTTGAGATGAGGAGCATCAGCAAAACAAAGTCAAGGATGAAAACATTAGAACAAGTAGCAAAGAAGCTACTCCTTGAGAATGAAAAAGGACATTTAGTCAGCGATGGAACAGTACTGATCATTATAGATCAGAAATGCAGTACTGTATGGATCCACCGTGACATCAATGATTCAGATATGTTGGTTACATAATTGAGTAAATAAATATCAGCCACAGAAAACATGATAAATACATCTCAAGTAAATCTGGTGTTCCAAAGTAAGGGAACTCTGAGCTAAAAGATGCACCAATATCAAACCTTGTTTTTATTTGTTTAAAATTCCTCCATTATTCATAATATGCCAGTGAAGTAATAAAAATCCACCTTTCAAATAAATTTGTAACACTGAAGACTTTACTTATATTTCATTGAATTATTTCAATTCATCCCTAGCAGTTAACCGAGTGCAGAGGGGACACTATAAGTGTTCATAAAATGAATTTTAAAGGCAACATCCTGTAGATTTTAAGACCTGAATCCTTAATGGAAAACAAGAATTACTGTTCCTGACAAGTTTTATTAACTTCAGAATAGACACATTCAGTGAGATGTCTCAGCTCTCTCTAGTGTTCTCTGTGGCATAATGATGCAGAAACCCATCAAGGATATTTGTGAATCAAAAGAAAAGTAAAAATCAGGAAGTCTTGAAGAGACAATTCATCTAAACAAGACTTCACTTTCGCATTCAGACATACCTGGGTTGGTTTAGTATACTAAAGATATTATATATGGGTTATGAATGTATGCCCATGTAAAATTAGTTCTCCCTCCTTCCCAAAATAGAGAGATACTGAGATCTAATGGGAAGAAGGTAGAATTTCAAACTTGGAAGTATGCATTTAAATCAGTTTTGTCACTTAGTAGCTATGTTTTGTGGGACCAGACACTTATTATTCTTTTACTATAGGTGGGCACAGCATTCTAATTTTATGTAAGACAAGGAAAACAATATATAATAAAATACTTTATAAACTATAAGCAACTATATAAAGCCACTAATAGTTGGTTAAAATTTTAACAATTTGCTATTGTGTAAAAAAGGACAGAGACAAAAGAGTACATAATTTAGGATTCCTTTATATGAAATTCAATAATTGATCAATAATTGATTGTATGAGAATCAGAATAATAGTTATTGGGGCACCTTTTTGTTTTTCCTGGGCCACTCAATATCTTAAGGTGAATGGTTTACCAACATCCACTGTCTGATCTTCAACCCCTCTTAGCCTCTACTGTTCCTCTGACATGAGATTAAAGGGACCCTCAGAACTCTGCATGCTTCTGGAAAGACACTATCACTTACTCACAAGTATTTACAGCCTTGACATCCCTTTTCACTTTAATACTATCAGCATTAATATACTTACACTCTTTACAGCAACTCAAACTGATAACCACAAGATCAGTTCTTCCAACTTATTCTTCAGCTCTTGCATGCAAATCCTGATAAGACTTTTCCAAGCCCACTTTCTTTCCCACTTTTTCTGAGTTTTTGAAATCTTTTCACTGTACCTTCTGATAGGGATTCACCAGCAAAATCATCTCTTTCCTACACTTTTATACATTCTTGCTCTAAAGGAAACCAGCCTCTCCCCTAAGGACACTGATTATCCTGTAGCCTCTGAAGTGGTGTTATATAATACAAAATTTGTCTAGTCTTTATCCCACATTCCTGGGACTAAGCTTCTAAACCCTTGGAATTTTTCCAAGTGATAGTGCCTTTTCTTTTTCATGGTAGGTTCCTGCAACCACATCTGAGTTTTTTCTAAACAAATAACTCATGATGGATTCCTAGATTGTTTCAGAATAGTCGTTGACCATGCAGGAAAGACCAACTATGTGATTAGAGGGTTGAGGTCTTGAGCCAGATGATATCAACCTGACTTACAATCTCCTGAGGGAGATTGATTTCCATTATATAGCCAATAATTCAACCAAGCATGTCTATGTAATAAAAATCCCAATGACATTGGGGATCAGAGCTCAACTGAGCTTCCTGGTTGGTGAATACATCAATGTGCCTCTTGATTCCATGGGAAAAGACGTTAAAGCTCTGTAGTTGGGACCTCAAAAACTTTCTCCCATGTGTCTCTTTTTTTTTTGGGGGGGAGCTTGTTCCTGATTTGTATTTTTATAATAAAACTGCAATTAAAGTCCAGTGCTTTCCTGAGTTCTATGTGTTGTTCTAGGGAGTTATTGAACTTGAGGTGGTAAGAGGAAATTCTGTATTTGTAGCATTTTTCAGAAGTGCTGGTAACCTGGGGAGCCCCAAACTTATGGCTGGTGTCTGAAAAAAAGGGGGAAAATTGTAGGAGTCTTGTGTCCCTAACCTGTGAAATCTATGCTACAAGTTAGCATTAGAATTGCATTGCAGGGTGGCTGTGTGGCTCAGTCAGTTGAGCACCCAACTCTTGATTTCCACTCAAATCATGATCCCAGGGTCATGGGGTTGAGCCCAGTGTTGGGCTCTTCACTGAGCATGGAGACTGCTTGGGATTCTCTCTCTCTCCCTGTGTCCCTCTACTCTGTACATGCTCTATCTATCTTTAAAAAGTAAAATTAAAAATTATATATTAAAAAAAAGAATTGCACTGCAGGTGCTGCCAGTTTTCTCCAATTCTATAGGTGCAATAGGTATCCTGTGTGTCCCTTATTTCCCAGTCAAGACCATTTTCAGTACCTCCTCCATCAAAACAAACATCTTTGGTATCAAAATATTAACTATCAGTATTCCTTACTATTACCATGACCCATAGGACCTCGGGTTACTATGTCATTTCTTAGAAATTTTTATCTCCTGGTTAACTGTCACTCTTGATTATTTCAGTACACAAATTATTGATCTTGGCAGTGTTCTGATCTCTCAGTTCATTAAATGGCACACCCCCATTAACATTGTTATACTATTGTCCATCACACTAGACATTCACCAGCATGGTCATTTTCTAAACTTTGTCATTACTAGTAACTTTAACCCCTCCATAATCTCAGAGAAATGCACCTAGTCCAGGACCACAATCTTGTGTCTTTTTAGTTCAGCTCATTTGATGCCTGAACTTAAATAATCCTTTGAAACCACTAAGACAAATGATACCGCCCATAAGTTTTTCATTATTTCCTATTACATTCACATTCCCATTTTCCTCACTTCAACACCTCTTTCTCCATTCACATTCCTTGTGGATGAACTTACTTCTCATTTTAGCAAGAATATCTAAGCAATTATCTCTATTTTAATATAAAAGTAAGTCATGGAAAGGTTAAATAAATTTCTTATGGTACACAGAATTGAACTCAAGTTCTCTGCTCTTAATATTTGTGTTAGCCACCTGCAGCCACAATGATGCTGCATAACAAATCACCCCCAAGCTCAGTGGCTTATTTTTAAAAAGTGGTTATTTTAATATTCCTGTATCTACGTTTGCTACAATTAAGCAAGTCTGGAACTGACTTGGCTAGGCAACTCTGCTTCATAGTGGTTAATGTCAGGACTTCCGGTTTGGGTCAATTTTATTCTACATGTGCTTGTTTCAGGGCTGGTTTTTCTTTTTTGGAGTCAGATATTATGGATGTTTTTTAGAAATGGATATAATGCCCATTTTTAGATGATAAATCTCAGGAATGAAGAAAATACTCAATTATTTCTAACATTACAGGGGAAATATATGTATCCAGATTGGAATTCTCAAAATTCTGACTCTTAACCTAGTAGTCTTCTGTGGATTATAGTTAACTTATTATCAGCTTTGAGTTTGTTAACAGCTTTACTGTTGCTTCCCATTGACACTATAAGCTAGCTGAAAAAAAAGAAAAAACAAAAACAAAACAAAAAACCAAAAATTAAAAAAACAGTGATAGATCTTTCATACTTTTGGAATTTTATTTTTTCAACTCCTACCTTCACAAAAGTCCGTTCACGAAGCCAAAAAGTTGATTTCATAAAAAGATGGTTTCACTTTTCCTCTCTGTCAAGGGCAAAAATGGAACAAGGTGGTGAGAAGGTAATCTAATCACCAGCTCTTTATGAAGGGGCATGAGTTAATTTTTTATGACACAACTTGAGTTTTTTCACCCAGAAAGACCAGTGGGTAATATTCCCTCCCTCCTTCTAGGCAACACAGCGCACAAAACCATGGCCAGAGATCCTTTTAAAATACACTCCTTCTTTTCCCTTGGCCTCTGTTTTGGGATTAGTGGGTAATGAGTACGGCAAAATAGGTCACACAGTCCTGACCTTATGAGATATAGCTCATAATACTGAAATGTCATGGCTGGGAAAAAATGGGGATCATCATTTTCTCATCCTGACATTTTTCCACATCATAACTCACAGGTACTTCATTAAAGATCAAAAATGAAATAGAGTAATAAGACTGTATTGACAACCACAGTAAATAAAATTAAAATCTATGTAATATATTTGAGGCTGGGTCTTGACATTAAAGTTTAGGAATTTGACATTTGGTTATATAGACATTCATCATGAAGAAATTTAAAATATATACTAACCATAAACAGAGTAAAAAAAAGCTATGAAAGTGTTTACAATCTAGACTGTTACTATTAACTAACGTGGTGGTGGTAGGGAACACCTTCTTTTCCTGATTTTCATAGGACAAAATATAGGGTTTAAGTTAGATATATATATATATATATAGAGATATACATAAAGACATATGACCCAAATAAGGATAGTCTACAAAATATTAGTATATATTAAGAAGGGCTAGAACAAAATCAGTCATCAGAACAAACATGGTATTATTCTATATTTATCCCTTAAAAGAAATTTCAAAAATACTTGCAACAGAGATCTATGAGTTTATTTTGTTAACATATATAAATGTATTATTTTAACCTAATAAGGTAGATATCCCTACATAAAAAATTGATATAAATAAACTATATAAATGCCAATGGAGAAATATGTATTTTAAATTTCTGGTAACATCTATGGTTTTATTCATTGATTAATTTAGTCATTTATTTTAAAAATATCAGTAAGTACTATGTGTCAAATATGACAATTCACAAAAGTCTATTGATTTGTAAACCTCTTGGATCAGATAGGATCTATGATTATACTGTTATTGTTACTGTCAATGATTCCAGTAATCTCTCTTCTAAGTAAACCACTGAAAGATAAAAGAAATAATAATAATAATTATTATTATTATTATTATTATTATTATTATTTTGTGGTCTAACACTGCATTATGGATTTAAATAAAATGAATGGGCTAAGCAGCCAGCAGAGAACCTCAGTACAACTTACAACATGTGCTCATGCCTTAAGGCAGACTTTTTTTGACTGGTACACTGAAAAAAAAAATCAATTTTTATTGAGAAAGAGTATCTTTCCCACTGAGTTTCTTCCCTTTACTCAGTGTGCTAGGAAAAAAAAAATCTTACCTTTATTTCATTTTATAGATGGCATACATGGACTAAAGAGTTAAAGAGCACAGTCAAATTCAAACTCCCTGGCCTCTCATTTGAAATATAATAAATAAAACAAAGTATGAAATCAGACAAATATAATTCCAAGAAGACATATTTCCAAAGCTGATTAAAGCAAAGAGAATATATTTGACTTAAGTGGTAGAAAATTTTCCCAAAGTATGTTTATATAAAGACAGAAGCTTGTAGCTTTGATTCTGAAACTGAAACATCTTTCATTCTTATGGTGCTAGCTTACCAGTAGTTTGGAATAAAGCCTCAGGGTGCTACACACTTTTTTTTTTTTTAAGGAGAAGTTAAATGTTAGGTAGGGGTCACCTGGCTGACTCCGTCAGTGGAGTGTACAACTCGATACTGGGGGTTGTCAGTTTGAGCCCTATATTGGGTGTAGAGATTACTTAAAATATTTTTAAATTCTTTTAAAAAAATAAGTGTTAGCTAGGATTTATTAACACAAAATTTTGGATTATGTCATTTGGGATTTGCCTCAAAATTATAGCATTAGCAAATATATATATATATACACACACATATATATATAAACTAAATATATATATACACACACACACATATGTATGTATAATATATGTATTGTATATGTTATAGTTCAGGACTAGCAAAAAGAATTCTCTTTGATTTCTATGTGATCACTCTTTACAAATGTTTTCTATTCTCTTTATCTCCACTGACACCTACTACACCTCATATATAATTGGCTTTCCCTGCATTGCTGAATAAAGTCTAAAGTTCAGCAGGCTGAGTAACATTCACTGTCTCCATCCTCAACCTTGTGGCCCAGCAGCTAGGATCACAGTAGTATCAGAGTAACCCCAGGGACATGAGACAAAGTGTGATGATATTTTTGCCCTTCCAGCTCATCACAACATTTCCTTTCACGGAGCTTCTTCACTTGATGAATATGACTTGACACAAGCAAGACATGGAAAGGGATTTGGGACTTTTCCTAAAGAGGTTATTGACTGAAAAAGAAATTCAAGTTGTATTTATGTTGACATGATGAAGGTTATAAGATGCTAACTGTTCTGAAGCTGTTGAGGTAGCTTTTTCTCAGTAGAATTTCTATATTTACATTTGGAAAATTGGGATATTGCATAACTTTTTGTTGAGGTATATGCTGAGAACCTTCTGAATATTTGGACAATTTTAGAATTATACATATCAAAATAAAGATTAAATCCTTCCCCTGTTTCACAAAATTTGGAGTGTTTATTTCACTACCTATAATTTTCTGGTTCACAACCAGGAATTCATCTTCATTTTTATAAAACAGTGAAATTCCTGGAATTTTCATCACAATAGAACAAATATTTAAATATTTTTAAAATAGCTATATACATATGTGTGCATTTTTCTGTATCATTTATGTTCTTTTTTTCCAATTAGCACAAGAGTGCTCAGGAGCACAAATACCAATTTATTGATCAATAATTTTCCCCTGTTAAAGCTATTCAACAAAATTACTTAAGAAGAGAAACAAAGAAATTGAAACCAACATCAACAATAACAAAAAACCTTACGTGATTATTTTGCCCAAGTGAAGCCATATGGACCATTTACCTTCAAAGAGCAAATTACAAAATGATGATGAACTACATTTCCTCCTAACACCCACCAGAAATGCTGACCTAGTGAATGGAGTAAATGGGGTTTTTAGTACTCAGGGTACACATCACTAGAAAGTTAGTCTCTCTCAGGGTTCCTGGGTGGCTCAGTCAGTTAAGTGTCTGACTTCTGATCTTGGCTCAGGTCATGATTTCACGATTCATGAGTTCAAGCCTAGTGTGGGTCTGTGAGCTTATAGTTCAAGTTCAGATCCTTCTTCAGATTCTGTCTCTCTTTGTCTCTGCTCCTCCTCTGAGAGTGCTTGCTCTGTCTTAAAATAAATAAACTTAAACAAAAAAAGAAAGTTAGAGTTAGTCTCTCTCTCCTTTTGTCCTCTCTTCACTCCTTTTCTCCTTTTACTTTTCTCTTTCCCTTTCTCTCCCCTTTTTGCCTAACTACCTATCTATAGAAATCCGCCTGTTAATTGAGAAAGCTATCAGGATGACTGTATTATTGTTTTCTTTTACTTGTGCAAGGAAGAATCATTAGAAAAAGAATTGGATAACTCTTTACCAATTTGTGTTCATAGGTAAATTATATTTACATGTAATATATAACCATTGGAATATTCTAGTTTCAGAATTGTGAAATATTCTTAAAAGTAAAGGAAGTATAAATAATAGTAATAGTAGTTAACTTGATTAATTTGCAAAGTGGTGTATGTGCACTATCTATTTTAAGATACAGAAATAATTCTTTGAATTAACTACTATTCTTTTTGTCACTATAGATGAAGATATAGAAGCTTAGAGAGGTTCTTGTCCAATGTCATGCAGCTAGAAAATACCAAAGCCACTGTAGAATACTGAGAGCCTATATCACACCAATCTTAGATACTATACAAACTTCTCTTGATGTATTAAAGAGCAAGTATTTGGTCAGAAGGATTTAAAACTAATGTTCAAGATATACCTCCCTGAACTTCATGAAAATGTTTCCTTAAATGTAGAAACATTCAAAATAATTAGTTTTACAATCTATGATACTTCTTTATAATTAAAATCCTTTTAAAGCAATCAAGTAAAAATCTTTCCTACTTTAAAATTCTATCTTCACAACACATTGCTAATTTGCTATTGTTAAATTCTATATTTGGGAATCATTGAAAGTGATGGCTATTTTGTTGGTCAGAACATATAATTGAAGTAAATGTTTCAAAAAATATTGAGGACCATAATTATACATGCCAGAGACTGCAAGGATTCTGAAAATTGCCAGAGGTGTCCCATGATTAATGTCTATCATTTTCTGCCAAATTCTTCAATTTTGTAACTATTCCTCTTCTTCCCAGTGGGGTCACCTAAGCCCTGTCTGAAAGTCCTGACCTAGTCTTTGTCTGGACCTGCTCCTGAACTTAGATATTAGTTCTAAAATGTTAACATGTGGCCATATTTGATTCATTTTTTCACTTTTATGAAATGTTAAAAAGTATCACCAAACTCCCTCATTTCTCTATCCTGTACCTTTCCCTCTCCACCTAGGGGTTAGCAACATCTTAAGGTGGGTATAAATTTGTATTTTAATATATTTTGATATATGTGTGTGTGTTATTTTATAAGAATATTTTAGATATTCAAAAGAAATATTAATGCTATTAGGCTTACATATTCTCATGCAACTTGCCTATTATACTCAACATTATATTTCTGGAATTGAACAGTTTATACATTTTATTTTATTTTATTTTATTTTATTTTATTTTATTTTTATTTTAGATCATTGTGTTGTTATACCACAGGTTGAAGCAACATAAATTTCCCTGATGGGTGAACGGATAAAGAAAGTGTGGTTTGTACATAAAACACAATGCTATTCAGCTTTAAAAAAGAAGGAAATCTTACCATTTACAACAATGTGTATGAACCTGGAGGAATTTTGATAAGTGAAATATGCCAGACATTTAAGGAAAAATACTACATGATCTCACTTATATGATGAATCTAAATAGTCAAACTCATATAAGTAAAGTGTAATGGTGGGTGCCGGGGACTGGCAGAAGGGGCAATTGGGGAGTATTTGTCAAAGGGTACAAAGTTTTTGATATACAACATAAAGAATCCTTAGGGATATACCACAGAACATAGTGCTATACTTAACAATACAGTATTTCATACTTAAAAATTTGCTAAGGGGTTAGATCTAAGCGTTATTATTATCATCAATAAGAGGTCAGGAGGAAACTTTGGGAGGTGATAGATAGATTTATGGCATAAATTCTGGTGATGATTTCATGGGTATATATTTATCTCCAAACTCATCAAGTTGTGTAAAGCTTTTCACATGCTAATAAATAATTAAGTAACCAAACAAACAAATACTGATTATATGTTCCCTAATCAGCATTTCATGTTTAACATAACTAAAACTTTTGATTTTTCTTCCAGCTGTTCCTCTAAAAGCCTTCTTTTTTACCTTAGTATATAGTATCATCAGCCACTGACTTATTCAGGTGAAAGATCTATGCATCAACTGTAATTCTTCCTTTTCTTTCACCAATAATAATCACCAAGCTCTTAGAGATCATTCTACAAACCAAATCCTAAACGTGTCCACTTTGTTTAAAGACTTGCTGAAGATATCGTCTATCACCTGGACTACTGCAAAATTTTCTTAACTGAATTTCCTTTCCACGATTCTTCTAAAGTGTATTCTTCAACTAATAGCTACAGCAATATTTTATTATAGTAAGCCTGATCATATCCCTTTACAAATGGCTTCCTATTTAAAATTCACACAGCTGCCCCACCAGAGTTTAAAAAGTCCCAATAACCTGGACGCTGATGGGTCTTCCAGTCCTCACTTTTACCTTTCTGTAGCTATTCCAACATGCTTCAAGCACACCGCTCCTGCTTGTGAGGCCTGGTCTCAGGCTCTGCTTTCCATCCAGGAACAAACTAAGACATTGGCCTTGATGTTTCTCTCTCTCTCTTTTAAACAACTTGTGATGTAAATATTTTATGAAGTAATTTAATACTCCAAATACACACAAATCATTTTAATTTGGCCTGGCATCGTCCATCCATTCTAACACTCTTAGAGGTTAATTATTTTCAGACTTATTACCAGTAAACTGATCATTACTACATATGAAGTATGATCAGTAATATTAGCCTGCAGATAGAGGTTTTCCTTTTGTTCCCACCCGCCCCCCGCCCCCGTCAGCAGAATAAAAGATATGAAATATAGCTAACATCCATGATAAACATGGATTGAGTACTTGAGAAAATAATGTCTTCTTTGATAGAGGCAGAGACAGTACAGAATGTAAAGAAAGAGTAACTATGGACATTCAACATTTCCCTTACTAAGAAATAACAGTAAATTCACATTTATGATTTTATGTGGTTTGTTAACAAATTTTAGGTGCTTTGCCATAATTCTGTCTCAATCTAGAGAACTATATTTCCATTCTCCTAAAAAGCTTAAAATTAAAACATGAATGTAATTGTTTAGGAAAGATTAATATTCTAGTTTCAGAAGATTAAACTAATTTAATCTGACTAGTAAAATAAATGTTCTCTTTGGGAATATGTTTTACTATTTTATTTATTATTTTATTTCTACACTTTATACATATCTTCAGTGCCACAAGATTTTATATTCAGTGTTTTTGGATTCAAAAAGAAAAGCATTGAAATATGCATAATTGAATCTATACACAAATCCTTGTAAGTATAAAGGCTTTCTTGGTGATATATATTTAGATGAGGTTCTGTCATTAGAAATCAATAGTGATGTGGTTTCTCTGAAATATAATTATTCATTGAAGTCATGAAATAGTACTGGAAAAAAAGCTAATATAAAAACAAAAGAATCATCAGAGAACATTTAACCTATGAAATGTATTATTTTAGGTAGAGCATTATTCTATTCATAATTGTCAGACAGTGAAATTTAAAGGTGTGAGGTGGTAGGCTCATTTCTGAAATAACCATTAAAGATTTATGCATATTCATGAGCTAGTATATTTCTGCTAAATCCAAACCTCTGCTCAAACATTGAGTATCCTCCTTCTGATATTGTACCCAGAGTGGGTAGAAAGAACTACTAATAAATACAATGTCCTCTACATGTAATAGAACTAAACTAAAAGTTTAGCTTCTTCATTTATAATTTTTTTAGCATACTAGGACACATCTATCCATTCACATCTAACCATCCATGTGTATGTTTGTAAATTTTAGACATATAAAATTGCAACAGATTTACTCATCAAATACTTTCCCTATTATAATTCCTGGTACCAAGTAAATATGAACAAGTACTTGTTAACAAATGAATCAACAAATGAATAAATGAGTTAAAATTGAGGTCTTGAATATTTTCTTTGATTTCCTCTTCAGGTATTCCTTGAGTTGAATAACGTAACTAATTTTTTCTAGTGCCAATTAATTCAGCCACAATCATGTAATGTTATACAGACCCTGTGTTAGGGGAATAATTCCATGTAAATTAATCATTTAGGATGATTCTTATTTGTTATATAGAGCCAGAATATTCAGATTTCTGACCTCTGGCAATTTTAATGTAATGGTTGGACTTGTCAGTAAAAGTGTATGTGGTAGACAACAGAATGTCATGACTTTTATTTCCAAAATGATACTAAAAACTTTTAAGGGTGAAAATACCACTCCTCTTAGACAGACCTGCAATTTCAAATGTATTCTGTACCCTTCACCCCAAATAATACAGTACATTAAAATAAAATTAATTTAATTGAATACCATCTGAGATGACCCCAATTAAAATTCAGCCTGCTTGAAGAGGCTAATATAGGATTACCAATACTGCATTTATTTTAGTCCACATTTCAGGATACCTTAAAAAGGACTAATGCCAAACTTTCCATATTTCACATTTTACTAACAAGTATATTCATGAAGTAATCTTGTTATTTGATACTAAAAATATATTTATGAATTTCCCATACACTCACCTGAAAATTAAATATTTTCATCAAACACTACCTCCAGTCTGTCTTACACATGTACTCCTCTTCCATAAGGCCATATTTTTAGCTCATTACTATTTTAGTTAATTACTACATCACTCATATGAAATTACTGATTCCTGATTAAAATGGAAAACACCCCAAAAAAAGCCAATGTATAAATATAATTTAAATTAGCATTTGGGATTTTATCAAATTCTAGTGTATTAATTTTCCTCATTAATTTTCCTCCTCATTTAATCTACTATTAAATATAGGTGTGTTCCCCCTAGATAAAACTCTTGAAGCTATTCAAGGTACCTAAAGGAATTCTACATATTTCTGATAAATAATGATAATAACTTTTAAGAAATTGTTTTTCATCTTTTAAAGAGTAGCATTATTAATATATAGATCTGTCATAAATAAAACCCAACTGTATCATGGGACATTGGAGGATGTATACCAAATAATTTGGTTCTTTTAGCATTTCTATATTAAATATCCTTTAACTTATAATTTATAATGTTTATATGTGCATAGGTTAGAAAATATATTAATTAAAAGTATAATAAAAAACATACAAAAATTGCCTATAATCCCAATGCCCAGTGTCAGAGTTTACTTTTGGAATATTTCTTTCCAATCTTTTTTTCTTTCAATTATATATTTATTTATTTTTAAATTAATGTATATACAGATACATACTTCTAGAAATACTAAATATACATTAAATGTTAATTAAGTATAACCAATATTAATAATTTTGTAAAACTTTATGATGATATAACATCACATGTATAGGAAAATGATAAAAATACTACAAAGAAATGTTGTATAGCCTTTACTCAGACTGACCAATTGTAATAATTTTGCCTGTTCACTTTAGCACTATCTCTCCTATTTCTTTTCCCCGTCTCTCTTTCTTATTCTCTTACTCTCCTGATTGAATGATAGAGATACAGATATAAGTATATAGAAACACATAATTTTCTTGCTGAACCATTTGAGAGTAAGTTGTATTGTCATCCCCTTTACCTTAAATAATTCAGTGTTTGTTTCCTGAGAACAACAGCATTCTATGACAGTTGTAATACAATTAAAATCACAATTTACTACTAATAAGATGTTATTATCTAAAATATATATATCTACATGTTATGAGTTGTCTCAATAATGTCGTTTATATCTATTTCCTTTCCCCATCCAGAACCAAATTATGATTACTCTTTGCATGTGGTTTTTATTTCTGTTTAGTCAGTTAATTCCAACTTAAGTTTCATCTCAGATTTATTTCAGTGGGCTCCTCCACTTCCAAAGATGACCCTTGTTTCTTCCTTTTATACATATCTCAAGGAAATATTTATTGTAAAATGGGCATCTTGGATGGCGTATTACAGAGACTGTTTATTCTATTATTAGCCACATGGGAGTTTTAATTTTTAGTCTTGTAGGCATTAATTCGGCTCAGTTCAACTCTGTTTTCCTGTGGCAGATTGACCCTATGTTCAAGCCTCCACTTTAATAGAATCTGTGACTTACTTCTAACCAGTAGAACATGGCAAAGGAGGTGGGATATAATTCCCCTGATTATGTTATATGACAAAAGTGATAGGGTTCTACCCCGTCATCTACTAAATTATGTAAGACTCTGTCTTTACAGACTAGGGAGATCCTCTCCTGCTGATCTCAGAAAGCAAAACTGCCATATTATGGGGAGGTCATGTGTCAGGAAACTGCAGAGGGTTCTAGGGTCTAAGAGGAACCCCAAGGAAACTAATCCTGCCAACAGACAGTGAGTTTAGAAGATGATTCTGAACTTCAAATGAGACTCTGGCCCCAGATGACTCCTTGATTTCAGCCTTTTGAGACCTGGGGTAGGTCACGATCAAACTTTCCACTTATTTCCTCAACTGTAGACTGCTGGCACCTTCCATCAGAATCTTCAGAGTCTCCTATTCACATGCATAGCTCTTGGACCAGCCAAGACCTTGGGCCTCTTTCCTAGAAGATTCTGGTGCTCTTTTCTTTGTAAGATTTCTCCTTGCCTCTTCAGATTCTTTAGCAATCATATATTCAGGCCACTGATTTCTCAACCAAAACCTTATCTTTTTGCCTAATTTTCATTTGTTTTTCCATATAAAACTATATAAATGCAAACCATATAAATGCAAATCTTTCCTGGTGCATTGTTATTATTTTAATAGTGAAGGACTCTCTCCCTCTCTTGTTTCTGTCTATTATTAATAACTCTACAGTGCCTTCAAGTAGTTGAATTTAAAAAAAATGTGCAAAGTTTATACTTATTATCTGAAGAAATTTTAGTCTCGTATAAGCTATTTTCTTCATTTCCAAAAATAATTGTCATTAATATTCTAATAGATATGCTTCTGTTCTTTTTCCAAACTTACAGATTGTGAAATAAGTCAATTTAAGAAATCTGAAATTCTTAAAACTCATCAGTTCAAAATCTTGCTGGAAAAAGGAAAGGGCACATCAAAATGAAATATATTAAGTGGAAATAAAGACAAAATAGAATCTGGGCTCCTGTTTTTATTTAAAAAACCTAAAGATGAAAATTACCCATGTAATGGATTTGCCACCACTGAAGTGAGCGGAGAAGAGATCTAATTGTGAATACAGACCTTAAATATTTTTTGAGGAAAATGTCCTTGCTGGATAAATGTCTGTGGTGGGGTGTGGGGGGTAAGCAATTACCCTGGAAGATTTCTCAGGCCAAAGATTCTCAGAGAAGGAAGCAACATCAGAAGTTACTGTGTCATTAGTAGATTTATGGTTTTGAAAATAAGGAGATCTGGAATGCCTGGGTGGCTCAGTTGGTTAAGCATTGGACTTCAGATCAGGTCATGATCCCACGGTTTGTGAGTTTGAACCCCACATCAGGCTCCATGCTGATTATGTGGAGCCTGCTTGGGATTCTCTCTCTCTCTCTCTCTGCCCTTTCTGTGCTCTTCCTCTCTCAAAATAAATAAATAAAAAAGAAAAGAAAATCTGGAGATCTAACTTTCAATAGAAGATACGTTTTTGAAATAAGATCAGTAGAATGTTCAAGACTTTGCTTGGAGACATTCTTTTTATAAATGTGAATACCTTATAAAATAATAAAACAGAGGATTCAAGAACCAGTTAGAAGGAATATAATATGGTGCCTTTCAGGGTCCAAGAATTAATTTTCTACCTTAACTACATATGTGATATTGAGAAAGTTATCACTTCTGAACTTCTCGCTTTTAACTGCAGTTATCTGACAGATGGAATTGATTTATCTGAAAAATGGAATAGGTAAAAATGCCTGCATCAGTAACTTTTCTAAAGATAATTAATGAATGCAAAACATCAAGGGTTCTGCCTTCATGTAGAAAATGCTCAGGAAGGGCTGGTTTTAACAATGCTGCTGCTGTTGTTTATAACTAAGTGCACATTTTCCTTGGTGCATAGTATTTTGCTTTGACCTTCACTAACAGAGTTCCAATTGACTTTCTGATCCAATTAACCATTTTTCTGGCCTTTTGCTCTGTATTTACATTTCCCTTGAGAAACTCATGGAATTGTTATGTACAACTAAACCCAGATTCCAGTTTATACCAGATATTCATATGTGATCTTCTAGACTGATTTATTTAGCAATTTTTTTTTTCATTGCTCCAGGTCTAAGGATCTGTAAGGAGATGAGCCTATTGAATTTTCCAATTTCTCTTGATATCCTTCTAATATAAAATACTCCTGTAACCTTAATATCTAGCCTTTTCTTTACATTTATTTTCCTCAGTTAACAAGGTACCCAGTGATGATTTTTATCCCTGCTCATCTCTAGCACATTTGGGTCCTAATTGTTAATAACTGCTGGATTGATGTAGGGACAAACTGAAGAGGTCAATGATCACAAGAAAGAATCAGTCAATAGGTCAATCCCTGGAATTTCAAGACTAAAGAATTGTGTTTATTATTTTTGAAAATGTATGTCCCAGAATCATGATTAGACATTAGGGTTAATAGAACTCTATTCTTTTCTACAAGATACAAAGTCTTCTGTGCTCTTTTGGTCAGAAGTTGGGGTAGTGGCTGGGGCACCTGGGTGGCTCAGTCAGTTAAGTGACCAACTCTTGATTTTGGCTCAGGTCATGATCTTGCAGTTCTTGAGTGTGAGCCTTTTGTGAGCTCCAGCCCCTTGTGAGTTTGAGCTCTACCCTGACAGTGTAGAACCTACTTGGGATTCTCTCTCTTTCTCCCTCTCTCTCTGCTTTCCCCTGTGCATTCTCTCTCTCTCTCTCTCTCTCTCTCTCTCTCTCTCAAAATAAGTAAAATAAAAGAAAAAAAAAGAAGTTGGGGTAGTGGAAATGATCAGGAGCTCACTGAGAATGTGCTTGCATATGTGTAGCTCAAGAAAGATATTTTTAATTGTCCTGATTGACTTCATAATTAAAAGAGATTTCTGCCAAGATTTTGGTAATTTTTTAGCTTTAGATTACAATATTTTTCCAACAAGATTTTCCTCCTTCGTTCTATATCCTTAAATAAAAAAATAACACAATTGGTTACTTCAGAAAATAAAAAATGTGAACAACTTTCATTAATGTGAATTAGGCAGAAATTTTATTTGAAAAACTGGCAGGGTAAATAAATACAATTAATGACCTTCCTTTTCATCATTGACATCACTAAGAGTTTGGACTTTAGCTGTCTTTATACATTTCAAAGAAAAATGGAAAGGGATAAAAAGAGTAAGAAACTTGTTTGCACATCACATATTTAGTAAAGCCAGCTATGTACAATATAGTACAGATCCTTGTCACAAATAAGATGGTTTGGAGAGCTATCAAATTTTGGATGTCATATCTAAATTCATGTAAGATAGATATAAATAGCATATTTCTTACATATATGCCTTTCTCATAATCTAGAAATCCAGAGAAGTGACTGAGTAAGCATTGTATTTATATATTGGCATGTATTTAGGAAAGAAGCTTTTTTGAAACTAAAGGCCTCAGTGATGGTGTTTGAAACATAATTTCCAAGGTTTTCCCTAAAATGTATGAGAAGAGTCATTAATGCAGACAGTGGAGAAATGCATGCACACACCCACATGCTCACATACAGAGATATAAATCAGTAATACTTTCCAGGCTTGCTTCCTCTTGGAATGGAAATATTTTTAAAGTATTAACCATTGAATATCCCTAATCCAAAAATATCCCAGTGTAATGTGAGTGCACAGAGGACCCTGAGCCCTGTAATGATACAGGCCCACACTGCAACTACAAGGAGGGAATAAGATGTGGCATCTTTAATTGTCCATCTAGAAGGCTCATACTTGTAGGTGCCAGAGGCAACGATTTCCTATGGTGTCCTTGTTTTGTCTCTCCCGTTGCCTTTAGGTTTCTCTAGAGACTGCTTCCTAAATAGGATCTGAGCCTTGTAGTTATTTCCAGATACAGTTCTCTTATTATATAAAGCCCTGTTGATGTCATGGTAAACTGTGGGAGAAAGAGCTGTGTTCTCTAGCCCAGTAATTAGGTCTTAGTCTTTTAGTGAGTTTGTGCCCCTGGACTATGATCTTTACTAGTATTTTTCAGGCTTTTATTTATTTATTTTCAATTCTTAGCCTAGAGAGGACTGGAGTTCTCCATGTCCAAGGCTAGAGGAGGTTTGAGTTAGTTATTTCCCTACCCTCACACACATTAGGCTCTGGTAAGACAGTAGGAAAACAGTGCTCTGAGAATGGTTGCTTTTCCCCTCATCTTAAGGAAGACTGAAGCGATTTTCTCTGATGTTTGTCCTGGGAACTTGTTTGCGCCTCTAGAGTTAAAATTCACAAAAGCCTCCCCAATGGCTGAGCCTCCCAGAGTGTATATTTCTCAAACTAATTCCGTCTCACTCTCTAGCAATGAATCACTCACCTCTAGCAGTCGGTCTGCTCCCAATAAGTGGTGATCCTCTGTATCTCTCTCTCTTTCTACTTGTAAGGCGGTGGTTTGTCCTGTGGCCTCAATTCTCTGATTAAACTAAGAAGAATTGTTGGCTTTCAGTTCATTTGGCTTTTTTCCTGTTGTGAGGATGGGAGTGATGACTTTCAAGCTCTTTATATGTGGGGCTGGAAACCTGAAGTCCAAATGTCTATAGGGACCATATTCTGATTTTGAAGACAATTCCACATCAATGTTCTAGAACTCTAATACTGTAGTCACTACCCACTTGTGTCTACTGAGCCCTTGACTTTTGGCTAGTTCATATTGACATGTACTGTTAGCATAAAATATACATAAGATTTGAATACTTTGTGTAAAACAAAAGAATGCAAAATATCTTATTGATAATTTTACTTTAATTATGTGATAAAATGTTACTATTGGATATATATTAGATAAAATAAAATATGAAAATAAACTTTAACTTCTTTTTGAATTTTTAAAAAGTGTTTACTTGCTTATTTATTTATTTTGAGAGAGAGAGAAAGAGAGACAGTGAGTGTGAGCAGAGAGAGGGGCAGAGAGAGAGGGAGAGAGAGAATCCCCAGCAGGCTACACACTGTCAGCACAGAGCCTGATGTGGGGCTTGATCGCATGAACAATGAGATCACAACCTAAGCTGAAATCAAGAGGTGGACGCTTAACTGGCTGAGACACCTAGGTGCCCCCCTTTTGACTGTTTTAACTAGAAAATTTAATATTTTATAATATTAATAATTAGATGTGGCTCACAGTTTATTTGTATAGTCCATGATCCTCTACAAAATAAGGAGAGATCATAATGTATTACTGGCAAAGAATGGGAAGGATTCTCTTTTCCTTGTCCTGAAATTAATTATAGGGTTCCATTTAGAAGATAAGATGCAACAAATTTAGCATTGCAAAAGACAGATATCAACCATAGGGTGTTTTAAAAACAAAGTTCATTGTACACAAGTGACCACAAACAAAGGGTCATCGTCAGGTGACAAATGGTAAGGAGAACCTGTTGCTGCATAGACGAGATATCCACACATCCACCAGCACATGTATCTACTGTTGTCCCCTGTCATTAGGCCCAGGTTTCCAAAAGCTTAATACCCCCTACCATAAGGCCCTTATCCAAAGTCAAATAATAAGATAGGTGACCATCTGGCCTGGCAATAGTATGAGCATAATACAATAAAGACACATGATCTGGTAAAGATAGGAGTTAAAAGGGACCGGTCAAAGCTGTATTTGCAAGGTCTAAATCTTACTTATATAATAACAACTACAGCTTCCATGAGGGTAAGAATTTTTTTTTTCTTTTTAACCACCATTCAGTACTTAGAAAATAGCATAATATATATTGGATACTCCATAAATATTTATTGAAAAAAGAAAAAAATGAGTTTTTCTTGTTCGGTTTATTTCATCTCTACCTCTGTGGACACTTTTTCTGTCTAATAGTGGCAGATAAAATGGTTTCTATTATATTTTGACTTGGATTAAGATGATCTACTACTAAAGTACATTTCAATTTTCGGATTTTGACCTAAATTTTCTTGGTCTTTCTGATATTCACCCTTTTTTCCTAGCTAGTAAGATAGTATTATTATTTAGGGTATCTATCACCATGTAAGCTATGGCTCTAAAAGAATTACTGAAAATAACATTAGTTAATTAGAGTTATATAATATTTCAAGTAATATTAGTCTCATAATTAGAATAATGGTGTTATGGTAGCCAATATTCCCTGAACAAAGCAAGAAACTTTTAATGAACCTGCATTAAACAGAATTCAAGCCCTTCTAAGCTGAGCCATCAAATGTAACCACTGTAGATTGTGATGAACAAAGAATTAGCACTAATAAGTAGGGCAGCTAATAATATTAACTAAGCTGGGAGAACAAAAGTGAACTCAGTCTATGACTAATTATTCTATTCAGTCATGGTATAGAGTGTTTATTAGATGAACTATAAATGGTACTATTTTGCAAAAGGGGGAATATTCTTGATTTCTAGATCCCGAATATGTAATAAGTTGGGTCTATCCAGGTGAAGTGCAATACTAACTCTAGCCTTGAGCATCATAAGAATTAAAATTAACATATTTGGGGATCCTGGGTGGCTCAGTCGTCTAAGCGTCCGACTTCAGCTCGGGTCATGATCTGACGGTGGGTGGGTTTGAGCCCCCCATCAGGCTCTGTGCTGACAGCTCAGAGCCTGGAGCCTGCTTTGGATTCTGTGTCTCCCTCTCTCTCTGCCCTTTCCTCGCTCACAATCTCTCTCTCTCTCTTTCTCAAAAATAAACATTAAAAAAATTTTAAATAAATAAAATTAACATATTTATTGAAGCTTAAAAAAATAAAATCAAATAGAGGCACCTGGGTGACTCAGTTGGTTAAATGTCTGGCTTTTGGTTTCGGGTCAGCTCTTGATCTCATGGTTTGTGAGTTTGAGCCCCACACTGGGCTCTGTGCTGACAGCACAGAACCTGCTTGGGATAATCTGTCTCTCTCTCTCTCTTTCTCTCTGCCTTTCCCCTAGTCTCTTTCGTGCACACTCTGTCTCTCTGTCTTTATCTCTCAATATAAATAAGTAAACTTTAAAAAAAATAAAATAAAATTTCTTGATTTTGTGGCCTTTGTTTATTTCCCAAATCCCCATTTAGCTAATGTTCAGAATTGCCTAGTCTTTTAGCTACTAAATCACCATTTTTGGTTTTATTGTTCTGTAGAGTTAATTTAATCTTTTTTTAGCTCATCGTTAGTTATGAGTGTTAGTGTAATCAATGTGTGTTGTCATCAATTTATGTCCTCATATTATGTAAAGAAATATAAATATGGTGATTTTGTAAAAGAAATATATATTTGATTTGTCCGTTTCCAAGTTCATGGTCATCTTCTCTGTGAACCATATAATTTTGGTTCTAATCAAGCCAATGATGTCTCTAAGTCATTACTTCCTCCCCTATGTCATAAAGTTTCAGGTCTTCGTATTTGGATTTTTCAGTCTTTTCATGGTGGACATGGCAAAGTAAATTTGGAGGTCTGGGACATTCATTGACTACACTGCTACCTATAATCTATCAGTTTACTTGGTTCTGCCTGCCATCAAGATATATGGCTGGAGAAATAGCACTACAGAGGAAATAGTTACAGAGAAATAAATGACCTGTGAGAGAACTACAAGTCTCTAGAGTGTGGGGCAGAAGGCAGAAAGTTATCTTGGTCAAAGTTTTTGTTTGTATCCATATGTCCAGGCAAGTTTGGAACTGCAGGAATTATGTTCCTGACTCATAACCTTGCCCACTACCCAACTTCATTCTTGTTCTCTTAGTCATGACTCCATAGAAAATTTTTCCAGCCTCAGACTGGGATTACTCTTTTGCTCTACTGGGAAAATTTTCCTCATTCACGTGAGATCCTTCCTTCCTTCCCTCTTTCCTTCCTTTAATATGGGAGGAGTTTTATTCCACCCTTCTAAATTCTTGGCTGAGACAACCCTGTAATAAAAGATTAGTAGAACAAAAACAAAAAGGTGCTTAATAACATCAATACTCCTATGCACATGCAAGATACCCAGGAAAATTAACTTCTTGAAATGGCCCAAAGAGATAGATCAGTAGGTCATATCTTGGAAATTCATCTATAACTTGTAGTTATTCCAAAAGGAGAAAACGAGGCAAGTGAATCAGAAGATATATCACAGTATAAACATAAGTAAAATTTTCTGGGCTGAAAAGAAACTAGGCTTGGAAACCATGGGTTCTCATTCCTTTGGAAACAAAGCTCATTCAATGAAAGCAGATATAACCTGATTAATAGATACATTCTTTGAGCCCTCAACATATTCAAAGACACTGAAAACTTTCGTATGCAGCTATGCTGAAAAAAAAATCCCAAGAGTCACCTGTTCCAGCACCTTTCATAACCCAAGTCCTGGAAAGAGTAGTAAGACAGCCATGATCCCTCCTCTTACAGGCTTTTCCAGGCTACTATAGGGAAGGAACAAGGTGCTCAGAGAGCAACACAATAATGGCTGATGTTAACTGAGTGCTTACTCTGGGCCAGCGCTTGTTCTCTGTGCCTTAGATACTTAACCCTCATTAACTAGTTTACAAATGAGGAGGCTAAAGTGCAAAGAGGTGAAGAGACTTGCCAAAGTCACAAAGTGTTTAGGTGAGAGGATCTGGGATTTGAGCACAGACTGTCTAGTTCCACCATTCTGATTCTTTTCTACACATCTTAAAAAGGAAAGGATTTTTAAACTGAGGCTAGCAAGTAGGTAGTAGGTGACTGGGCAGATGTAGGGGGAGGCAGACAGTAGCATTTGCTAGATAGAGAAAATAATCTATTTCAGAGACCCTGAAGTAGGAGGAACTTAGGTGCAGGGAAATTTGAAAGAAGACTCACATGGTAAGCCTTAAAACTATAAAAGGAAGAAATTAATGGGATGAAATCTTTCTTTTCTTGAGGCTTTTAGACACTATCATGATGTGACTACCATATATATAAAATTTACTTCAAAAATCTCTGGGATTATAGTAAAACAGCTAGTTTCTCTCTTTCTGTTCCCCCCCCCCCCCTTTCCTTCCCTTCTCTTCTCTTCCCTCTCTCCTCCTCCCTACCCCTTCAACATAAATGTGATTGGTCCAACTGCCTTCTGGGTGGTTTCCTTAAGATATCCCACAAACACCTCATTATACCTCAATTATCCCCACCCAAACTCAATTTGCTTCTAGTATTACATACTATTTCAGTGAACAACTTAGCCTATCAAAGGCCCAAGAAATACCTGTATACCTAATACTCAACCTTGATTATCTTCATGACTTACCATGCTCGTTTATCATCAATCATCAAATTCTATACAGTCTACTTCCTAGACAGGTACTGAAATCATTTGGCATTCCCATAACCACTACTGAGGACTAAAGTTTTGACACTCATCACTAGTCATGTGGATTTCTTTCAGGAAAACTCAAAACTACAGAAATTCTGAATGATCCCTTCCTTCCTTTTGTTGGGGATTGAGCTGAGCTGGAGAGAGCTGAGAGGCCAGGTGTCAGAGAAACCAATTAAAACAACAAACTGAAATAAAAGTAACAACAAAGCCTTTAGTCACTTACTGTGTGTGATAGTATCAGTAAGAGGTTAAAGCAGAGAAAGTATTGACTCCTCCAGTTCCATTTTCCCCTGGGATTGTAGCAAGAGAAGGGCCAGTGGATCAGCACATTTGTGGAGAGTTGCCTCACTATTGAGGGAGCCCGGAACAAAGCCTCCTGCAGTGTAAGGACCTGTGGGCTAGGAGACGGCAGGGGGAAGGACTAGGAGGAGAAAAACATGAACTACTGAGTGAAAATGGGGAAAGGTGTCCTCAAGATTTCTTCTCTCTCCCCGATACAAGGCCCTGAGGAAGGCCTCTGCCTGGGCTAGGAAAGTAGATATGCCTAAGAGCATGGTAAACCAGGGGCCCCCACTCCTTGGCCTTGACTGCTTTCAGAGACTGCCATGAACTGCCCCTGCAAGAATCTGGTGTGGGAAAGGCAGCTTTTCCCTGTAAGACCTGCCAGATTAAATGCCTATGACTGGGCCTGGAAAAATATGCATAGGGCTGTGTATTGTAGCCAGGTGCCAGCCTCCTCACTTTCTGGATTCACCTCTCATTGTCATCTTCAGTCTACAAACACCTTCAGTTCTCTATACTTCTATGCTCTTATGTCTACTTACTTGTCTGCTTCTGCCTTATCTGCTATCTTAGCCACTTTTGGTGTATTTATTCCTTCTTCATACTTCAGATCAGTTTTTTTAAATGTTTATTTATTTTTGAGAGTGGGGGAGGGGCAGAGAGAGAGGGAGACAGAGAATCCAAAACAGGTTCCACACTGTCAGCACAGAGCCCACTTTGGGGCTCGAACTCACCAACAGTGAGATCATGACCAGAGCCAAAGTCAGACTCAACCAACTGACCCACCCAGATGCCCCTCCAATCAGTTTAAATACCAACCTGTCCAAAAATATTTTCCAACTTGCTATTTAGATTTCCTCTAGCATTTTGAGCTAGGTCAATCATCAGGGTTCCTGACCATGTGTGTATATCAAACATTTCTTGTGATTACTTGTATCCTTGAACTAATGGTAAATGTAAATATTATTCCAAATATAGTGCTTTCCAAACTTGCTTCAGTATTTACCTACGCCTTGAAAACAAAACACATTTTTAAAAATGGTATAGAATTTTTTCAAATAAAGAGTTTCTCTAAGAAAGAGATATATTTCTATCCCCTGGCTGAACAGATCTGTGACACAGGATTCATTTTATAACAATTATAATCATTAGAAAACTGCTTATTAATATTGAACAGAAATCTATAATACTTTCAAGTGCTTCAACCTTTTGATATCTAATCCTACGTTTTGTTTGTTTTCTATAATGGGTATTCAGCTACTTGAGAACAGATACTAGTACACCTAATAAGTATTCTCTCCTTCTTTAGCTATTCTTCAAATGTGAATGATTTTTAGATATTTTCCTACTCTGAACATTATCCTCTGTGTGGGCTCCTATCTCTAAATATTCCTATAAAAATGTAATCCTATGAATGAACAAAATAAAACTGATGTAATCTTAGTTTAACACATTGGAGCTATATTAACTCCCTTGATCCTGTTACTTAATTCTTATCTGGATTTATTACATAGTTCTATAAATTGTAGTTCACATATCTGAAAAATCCCCATGTATGTTAATAGCTTCTTTCCCTTTAACACTACAGATAAGTGAACTATTAAAATATGTGTGCATATTTGAAGATATAAACTAAAAGTTTTTCTTTATCATCTTCAGCAATACTAAGACACATACTTAGACACTAAATCTTTTTATCTCCTCTACTTACATTTCCCTACTAATATTTACCCTTTATCTCAGAAATAACTTTGCGATATTATCAGTGAAGCATATCCTGTGTGGAGGATTCATTGGCATCTATTGGTGCCGGGCTCTACTGAATTGAGAGCCCAGCCGGAGGAAAAGAAAGGCATATATCAGAAGCTCAGGGTCTCATGTTCCATAAGTCTCAAAAGGATGCTGATACAATCCCAATGGGTGTGCTTAGTCCATGGACCACCTCTAATAAAAATTATTTTTAAATAAGTGTTTTAAAATTGACCTTTTAAAAGCTTTATTCTAAAACACTGTGTCTCTATGATGGAATTCATTTGGAAACTGAATTTGCTTTACAGAAATTCTTGTTAAATATATGATGGAATCCAGTAAAGAGAAATCAATGCTATATATACATATATTTCCAATACCATTTAGTCTACCACTAGTCTATGAAATAGAGTTCATGTAAAAATCAATTTGGTCATTTCCAAGTAAGATTTAATAACCTGGTATGTCAAACATGTTTTATTAGATCCAGCTATAGTTCATCGCTAACAAAATTACACATGAAGATTGAAGTCTCTTAACTTGCAGAAGAGTTGTACAATCATTTGCAGAATGATTTAAGAAGAAGAAAATGAGCCTCTGTTGATAGTGACATTTAAGGATATATATTTACTCTTGAGCCAGGATTTGTAAGTAATTTGATGAGTGACTTAAATCTTTTTTTTTTTTTAATAAGCTTGGAATATCGCTTATACAAAGAAATAACTAGAGAAGATGGAGACACCTTGTGACCATGGTTCTATTTCAAAGGTCTCTGAATTCGAGGTCACACTCTTCAACATAGTGGTAAGGACAAAAGGTTCTGAGGACATGGCTGGATGTAGAGGTTGGCTTCATACTTGATGGATATGTAGCTTTTCCTCAAATTTACAGTGAGAATAAAAATTGTATCTACCCAACAAGTTTGTTGAGAAAGTAAAAAGAAACATCACATTTAAAATACCTACCACAGGGGCGCCTGGGTGGCTCAGTCAGTTGAGCGTCCGACTTTGGCTCAGGTCATGATCTCTTGGTTGGTGAGTTTGAGCCCCTGTCGGGCTCTGTGCTGACAGCTCAGGGCCTGGAGCCTGCTTCGGATTCTGTGTCTCCCTCTGTCTCTGCTCCTCCCCTGCTCAGACTCTGTCTCTCTCTCAAAAATAAATAAAGATTAAAAATTTTTTTAAAAAATACCTACCACAATATTTGACATATAAGAGTTACTCAAAAAAAAAAAAATCATTATTAGTTGTTTAAGGTTGCATAAGAAACAAAAACCCCTGTTCCTTTTCTTACTATTTTGAAATATTCGTATTTTGCACTGTCATCATTGTTTAGAGAATACTTTTAAACAGTGGAACTATAAAACTTAAAAGCTCAGCTCTTTTGAATAAACTTCCTAATATGGTGCCTGCCATAGAGAAGGCAATAAATACGTTTTTAATGGATGAAGGGAGAACTGAGCATTCTGAGGCATGACTTCCTTTGCACCGTGACTTTCTTGAGGCACCCTCTAAGATCTTGCGCCATGGAATACTTTTAGAATATTTGCACCAGATATTCCTTAACTTTGGATCTCTTGTCTTAGGAGCAACTGCAGCAAGACCGGTAAATGCTAGATTGAAGGATTTGTTAGGGAGATTTATCACACTCACAGGTGATAGGAGATAGCCCAGTGCACTAAAGAGGCAACTTTAGTCCCGAGTCCCAGTGTGAGCATTTGAGATGCCTTGATCTTAGCTGAAAGACAAACTATGGATTTTGGTGAATTATGGAGCAGGGCTTATTCATACACACAGGAAGCAGTGTCTTGTCATTTGCCAGGCAGTGGCAGGACTGCAGACACACGTGTGTTTTGGCAAAAAATAATTGAAAGGCCAGATCAAGGCAAGACAGGAAATGGGTCTTAAAGAAATGGGATCTTAGTGTGTTACTAACACAGGAACTTGGGTATAAGCAACCAGTTAGAAAGCCCCCTACCATAACAAATTAGAGATGGGGATTTAGGGCAAAAGACAGAAGCCATGTTTGAAGAATTGGGCCACAGGATGAAGGATGACTGGCAGTCAAGTGTAACGTGATTTGGAGTGTTACCATGTTAAGCAGCAGCTTTTAAAATCCCTCTGCTGAAAGTTAAAATCCATCTTAAGAAGGAAGCAAAGCTGGATCTGTAGTAGGATTTAGCATCTCTTTGGGGGAAAGAAGTCTCTGGATCAGGTGGCACCCAAAATTCTCCAACAGCATTTGTAATTAGACTTTAAAATATGCTTTATTCTTATAATGACAACAAGAATTTTCACATCGGTTGAAATACAGCTTCTTACAAAAGTGTTTTAACTCTGATTTGATGTAACAATTCTTTCCCTTAAAGTTTCTTGTTATGTTTATCATTTGCTATGAATCCTCATATACTCAAATATGTAAATACATTTAGTAATCCTTTTTTTTTGTCCCTCCCTGTTACAATATATTCAGAGATTTTACACACAATCCTGTCAAATGACCACATTGCCAGAAATCTTTTCAATATAGTTTGATGTTCTCTAGACAGATCAATGATCTGGGGCCTTGGATCCACTTATAATACCAATATAGACTCCGTGAGCTCTTAATCTCTGTCATACCCTTGCCAACTCTGCAACAATTTAGTGCCATTTTCTTGCCATATCATCTATGATCATCTCTGGCACTGGACTTCCTGAACATTGCTCTAGTGTCTGGTAGTGTGTAGCCTATGCAAGCACTTTCAGACTTGCTTTTTGTCTTGTACTTTATCAGCAGCCTTGTCGTTGGTGGATCCCATTTCCAAGCATATCTGCTACATAACTCTTCCCCTTTCCAGAAAAAGACTCAAATTTCCTAAGAATTGTGAGTTTACAAAGGCTGAATTAAGCGTAATTTCTAGCCTGCAATGTTGTGAGGAAATTTCTTAGACTTTTGCCACAGGAAATAATCTTGCATGCTTCTGGCAACCTTCTGAATACCCACAGCTGCAATATAAGCTTTCCAAACTGACAAGTATGATCTTAAATGACTTTCACCATTTCTCTCTTGTTTTTTTTAATTTTTTTTTAACATTTATTTATTTTTGAGACAGAGAGAGACAGAGCATGAATGGGGGAGGGGCAGAGAGAGAGGGAGACACAGAATCGGAAGCAGGCTCCAGGCTCTGAGCTGTCAGCCCAGAGCCCGATGTGGGGCTCGAACCCATGGACCGCGAGATCGTGACCGGAGCTGAAGTCAGATGCTTAACCAACTGAGCCACCCAGGTGCCCCACTTGTTTGTTTTTTTATATTAAATATAATTTATTGTCAAATTGGTTTCCATACAATACCCAGTGCTCATCCCAACAGGTGCCCTCGTCAATGCCCATCACCCACCTTCCCCTCTCCCTTACCCCCATCAACCCTCAGTTTGTTCTCAGTATTTAAAAGTCTCTTATGGTTTGCCTCCCTCCCTCTCTGTAACTTTTTTTCCACCTTTCCCTCCCCCATGGTTCTCTGTTAAGTTTCTCAGGATCCACATATGAGTGAATACATATGGTATCTGTCTTTCTCTGCCTGACTTATTTCACTTAGCATAATACCCTCCAGTTCCATCCACGTTGCTACAAATGGCCAGATTTCATTCTTTCTCACTGCTAAGTAGTATTCCATTGTATATATAAACCACACCTCTTTATCCATTCATCAGTTGATGGACATTTAGGCTCTTTCCATAATTTGGCTATTGTTGAAAGTGCTGCTATAAACATTGGGGTACAAGTGCCTCTATGCATCAGCACTCCTGTATCCCTTGGGTAGACCACTTTCTTACACGATTCACAAAAATAAACTCAAAATGGATGAAGGACCTGAATGTGAGACAGGAAAACATCAAAACCCTAGAGTAGAAAGCAGGAAAAAACTTCTTTGACCTCAGCTGCAACAATTTCTTACTCGACACATCTCCAAAGGCAAGAAAATTAAAAGCAAAAATGAACTATTGGGACCTCATTAAGATAAAAAAGCTTCTGCACTGCAAAGGAAACAATCAGCAAAACTAAAAGGCGACCAATGGAAAGGGAAAAGATATTTGCAAATGACATATTGAATAAAGGGCTAGTGTCCAAAATCTATAAAGAACTCACCATTTATTTTGATCATGAGTTGAACAGTTTAGGTATTGTGATAAAAGAAAACTCTTGAAGTAATTTAAGGAGATTAAGAATAATCTGGGGACACTTGAGTGGCTCAGTCAGTCAAGCGCCTGGCTTTGGCTCAGGTCATGATCTTCTGGTTTGTGGGTTCAAGCCCCGGATCAGGCTCTGTGCTGACAGCTCAGAGCCTGGAACCTGCTTTGGATTCTGTGTCTCCCTCTCTCTCTGCCCCTCCCACGCTTACACTCTGTCTCTCTCTCAAAAATAAATAAACATAGAAGAAAAAAAGAATAATTTCATGTGCCTTTGCATTAAAAACCCCTCTGAAAGACAATTACTGAAGAGTTCCTGGAGGTATAGATTAAGGATTAGATTACACATCACATAACAAGTCTTCCTAATTTTTTTCAACATCTCTCTGGCCACTTGTCATCTGAACCTCATCATCTGTGTCCTCTGCTGCTGTCATCTCCTGTCTGACCACTGATAGCCTTTATTATTCAGAGCAACTTCATTTTCTCTTGATTTTTCCAATTAGCTCCTCCAGCTATTGTCCATTTGATTAATTTCATTGTTTTCTTTCTTTCTTTCTTTCTTTCTTTCTTTCTTTCTTTCTTTGTAATGGTTAATTGTTTTTGACAGAGAGAGAGACAGAGCGCAAGCAGGAGTGGGGGGGGGGGGGCAGAGAGAGAGGGAGAATCTGAAGCAGACTCCAGGCTCCGAGCTGCTAACACAGAGCCCTGCGGGGCTCAAACTCACAAACTGAGATCAAGACCTGAAGCTGAAGTCAGACGCTTAACTGACAGACTCACCCAGATGCCCCTCTATTTTTTTCTTAAATGGTTGAAGTAGAGGTAAGAAACTTAAAAAACAAATAATATATTTTTTTCTTCTAGTTTTTTGATAGCAAGATCATAATCAGATTGTTACCATTTTATGACTGATATAAGATCTTCAAATGTTTTCCTTTTTTTTCAATATCATACAAGTATCACTTCCTGAGGCTCATTTTGAGGACAATTTTTGAATGAATTCATGCCTCAACTCAGCTCACCCTTTTGCTGTCAGTGAATCCAGATATTGGCATGGGTAACTGGATGAAATATTAATTCATTGCTGATGCCAACACTATTTGAGGACTGAATTTGCTTGACAAGACCTCAATGGGCATGTAAAAAAAATCCCATACTTTTTTTTTTTCTTCTCTGAATGCTTATTTTAGTTTACTTTTAATATTTCATTTTTGATTTTTTGTTTTATTTATTTATTATTTATTTATTTATTTATTTAAATTCAAGTTAGTTAATATATATGTAGTATTTGTTTCAGGAATAGAATTTAGTGATTCATCCCTTATATATAACATCCAGTGCTAATCCCAGCAAGTGCCCTCCTTAATACACATTATCCGTTCAGCCCATCTCCCCCACCAAACACCCCCTCCAGCAACCATCAGTTTGTTCTCTGTATTTAAGAGTCTCTTATCATTTGCCTCCTTCTCTGTATTTACCTGGTTTTTCCTTCCTTTCTCTATGTTCATCTGTTGTGTTCCTTAAATTCCATAAATGAGTGAAATCATATGATATTTGTCTTTCTCTGATGGATTTATTTAATTTAGCATAATACACTCTAGTTCTATCCATGTTGTTGCAAATAGCAAGATTTCATTCTTTCTGATCACCGAGTAATATTTCATTGTATATAAATATACCACATCTTCTTTATCCATTCATCAGTCAATAGACATTTTGGCTGTTTCCATAGAAACATTGGGGTGCATGTACTACTTCGAATCAACATTTTTGTATCCTTTGCATAAATACCCAGTAGTGCAATTGCTGGGTTATAAGGTGGCTCTATTTTTTTATTTTCTCAGGAAACTCATGTTGTTCTCCTGAGTGGCTGCACCAGTTTGCATTCCCAGTAATGGTGCAAAAGTGTTTCCCTTTATCTGCATCCTTGCCAGTATCAGTCATTTCTTGAGTTATGAAGTTTAGCCATTCTGACAAATGTGATGTGATATTTCATTATGGATTTGATTTGTATTTCTCTGATGATGAATAATGTTGGGAATCTTTCCATATGCCTGTTAGCCATTTATATGTCTTCTTTGGAAAAGTGTCTATTCATGTCTTTTGCCCAGTTCTTCATTAGATTATTTGGTTTTGGGTGTTCAGTTTGATAAGTAAGTTCTTTGTAGATTTTGGATGCTGATTCTTTATACAATACATCATTTGCAAATATCTTCTCACATTCTGTCTGTTGCCTTTTAGTTTTGTTGATTGTTTTCTTCACTGTGCAGGAGCTTTTTATCTTGATGAGGTCCCAATAGCTCATTTTTACTTTAGTTTCTCTTGCCTCCAGAGACATGTATTGTAAGAAGTTGTGCAGCTGAGGTCAAAGAGGTCACTGCCTCTGTTCTCTAGATGGTTTCCTATCTTACACTTAGGTCTTTCATCCATTTGGAATTTATTTTTTGTGCATGTTGTAAGAAAGTGATCCAGTTTCATTCTTCTTCATCCCACTGCCCAGTAATCCCAGCATCATTTGCTGAAGCGACTGCCTTTTTTCAATTGGATATTCCTTCCTGCTTTGTCGAAGATTAGTTGGCCATACATTTGTGGGTCCATTTCTGGGTTCTCTTTACTGTTCTATTGAGCTATGTATCTGTTTTGTCTTGATGAATACAGCTTTGTAATATAGCTGGAAGTCTGGAATTGTGATGCCTCCAGCTTTGGTTTTCTTTTTTCAACATTACTTTGGCTATTCAGGGTCTTTTCTGGTTCCATGCAAATTTTAGAATTGTCTGTTCTAGCTCTGTGAAGAATGCTGGCATCGTTTTGCTAGGGATTGCATTGAATGTACAGGTTGCTTTGGGTACTATTGACATTTTAACAATATTTGTTGTTTCAATACATGAGCATGGGATGTGTTTCCATTTTTTTGTGTCCTTAATTTTTTTTAATAAACTTTCTACAGTTTTCATTGCACAGATCTTTTACCTCTTTAGTTAGGTTTATTCCTAACTATTTTGGGCATGTTATTATTTTGGGTGCAATTGTAAATGGGATCAATTCCTTGAGTTTTCTTTCTTCTGCTTAATTATTGGTGTATAGAAATGCAACTGATTTCTGCATGTTGATTTTATATCCTGCATCTGCACTGAATTCATATATCAGTTCTATAATTTTTTTTTGGTGGAGTCTATTGGGGTTTCCATGCAGAAATCAAGGCATCTGTGAAGAGTAAAAGTTTGATTTCTTCCTTGCCAATTTGTATGCCTTTTACTTCTGTTTGTTGTCTGAATGCCAAGTCCAGGACTTCCAGTACTATGTTGAAAAACAGTGGTGAAAGACAGTGTCATGTTCTTCACCTTAGGGGGAAAGCGCTCATTTTTTCCCTATTAAGGATGATATTAGCTGTGGATCTTTCATATATGGTCTTTATGATGTTGAGATATGTTCCTTCTATCCCTCCTTTCTTAAGCGTTTTTACCAAGAAAAAGTATGCTATATATTGCCAAATGCTTTTTCTGCATCTATTGAGAGCATCATCTTCTTATTCTTTATTTTATTAACGTGGTGTATCATGTTGGTTGATTTGCAGAGGTTGAAACAGGCCTGAAGCCCAGGAATAAATCCCACTTGGTCATGGAGAATAATTCTTTCAATGTACTGTTGAATTCTATTTGCTAGTATCTTGTTGAAAATTTTTGCATCGAGTTTTTTCTGGGATAATGGCCTATAATTCTCCTTTTTAGTGGGGTCTATGTCTGGTTTTGAAATCAAGGTAACACTGGCTTCATAGAATGAGTTTGGAAGCTTTCCTTCCATTTCTACTGTTTGGAACACTTAGAGAAGAATGGGTATTAACTCTTCTTTAAATCTGGTAGAATTTCCCTGGGAAGCCATCTGGCCCAGGATACTTGTTTGTTGGAAGATTTTTGATTACTGATTTCTTTGCGGGTTATGGGTCTATTCGAATTTTCTATTTCTTCCTGTTTCAATTTTGGTAGTTTGTACATTTCTAGGAATTTTTCCATTTCTTCAATATTGCCCAGTTCGTTGGCATATAATTTTTCATAGTATTCTAATTGTTTGTGTTTCTGTAGTGTTGGTTGTGATCTCTCCTCTTGCATTCATGATTTTATCTATTAGGGTCCTTTCTTTTTTCTTTTTGGTAAGTCTGGCTAGAAGTTCATCGATTTTGTTAATTCTTTCAAAGACCATCTTGAATTTCATTGCTCTGTTCTACTGGGCTTTTTTGTTTGTTTGTTTATTTCTGTACCATTTATTTCTGCTCTAATCTTTATTATTTCCTTCTTCTCCCATATTTAGGCTTTATTTGCTGCTCCTTTTCTAGCTCCTTTAGGTGTAAGGTTAAGTTGTGTATTTGGGACCTTTCTTGCTTCTTGAGATAGCTTGAATTGCAATGTACTTTCCTCTTAGAACTGCCTTTGCTGCATCCCAAAGGGTTTGGACTGTCATGTTTTCATTTTCATTAGCTTCCATGTATTTTTTAATATCTTCTTTAATTTTCTGGTTAACCCATTAATTCTTCAGTAGGATGTTCTTTAGCCTCCATGTATGTGAGGGCTTTCCAAATTTTTCATGTGGTTTACTTCATGTTTCATAGCAGTGAGATCCAAAAATATGCATGGTGTGATCTTGATCTTTTTGTACCCTTGAGGGCTGATTTGTCACCAAGTATGTGATCTATTCTGGACAATGTTTCATGTGTACTTGAGAAGAATTTGTATTCTACTGTTTTAAGGTGAAATGTTCTGAATATATCTGTTAAGCTCATCTGGTTCAGTCATTCAAAGCCATTGTTTGCTTGTTGACTTTCTGCTTAGATGATCTGCCCATTGCTGCAAGTGGAGTATTTTGATTTCTGCAGCAAGGGTTTGGTTCTCTGTTGTCTTCTATGCTTTTTCCAAGCCCAGCCAGTAGTTTTATGACTATTTTTCTAAATTGTTCAGATATATCACTTATATCTTTTTTGAGCAAGTTGCTGCCTGTGATATCTTCTTGACCTTTCTTTTGGGGAGAATACTTCTGTCTTGTCATTTTGGTTAAGTTCTGTCTTTTGCATGTTTTAAAAGCTTACTATGTTTCCTGCACCAGAGAGTACTGCTTTATTAAAAAGGGGTCATACACTGTCCAGGTTCTGACATTTCAGGAAGTGTTTATGCTGTATGCTCTGTGCACTCTGCTATTGCTTTGTGGCTGTTCTTTCCAACTGGCCAGTCCTGTGCAGAGCTCCTCCTTGCTTGCAGTGGGGAGTGTTTGGCCCTTTAACTAGGTGTGCTTTGATTTGTTTGTTAGAATAGCCTGGAATAAAAGTAGGCTGCCATGGCTTCACAAGATAATCAAAACTGGCACTCCCTGTATTTCTCATTCCCACTCCGTGGTCCAGAAAGTTTTTCCCCTTGTGCTAACTCAATACTGCCATTTCACAGCCTCTTTGTCTTTCTCTCCTTTTTGTCTTTCTAATGGGTTCCCTCCCCTCTGCAGTATTGCCATTTTTTCCCTCATCCAATTCACTTCCATGCACCTCACACTCCCCATGCTATCTCCCCCCAACCTTGGAGATCCTCATGCCACACCACAGATGGATTTCCTGTGTGTTCCAAGTGATCTGACCTCAATATAGCTGTGGTTGAGGGAGGAAGAATGCCCAGGGTCCCCCTACTTCTCCGCCATCTTAACTCCTCCCTTAACTGCTTATTTTAAAAAGCTGAAATGTTGGAAGGGTATTCCCAATGTGAGTGTTTTTGTTAGTGTTTAAATCAACTTGCTTCTCAGAAAAAAGTACCAGATTATGTTATTGATTTTTATTTTTTTATTTTTGGGACAGAGAGAGACAGAGCACGAACGGGGGAGGGGCAGAGAGAGAGGGAGACACAGAATCGGAAACAGGCTCCAGGCTCCGAGCCATCAGCCCAGAGCCTGACGCGGGGCTTGAACTCACGGACCACGAGATCGTGACCTGGCTGAAGTCGGACGCTTAACCAACTGCGCCACCCAGGTGCCCCTGTTATTGATTTTTTTAATGTGCCATAAGCATGCCTATATCACATGCCTGAAATCTTTCAAGTAAAAACGCCATTCTAAAGGACCTCATATATTTGAATCCCTTTCAAATACTTCAGTACTTGAACACTTTTAAAAAAAAATTACTTTCATAACTTCAGGATCATATATAAATACATAATTATTTATATAATTTGGGGTTTCCTTATTGTCTATTTGCAAAGAATTTGGAATTTGGCAAATATGTTTACAACAGATGTCAGGACACATGCATATAATTTACCTCCCTTAATATCAGAATCTGAACACATAATCCAGAACTGGAAGTTTAACAAGATTTTTGAGTCCAGAGATTTTTTTCTTAATATGATTATACTTTTACTGTTAACATAATGAGAAGAAGATGATTGAAATCTGATAAATTACAAGCTGCAGCTAAGGTGCCTTATTTATTATGTCCTCCTGTCAAGATCTTCAGGTGTAAGTCATGGAGATATTCCACAGAGATAACAGATTTAAATTTATGAACAGTTTTTTGCCCAAAAAACAAATTATCACACTTCTGTAAGCATTTAATACTGATTTGAAAGTAGGTCAGGAAATCTCTGCCATGTGTATAAAATGTTCAGAAACTTTATTTATGACATCAATATACTGTATATATTTTAATTTAAAAAAATCAGGTTCCGGAAGATGGCGGCGTAGGAGGACGCTGGGCCCACCGCGCGTCCTGCTGATCACTTAGATTCCACCTACACCTGCCTAAGGAACCCAGAAAACCGCCAGAGGATTAGCAGAACGGAGTCTCCAGAGCCAAGTGCAGACGAGAGGCCCACGGAAGAGGGTAGGAAGGGCGGCGAGGCGGTGCGCGCTCCACGGACTGGCGGGAGGGAGCCGGGGCAGAGGGGCGGCTCGCCGGCCAAGCGGAGCCCCCGAGTCTGGCAGGCAAAAGCGGAGGGGCCTGATGGACTGTGTTCCGACAGCAAGCGTGACTTCACGTCTGGGAGGTCAGAAGTTAACAGCTCTGCTCAGAAAGCGGGAAGGCTGGAGGACAAAGGGAGGGAGAGCTGCTGAGCCCCCGGACGGCAGAGCTCAGCTTAGCGGGGAACAAAGGCGCTCACCAGCGCCATCTCCCTCGCCCATCCCCCAGCCAAAATCCCAAAGACAACCAGTTCCTGCCAGGGAACTTGCTCGCTCCGCGCAAACACCCAACTCTGTGCTTCTGCGGAGCCAAACCTCCGGCAGCGGATCTGACTCCCTCCCGCTGCCACAGGGCCCCTCCTGAAGTGGATCACCTAAGGAGAAGCGAGCTAAGCCTGCCCCTCCTGCCCCCAAGCACCTTGCCTACCCACCCCAGCTAATACGCCAGATCCCCAGCACCACAAGCCTGGCAGTGTGCAAGTAGCCCAGACGTGCCACGCCACCCCACAGTGAATCCCGCCCCTAGGAGAGGGGAAGAGAAGGCACACACCAGTCTGACTGTGGCCCCAACGGTGGGCTGGGGGCAGACATCAGGTCGGACTGCGGCCCCGCCCACCAACTCCAGTTATACACCACAGCACGGGGGAAGTGCCCTGCGGGTCCTCACCACTCCAGGGACTATCCAAAATGACCAAACGGAAGAATTCCCCTCAGAAGAATCTCCAGGAAATAACAACAGCTAATGAACTGATCAAAAAGGATTTAAATAATATAACAGAAAGTGAATTTAGAATAATAGTCATAAAATTAATCGCTGGGCTTGAAAACAGTATACAGGACAGCAGAGAATCTCTTGCCACAGAGATCAAGGGACTAAGGAACAGTCACGAGGAGCTGAAAAACGCTTTAAACGAAATGCAAAACAAAATGGAAACCACGCCGGCTCGGATTGAAGAGGCAGAGGAGAGAATAGGTGAACTAGAAGATAAAGTTATGGAGAAAGAGGAAGCTGAAAGAAAGAGAGATAAAAAAATCCAGGAGTATGAGGGGAAAATTAGAGAACTAAGTGATACACTAAAAAGAAATAATATACGCATAATTGGTATCCCAGAGGAGGAAGAGAGAGGGAAAGGTGCTGAAGGGGTACTTGAAGAAATTATAGCTGAGAACTTCCCTGAACTGGGGAAGGAAAAAGGCATTGAAATCCAAGAGGCACAGAGAACTCCCTTCAGACGTAACTTGAATCGATCTTCTGCACGACATATCATAGTGAAACTGGCAAAATATAAGGAGAAAGAGAAAATTCTGAAAGCAGCAAGGGATAAACGTGCCCTCACATATAAAGGGAGACCTATAAGACTCGTGACTGATCTCTCCTTTGAAACTTGGCAGGCCAGAAAGGCTTGGCACGATATCTTCAGTGTGCTAAACAGAAAAAATATGCAGCCGAGAATCCTTTATCCAGCAAGTCTGTCATTTAGAATAGAAGGAGAGATAAAGGTCTTCCCAAACAAACAAAAACTGAAGGAATTTGTCACCACGAAACCAGCCCTACAAGAGATCCTAAGGGGGATCCTGTGAGACAAAGTACCAGAGACATCACTACAAGCATAAAACATACAGACATCACAATGACTCTAAACCCGTATCTTTCTATAATAACACTGAATGTAAATGGATTAAATGCACCAACCAAAAGACATAGGGTATCAGAATGGATAAAAAAACAAGACCCATCTATTTGCTGTCTACAAGAGACTCATTTTAGACCTGAGGACACCTTTAGATTGAGAGTGAGGGGATGGAGAACTATTTATCATGCTACTGGAAGCCAAAAGAAAGCTGAGTAGCCATACTTATATCAGACAAACTAGACTTTAAATTAAAGGCTGTAACAAGAGATGAAGAAGGGCATTATATAATAATCACAGGGTCTATCCATCAGGAAGAGCTAACAATTATAAATGTCTATGCGCCAAATACCAGAGCCCCAGATATATAAAACAATTATTCATAAACATAAGCAACCTTATTGATAAGAATGTGGTCATTGCAGGGGACTTTAACACCCCACTTACAGAAATGGATAGATCATCTAGACACACGGTCAATAAAGAAACAAGGGCCCTGAATGATACATTGGATCAGATGGACTTGACAGATATATTTAGAACTCTGCATCCCAAAGCAACAGAATATACTTTCTTCTCGAGTGCACATGGAACATTCTCCAAGATAGATCATATACTGGGTCACAAAACAGCCCTTCATAAATTTACAAGAATTGAAATTATACCATGCATACTTTCAGACCACAATGCTATGAAGCTTGAAATCAACCACAGGAAAAAGTCTGGAAAACCTCCAAAAGCATGGAGGTTAAAGAACACCCTACTAACGAATGAGTGGGTCAACCAGGCAATTAGAGAAGAAATTAAAAAATATATGGAAACAAACGAAAATGAAAATACAACAATCCAAACGCTTTGGGACGCAGCGAAGGCAGTCCTGAGAGGAAAATACATTGCAATCCAGGCCTATCTCAAGAAACAAGAAAAATCCCAAATACAAAATCTAACAGCACACCTAAAGGAAATAGAAGCAGAACAGCAAAGGCAGCCTAAACCCAGCAGAAGAAGAGAAATCATAAAGATCAGAGCAGAAATAAACAATATAGAATCTAAAAAAACTGTAGAGCAGATCAATGAAACCAAGAGTTGGTTTTTTGAAACAATAAACAAAATTGACAAACCTCTAGCCAGGCTTCTCAAAAAGAAAAGGGAGATGACCCAAATAGATAAAATCATGAATGAAAATGGAATGATTACAACCAATCCCTCAGAGACACAAACAATTATCAGGGAATACTATGAAAAATTATATGCCAACAAATTGGACAACCTTGAAGAAATGGACAAATTCCTAAACACCCACACTCTTCCAAAACTCAATCAGGAGGAAATAGAAAGCTTGAACAGACCCATAACCAGCGAAGAAATTGAATCGGTTATCAAAAATCTCCCAACAAATAAGAGTCCAGGACCAGATGGCTTCCCAGGGGAGTTCTACCAGACGTTTAAAGCAGAGATAATACCTATCCTTCTCAAGCTATTCCAAGAAATAGAAAGGGAAGGAAAACTTCCAGACTCATTCTATGAAGCCAGTATTACTTTGATTCCTAAACCAGACAGAGACCCAGTAAAAAAAGAGAACTACAGGCCAATATCTCTGATGAATATGGATGCAAAAATTCTCAATAAGATACTAGCAAATCGAATTCAACAGCATATAAAAAGAATTATTCACCATGATCAAGTGGGATTCATTCCTGGGATGCAGGGCTGGTTCAACATTTGCAAATCGATCAACGTGATACATCACATTAACAAAAAAAAAGAGAAGAACCATATGATCCTGTCAATCGATGCAGAAAAGGCCTTTGACAAAATCCAGCACCCTTTCTTAATAAAAACCCTGGAGAAAGTCAGGATAGAAGGAACATACTTAAAGATCATAAAAGCCATTTATGAAAAGCCCACAGCTAACATCATCCTCAATGGGGAAAAACTGAGAGCTTTTTCCCTGAGATCAGGAACACGACAGGGATGTCCACTCTCAACGCTGTTGTTTAACATAGTGTTGGAAGTTCTAGCATCAGCAATCAGACAACAAAAGGAAATCAAAGGCATCAAAATTGGCAAAGATGAAGTCAAGCTTTCGCTTTTTGCAGATGACATGATATTATACATGGAAAATCCGATAGACTCCACCAAAAGTCTGCTAGAACGGATACATGAATTCAGCAAAGTTGCAGGATACAAAATCAATGTACAAAAATCAGTTGCATTCTTATACACTAACAATGAAGCAACAGAAAGACAAATAAAGAAACTGATCCCATTCACAATTGCACCAAGAAGCATAAAATACCTAGGAATAAATCTAACCAAAGATGTAAAAGATCTGTATGCTGAAAACTATAGAAAGCTTATGCAGGTAATTGAAGAAGATATAAAGAAATGGAAAGACATTCCCTGCTCATGGATTGGAAGAATAAATATTGTCAAAATGTCAATACTACCCAAAGCTATCTACACATTCAGTGCAATCCCAATCAAAATTGCACCAGCATTCTTCTCGAAACTAGAACAAGCAATCCTAAAATTCATATGGAACCACAAAAGGCCCCGAATAGCCAAAGTAATTTTGAAGAAGAAGACCAAAGCAGGAGGCATCACAATCCCAGACTTTAGCCTCTACTACAAAGCTGTCATCATCAAGACAGCATGGTATTGGCATAAAAACAGACACATAGACCAATGGAATAGAATAGAAACCCCAGAAATAGACCCACAAACGTATGGCCAACTCATCTTTGACAAAGCAGGAAAGAACATCCAATGGAAAAAAGACAGTCTCTTTAACAAATGGTGCTGGGAGAACTGGACAGCAACATGCAGAAGGTTGAAACTAGACCACTTTCTCACACCATTCACAAAAATAAACTCAAAATGGATAAAGGACCTGAATGTGAGACAGGAAACCATCAAAACCTTAGAGGAGAAAGCAGGAAAAGACCTCTCTGACCTCAGCCGTAGCAATCTCTTACTCGGCACATCCCCAAAGGCAAGGGAATTAAAAGCAAAAGTGAATTACTGGGACCTTATGAAGATAAAAAGCTTCTGCACAGCAAAGGAAACAACCAACAAAACTAAAAGGCAACCAACGGAATGGGAAAAGATATTTGCAAATGACATATCGGACAAAGGGCTAGTATCCAAAATCTATAAAGAGCTCATCAAACTCCACACCCGAAAAACCAATAACCCAGTGAAGAAATGGGCAGAAAACATGAATAGACACTTCTCTAAAGAAGACATCCGGATGGCCAACAGGCACATGAAAAGATGTTCAACGTCGCTCCTTATCAGGGAAATACAAATGAAAACCACACTCAGATACTACCTCACGCCAGTCAGAGTGGCCAAAATGAAGAAATCAGGAGACTATAGATGCTGGAGAGGATGTGGAGAAACGGGAACCCTCTTGCACTGTTGGGGGGAATGCAAATTGGTGCAGCCGCTCTGGAAAGCAGTGTGGAGGTTCCTCAGAAAATTAAAAATAGACCTACCCTATGACCCAGCAATAGCACTGCTAGGAATTTATCCAAGGGATACAGGAGTACTGATGCATAGGGGCACTTGTACCCCAATGTTTATAGCAGCACTCTCAACAATAGCCAAATTATGGAAAGAGCCTAAATGTCCATCAACTGATGAATGGATAAAGAAATTGTGGTTTATATACACAATGGAATACTACGTGGCAATGAGAAAAAATGAAATATGGCCTTTTGTAGCAACGTGGATGGAACTGGAGAGTGTGATGCTAAGTGAAATAAGCCATACAGAGAAAGACAGATACCATATGGTTTCACTCTTATGTGGATCCTGAGAAACGTAACAGAAACCCATGGGGGGGGGAAGGGAAAAAAAAAAAAAGAGGTTAGAGTGGGAGAGAGCCAAAGCATAAGAGACTCTTAAAAACTGAGAACAAACTGAGGGTTGATGGGGGGTGGGAGGGAGGGCAGGGTGGGTGATGGGTATTGAGGAGGGCACCTTTTGGGATGAGCACTGGGTGTTGTATGGAAACCAATTTGACAGTAAATTTCATATATTAAAAAAAAAAAATCAATGCCGCAGTTCCTTCAGGCTGGGATTGAAACAGGAACACAGCAAGGCCTCCAAATCAACCTTTTTCTGTTATAACTAGATGAGGCCAGTGTATGCAATCTTGGATGTGGATTCCAAGTTTAGCTATAAATGTGACATATTATATGATAATGAACAAGGCTCTTGGACTTTCTCCCCCAACTCTTCATCTATAATATTTACAGGCTGGACTAGATGCTTTCTCTGTCTCCTTAAACACTTTGGTTCTAGGTTCAAATAAAGAAGACAGAGGTATTCTGTGGAAAAAAAATGGCATTTAGAATTAAATACATGACCTTGGAACTATCACTGCTTTTTTATTAATGCATGTATAATAAAGTTTAAAGATGATAGTTCCATTGTCATTATTATAAGACCACTTCAAGCTATATCTGTGTCATAAATTTATCTGAATTTCCATTTGAGTAAACTTCTGTGGAGTACTCTTAAGTGGGTTGGTGAAAATTAGTTTTTTCTCAAGCATTTAAAATTTTCTAATTATTCAAGTCTTGAAATTCTCATAATATTTCTTAAAACTTTAGCATCTTAGCAACTTTTAAACTATAACTTCATAATTAGTGAAGTAGCTTCTTAGCCCTAACAGCTCTTGTCTCACTAGTATTTTTTATGAATAAAAAAATCTTAAAGAAGAGAAATACTAAAAATTATTCTATTTTTTTTCAAACAAGGAATCTTACTTGAGCAGATGATCATAATGAACTAGTGACCAGAAACAAGAATCCTTTATAAAATTATAAAAAAAAACTAAGAAATCTGCAAAGCAGAGAACAGTATGGTTTGCTTAATAGGAGTCTAAGCTTGGCACTTATATATGAATAAACATAATTTAAAGTATTCTTTTGTCAAGAGAAATAAAGGCACTCTTTTACTTAATTACTTAAAAAATATTTATCTCAATTTAAAAAAACCTATAACTCTTTGAAAGGTAAGGAATAGAGGAGGGAGAAGGAGAAGCAGAAATCAATTCTGTAGGTGGTGATAGTGGACACCAACACAGGTAAGAACAAAAAGAATCCTGTTTCTACAGAGCATCTCTGTAAGTCAGATGATTATTTACAACCTAAGGTTAAGCCACCTTAAAAAATTTTAAAACAACTACCTAATTTAGGAAAGCAGTTTTCTAAAATTATGGATTGCAATTGTTTATTGTCCCATTTCATTTTCTTCAATAGCCATCTTAGTTTTGTTAAATTAATTCATAATTGCCCATGTTAAAAAATGAATATTGAATAGAAAAAGACTAAGCCAGGACTTACACAAAAATAACACAAAAGGAAACATAGAATAATCTATATATCAAGATAAAGAATAAAGAATCTAAAAGTAATCATCCTAGTAAAACATTGTATAGATAGGTATATCCTTATATTATGAAAGAAATCAAAGAACTGGGAATATTTTGTTTAAAACATTAAAAAAATAGGCATGTTAAGTAGTGGAAATAATGGTCTACTAGAGAAAAGATAGAAAAGATTGTTGTCTGAGGCCAGATTCCTTAGATGCAAACAGTGAGAGACAAGTCCTTTGCAAGCAATTTATTAAGACACTTTCAGAATACAATAGTAAGAGGAAGGGAGCAGGGGATCAGTAATAATAGTCCAAGACCATCAGTAGCGTCCCTGAAATAGTCTTGGTCTGTATTCCCATAAAAAAAACTCTGAATCAAACACTCAAGTGTAAATACTTTATTTGGATAGTGATCCCAAAAAGGGCTGGTAAGAGAGCAAAGTGAAACATTGAAAATAAGAGTTTAATCCTATCAATGATGAAATATAGAGTTGCATCCTTAGATACACTTGGTGTTTATGTTCTTTTCTTTTTAATTTGACCTATTCTCATGTGTGATTATATATCAGCATGGTTTCATATGGATATCCTTGATAACTAAATGTGTGTCATATTTCTCTGGATGCTTTTAAGATTTGTGTTATCTTCAGTGTTTGGCTATGATGTGACTGTCTTCTTTAAATTTGTCCCACTTGAGTGTGTTTAGCTTTGTTGGATTTGGATACTTTGTAAAATATTGGGAATTTTCACTATTATTTGTTCAAATACTGTGTTTTTTTTTTTCTGAATCATTCACTTTCTTCACTTTCATGGATTCCAACTTATTTACATCAGACTTCTTAATGTTGTCTCACATAATTTTGAGCTCTCTTAATAGTCTCTCAATTATTTGTCCCTTTTTAAGTATGAGTTGGGTCATTTCTGTTGTTTGTTTCTTTGTTTATTTATTTATCTACTTTGCAGCTGCTAACCTTCTGGTAATGAACATTCTAGATATTGCACTATTATATCCTGGAATTTCTATTTCCATTCCAGACATTTGAACAGACTTGATTTTCCATCATTTTACTCATCATGTGCATCTTTTTCTTTATTACCTTGTACCTATTTATGTTAGAGTTTTAAAATCTTTTCTGCTAACGCTGACATCTCAGTTATTATGGGTTCTATTTCTATTAACAATTCCTCTTATTTTTAAAATTGATTTTAGACTAATTTTTCTGAATATATATTTATAGTTATTTATTTCATGTCATATATATGTACATAAAATTATGATGGACTTTGTGGATATGTTGTGCAGAGTTTGACTCTTCTGTCTCTCTTTAAAGGTCATTGAATTTTATTCTGGAAAGCACCTACATCAAGCAGTATTCAGTGCTACCATTTCCTGAGTGTTTTGGAATTTTCGAAGTCTTCTTTTTTTTCATTGCTCCTTTAGGATCAAGTTTGCTTGTCTGTTTGTTTGGTTTGGTATTTGTGAAGTTAATTATCACTTATCCATTTTCCTTTTTCAAAATATTTCACTATTATCTCTTCATTCATTCTCTTTGTCCTATGGAGGTGTTCCATTTCATGTTATTTATGTCTTTTATATGAGACTTTGGCAGGGAATGAAAGAAAACACTTGTATCCAATCTGTCATCTTTGAACAAATTCTTCAAACAAATTTAAATATTCTAAATTCAAAACTTACTTCATCCACTGTGCACAGATGCCATTTGGTTTCCCATTAGCCTTTATACTTTTAAGGTTTAATGGTTTAAAATACTCATTTTCCTCTGACTGGAATGCATTTCCCCACTTTCACTGCATTCTTTTCTTTATTTCTCTCTCCTTGAAGCCTTCCCAATTCCTACCAAATTATAATTAAATGGTTTCTCAGAGACTAAACATATATATACATAACTTTATTTTATAATTTATTGTATCTGTTTGCATTATACTTAATATTTATCTCCTAAAATACATTGTAAGCTTCTTAAGCATAGGGATAATGTTGATCTCCTGCAATTTTTCAGTCATACTGATTAAATATCTTAGAGGTGTCATATTATTAAAATATATTCTGACATGTATTAAAATGGCAAGGGACTTTATGCAAGACAATTGCAATAGGGATTTTGCAGTAGGGGAGAGTTGATTGCTTACAACTCCAAATACAGAAATGCAGCTGGGGATTTAGAACCAATGAACAGAGTAAGTGGTTAATGGATTGAAAATTACTAAGAAGAGATATAGGGTGATTCTTGCTAAACTGTCCTAACACACTTCTTGCTAAAGGCAAGCAAGAATTTATATATCAAATCACCAAGGGTGGTTAGATATTAACAGTGGGAAGACTTGCTAAAACTCAGCTGAGCAGGCCAAAGACTGGTACAAGGACTAGGTTTCAGGCCTAATAGGAAAGAGAGTTCAGAGGAAACTGATTAAAGTTTGGTCAAGGAAGAGTCTTTGTCAATATGCTCTTAGATTTCCATTTCTTTGTAACATTGTTAACCCCCCCCTGTATGAAATAGTTTCCCCACCTCCACCCAGTATTTAGGATATCCTTTTACTCTTATCCAAATACTTTCATTATATGGTATTTTTCGTTAACTCCCTCAGAAATAATGAGATATAACTTAGTTTGTCTTCTCAGAGTAATTTTTGCTAAGCCCATGAGAATACTTATCATAGAGTAATGTGCTTGAATCTTCTCCTACAGTAGACTCTACCTTAAAGCACTAAGAACATATCTTATCAACATTTTAGTTCCCACAGTATAAGAAGGTACATTAAAATGTTTATTGAATTGAACTTCTTGATTGTTTACAGTTGGATAACCCTCAAAAATATCTGGATTTTTGGATGTTAGCCAGATGATCTGTGAAACTTGTCACTATCAGCTATAATTACACATTTAGTTATAAGCACTCTTTGAATTTAAATGAATGTTTTGGATGAAAAAGTGGTAATCTTGATCAAGAGACAGGTAAGGTCAATTCCTATTTGAAGGATTTTGAACTTGGTTGCTGTTTAAACATGATGGTAACCTCCGTATTGTCATTTACATGTCATTCTTTATTTTACACTTACTTTGGTTTTATAAATATAGTTCATTGCAATGACATTTTGAAAAAAATTTTCTTCAAAGTAGCTTTTGATGTGAACAGATGCTATCAATTGTAAGAAACACCATATATTATATATTGTTTCTCTAGCTCCTCTATATTTCACATAATATATAGGTACATTGTATTATTTTTTGCTTATTATGTGTTACTATTCATTGTTAGTATAAGTCTAATATACCTCTAATGTCCCTTAATTTGCATATACATTTCAGAATAATTTTCTGGTTCCAAAGGATTCTGGACTTTATTACTTCTGAAGTGGACTAGTTCTTAAAAGCAAATGGTGATAGTACAGAAACAAAATATAAGAGATGGAAATGGTGACTATTGTTGTCCTTGACTAACGTAAAAAAAAGCATAGAGTTTCTCTATTTTGTGGTTGGAATTTGTCTAAACATATTAAGTTTACTAAAGTTGTTTGACCTGACCATAAGTTGTGGAAGATATTTCAGAGAGGAATCTATTTTTATTAGATCTGGCTAAAGAATGGATACAACCAAAAAAAAAATGGTAGCAGAGTAATGGAAAGAGTACTAAAGGAAATAGGGAATATAATGCCACATAAGATGGGAAAAAATGAGAAAAAGTAAACTGAATAAAATTTGATAGAATATTGGATGGGGGTGCAGTAGACAACAAACAGAGAGATCTAAAGGGAAGAAATGTAAAAACAGAAAAAAAAATCAAGAGGATTATAGTCAGAATGTTTTGAGTTGCAAGTAAGAGAAACCCAAGTGAACTTGAGCAAACAACAACAAAAAAGATTCTGGGGAATAAGGGGCAGGAAGGGGACAGGTGTTGCCTTAAGTAACTGAGTGGTCCACAACCTAAATCATGTTGGATCCATATACTTTGCTAAAGTATCAAAAATCTATTTTCATCTGTCTCTTATTCTGTCTTCATTCTTCATCACACTCTCCTCCTGTTGAAACAAAGATGGCCACCAGTTATTATGATCAGCCTTTAGTAGTTATTATGTAGTAGTTATGATCAGTCTTTAGTAGAAAGAAAATGTCTGTCCTAGCAGGTCTGTAGTCTTTCCCAGATCCTTTTCTTTTCTTTCTTTCTTTCTTTCTTTCTTTCTTTCTTTCTTTCTTTCTTTCTTTCTTTCTTTCTTTCTTTCTTTCTTTCTTTCTTTTTCTTTCTTTCTTTCTTTCTTTCTTTCTTTCTTTCTTTCTTTCCTTCTTTTTCTTTCTTTCTTTCTTTCTTTCCATTTAATTTAAAATTTTTATTTTTTCTTTTTTTCAAATATAGTTTATTGTCAAATTGTCTAGCATACAGTGTATACAGTGTGCTCCTGATTTCGGGGGTAGATTCCCGTGATTCATCGCTTACATACAATACCCTGTGTTCATCCCAACAAGTGCCCTCCTCAATGCCCATCACCCATTTTCCCCTCTCTCTCTCTTTCTCCCCATCAACCCTAAGTTTGTTCTCTGTGTCTAAGACACTCTTATGGTTTGCCTCCCTCCCTCTCTGTAACTATTTTTTCCCCTTCCCTTACCCCATGGTCTTCTGTTAAGTTTCTCAAGTTCCACAGATGAGTGAAAACATATGATTTCCCAGATCCTTTTCATTGACTAAATGCATGTCACGTGCTCAACTCAAACTAATTATAGTAATCACAGGAATGGATTGTATTGACTGAACAAGTTCGATTGGGTGACCAACATTGAAGATTGCCACCTTCATCTGAAATACATGAACTACAAGTCGATGTAAAAAAGGAAAATCTGGGTGTTGTTATTTGAGAATAAGGTAATTAATTTTGGTCAGTTACCAATAAGAAAGTAAATAATATATACAGGAAGAAGGTAGTGAATACAGTGACAAAGAGACCAGGCTGTGAAAGAAAGTACATATAAGGAAGGAAGGAAGGAAGGAAGGAAGGAAGGAAGGAAGGAAGGAAGGAAAGAAAGGAGGAAGGAAGGAAGGAAGGAAGGAAGGAAAGAAGGAAAGGAAGCAAAGAAAAGAAAGAGAAAGAAAGAAAAAAGAAACAAAGAAAGAAGAAAGAAAGAAAGAAAGAAAAAATATAAGATGAACTTGAAGGAAAAAATTTTAAAAATCTCATCAGAAACAGAAGATATATAGATGTATATATAATATACATTTTAGATATACATAAGATATATAAATGTAAGATATATATTATGATATGGCGTGATTCACATATATGAATATAGATACATAGATTTATTTTTTTAACCTCATGGTAAATTTACCATGGGAATTAGTGTTTTATACTAGTGATTGGAAATCTGATACACAATGTGAGCTCCTGAAATTGTCTTTATCCAGCTAGTTAGTTTGATCAGATGCTGCAGTAAATAAAACAAAAAGTAGCCCAGTTTCCCTTTTCAAATATACATTTGCTCTTGCAGATCTGCTAAAAAAAGATATATTCACTAAGTGGGAGGATATATATATATATATATATATATTTAAAATAAGCACATATAATAAATATGCATTGATATGGCTAAATTCTTGGCTTCAAACGTAGCTAATTCCAAACTTGGAAACAGTATGCTAACAAAAATAACAGATTTGTGCATGCCTACATATGGAGGCTGTTTTATTATATATAAAACACTGCAAACCATTTTGAAGTGGATGAGGGCTAAAGGTTGAGTGGTTGTAATGAAGCAAAATTGCAGGTTCCCAAGGGCAGGGTGGAAAAGCAAATGAACTCTGTTTTTAGTTCCTTAGAAATTACTTTAGCAATTAAGAGGTATCCATATATGTGGTTTCACTGCAATCAGGGCACCCAGTGGAATACCCAGACATTTCTTAATGTATGTTGGCCATTATTTCAGCAATTATAAAAGAGATATAAATGCTAACACGCACATTTCCAGTAATCTGGCTTTCAGTCCCCACACCATCATTGTAGAAATGTATTATGTGGCTTCTTTAAACCCAGCTTGCTCTGCAAGGTCAGTGCAACCAGCAATTCATTCCTTGCAGAGTAACCATTTTATTAGGTAGCGTGGAAGTCAGAGCTCCCTATTTCATTAAATGGCAATTAAGTAATTTAAAAATAATACTAAGCCTCTTAATCAGCTTGTTTTGCCATGTGTTCCACAAGGGACTTTGGCATTCTCCAACAATTACTAAGAAAAGCACTTCATGAATGCAACCAATGCTTTTAAGCTTTGATTTTTCCTGCCAAATCAGAGGTTTAAAAATATTTCTTTGATGAAAATGCTGTCTTTTAAAGTGCATTCTCTCTCAATAAGAAAAAAGCTTTTAACGAGTTAATGAGGTAATTATCCATTGTTATGTATATTTTATTTTACAATAGTTTAGACAAAAAACGGTCACATCTTAGGTGAGAAGTTATGAGTGTGAGCAATAAAAGCCCTTAAAATATCCATTAAATCATTCTGTTGTTTTACCTTAAATATATAGAATTTAAAACAGTCCTTGGAGGAAATTGTATCTTAGGTTACTGTTTGAGTTATCTGTTGCTGTATAACAAACCACCCAAAAGCTTAGTGTCTGAAACAACAACAATTTGTTCTGATCCCAAATATTCCATTTGGACAGGGCTCAACAGGGCTCACAGTCTGTACTATGTGGTGTCAGCTGGCACAAGGGCTGGGGGATGCATATCCAAGATGGCTCACTCACATGGCTGGCAAGTTGGTGCTGGGCTTTCAGCTCTGGGAATTCAGATGGTGTTGTGGGCCCTGGTTACTCTCCTTGGAGTGCTTGGGTTTTCTGAGAGAATGGTGGCCAGGTTGCAAGAGTAAGGTCCCATGAAAACCATGAATTGTCTTTTTGAACTTGGATGAAGAAACAACATAGCATCATTTCTGCCAGAGTCACAACACTTCCTTACCTCAAAGGGGGGAAACCTAGCCCCCGTCTCTCAATGGGAGAAGTGTCACCACGTTGGAAAAGAGCATGTTGAATGGGAGACACTATTGTACATATTTATGAAAAATACTATCTCCCAATATTCATGAAAAAGATAGAAATATATTCAAGACCACATGATAAAAAATACATTCCTTTCTTTCAGAGTAACAGAAAAATAAATTCTTCTTAGACTTTTAAGTTGTTGGTCTTCGTTCTATCTACCAGATATTCAGTATAATATAGTGGGGAAAGAACATGTGTTAGAGTCCAACATTGTATTCTAAATCCTGTGATGACTACCTAGGAGTAAAGTCACATAAGCTCTCTGAGTACTTTGTGAATCATCATTAAAATTAGGTCTAACAACAATGATTTTACAGGAATAATTGCAGTGAAGTTTAAATGATGTGATAATATAAAGAACTTACACATCAGAGTCATTAATTTTTGTCTACAGTAAATATATTGACAATGTCATTGTGTTATTAAATAAGATGAAAACAGCGAAAATTTCTATCCATCAAAGAAATGCCAAAAATGACCCTGTATAAGTTAACAAGCTTGATGATGTATAGAGAAGATGTCTGCATAGGTTGATTCATATGGGGTTATTTTGAAAGACTATGATTTTCAACCTACATTGCTTTTAGTGTCCTATCTCCTGATACACTTAGTATCTGGCTTCTCATATTCTGCTGGAAGGTAAACAAAATAGTACTTTTTGGTTTTTTTCTTAGGACATGGAAAAAAATAAAATGACCTATCACAAAAATATGTTAAAATATTTTTGCTGTTGTTATTATTGCTAATTCACAAATTAAATGGATCTGGACAATTCAAATATGATAAATTGAATACATCGTTGTAGTTCTCTTCAATAGTAGTTATCTTATTTGCCAATCACCTATGTAACAGTTTATAAATATATCATTACCGAATCAAATATGTTGTCATTCAGTGTGTTATGTAGATGATTATGTTCAACAAACCAAATGTCCAAATCAATCCATTTTTTGCTATGTTAACATGCAGTTTATCAAATTATTAAGGAAACTCATATTCACTCACTATTCTATTTTTCCATGTGCCCATGCCTCTTGCACACACACACAAAGACACACTGAAATTCAGCAGCAGAATGTCATATAAGGAGTGATTATTCAGTTTTCTAACCTACCTATTTATACTAGAAATGTTACATCTAAATTCATACTATGTAAACATTTAATATGTTAACTCCTTTCTAGCTGGTTTTGAAGGAAGAAATTTATAAAATTAAAAATTCTGTAAAACAAATATAACAGTAAATTAATATAATTATTTCCCTAAAGCCTGCGTGGAGAAACAATACTATTTAAAACTATGTAAGGTGGGGCTCCCTGCTGGCTCAGTCAGTTGAGCGTCCAACTTCAGCTCAGGTTATGATCTCATGGTTTGTGAGTTTGAGTCCTGTGTTTGATATCACAGAGGGATTAAAGACTCTTTAAGGATATTAATGCAACTAATTTTTATTACTCAGAAAACAGAAACAGAAAAAAAAAAACAAACCAGGATTTGTTTTACTCTGGAGCTGTATCAAAAGGTTGCTTTCCTATCACTCCCGCCTATCCTCTAAGTTCCTGGAAGAAAAATATAGATTAAACCCACTGTCTAAAAACTTGAACCAATAGCCAAGGTGAAGTAAAGGATCCCCGGTGGAGAAGAAAAGAAGAGGTCCCAAATCCAAGGAGTCCAGGCAAGTTGGAAGAAGGAGGAGGGAAGGAAAGCAGAGGAGAGAGACCCAATGACACACACTGAAGATAGACTTAGCCCTGCCCATCTAGTTGGAGGGAAAAGGACAGAACTGTTCTGAGATAATAGAACCAGAATTTAACTCAGAAAAACCATTTTCTCTATTACAGCACAGTGACTCTCTACTCCTAATATATCTCAGTTTATTGTATTTATTCTAAGAAAACAAATATATGTATTTATTTTATCTGATTTACTTAGTCTGACTCCATCCACAAAGAATTGAAAATGTCTTAACCAGAAATTATAAATATTCTGAAATGTTTTTCCATAAAATGAATATCACTGAAAACTAAATGCAGTTTTAGTACCATGGAACACTTAAATTCAGCAAGAGGATGCTTGCTCTGGGCCCCATATTTTACAAGTCCCCACATGTGTTACTGCAAAACCATTTATAGAACCAATGTCACTTTCTGTCACTTAAGATCTATCTTTCAACACCAACACTGTTTACCCCAACCAACCCTAGATACTCAATCTCACGGTAAACCTTGTTAAAACCCCAAGGGGAGGCTGGTTTCTTTTTCTTCAACAAGTCCCATGACCAAAAGCATCTGAGTAAAGGATTGAGGGCTGAACCACTGCCAGTGTAGGGCATGGAACTGCTCCGAAGGGCAGTGAAGAGTTATCAGCAGAAGCACTTGCATGTAGAAAATTAATTATCAAATTTTGTCTCTTAGGTAGTTGTTCACACAATGGATTTTTGCATAGGAAAGAATAGTTTCTCAGTGGTGCTGTGTTTATTTTCTTGCCTCTCTTTTTCCAGTTTGTAATTCCAGTGGTACTTATGGATAAACATACCACTGGCATTAGATGAATTAGCAACCGAGAAACATTTTCTAAAAAGTAATTGATGTATTGATATTCCTTTTAAATTTGTATAAGACCAGATAAAACACATGGGAAGCATGATACCATTTCCTTAATTCACAATGTGTCATTTATTGTTTGATTTAACTAATAGTTTTCTTTTTATGCAGATTATACATTTTAGTTTAATTTTAAAAATTAAATGAATTATAATTTTCAGATTTATTTAAATACATTTAATTTTAAATGTTAATATTGAATTATAATTTGAATGGATTTGAATGTCTTAGATACTTTTAATGTATTAGAAAAGAAATTATTTCCTTTGTAAATGTATAAAATGTTTTACTTTTTAATTTTATACTAACTTTATTTCTGATGAATACATATTTACGTATTATACACTGAATGCAATTAATTTTTATTCTTCACATTATTTAGATTATTAGTAAGAGTATAAGTCAAAATCATGTTAGAAATATAGAAGAATAATTCCATTGAATAAAAATCTAAAATGTGAGAGTGAATCTTCAAAAAAGAAGTCTGCTTAAATTTTTTAAAAATGGAGACAATAAAGGTGAGCAGATTTCTATCCAACATCACTCACATAAAATTTGCCATGAGGATATTACAAATTCATGATTTAATTACGGTATAATTACTGACCAAAACAATGAAAATTAGCAAGAAAATTATTCTCATTAAGTTCTCAAACAGGTCAGATAAAATTTCTGCCATTACAGATTCTTTGTAAAAGGAAGATTTAATTGTCAATCATGAAATGTTACTTGCACACAAATAAGCATATGCAATTTTACGACTGAAAAAAAATAGTGATATAAACTCCAAACAACTCACAGAATTCAACAAAAACAAGATGACACTAGGAAAGATTATAATCATGATGAACTTAAAAAAATAATATGCTTTCTTTTTATATTTACATTTTAGTGTTACTGGAGGCAATATATTTATAGAAAGCAATAAAAGGGGTAGATTTGATAAAAGTTATTTTGGAATAAAGTGCTAGAATGGCTGAATGGGTAGGATGGATACAATAATAATGAAACAAATAGTTATTTAACCTGAAAAAGCAAACATACAACTATTAATTTATCAGGTAATATACTGAGAAAAGTTATACATAAAATTGTAAATGTAATATTATTTACTTCAATTATATGGTATCAGTGATAAAAATATTATCGAATGACTAATGTTTATTTTGCACATTGTTGAACTATTAGAAAACAAGGGGCGCATGGGTAGCTAAATTGGTTGTCTGGCTCCTGGTTTTGGCTCAGGTAATGATCTCACAGTCATGGATTTGAGCCCTGAGTCCTACCGCCTGATGATTGTGCAGAACTTGCTTGGAATTCTCTCTCTCTCTCTCTCTCTCTCTCTCTCTCTCTCTCTCTGCCTCCTTCCACTTGAGTGTTCTTTCTCTCTCTCAAAATAAATAAATAAACTTTTAAAAGGAATAAAAAGAAAACCCGGTGTCAAAACCCCAATGTCAAAAAAATGTAGGTTTGGGGCACCTGGGTAGCTCAGTGGTTAGACAACTGACCTGAGCTCAGGTCATGATGTCACAGTTCATGGGTTCAAGCCCCACATTGGGCTCTGTGCTGACAGCTGAGAGCCTGGAGCCTGCTGCAGATTCTGTGTCTCTCTCTCTTTCTGACCCCACTTTGCTCACAGTCTGTGTCTCTCTCACTCTCTCAAAATTAAATAAACATTAAAAAAAATGTTAATGTAGGTTTGACTTAAGCTACGAACTGAAACATGAAAACTTAATTTTTGAAATTACTACAAATATTTGTTGAGGTTAAGCTTATTATAATGTTTCCACTATGGTTGATAAAGAAAACAAGAAAGGTGTAGAAGCAAAATTGTGGCCAAAAATTCATGATGTTTTTTAATATTTCATCTGTGTTTACAAATAATGACATTTTTTGTAACAATTCAGATTGTTTATAATTTTTTCTTTCAATCTTTAATCTGTGTACCTGACTGAGACAACATGGGTCTCCTGGACGGCTCAGTCATTTAAGCATCCGACTCTTGAGATCAGCTCAGGTCGTGATCTCATAGTTAGTGAGTTCGAGGCCCACATTGGGATTCTCTCTCTCTCCCTCTTTCTTTCTCTAAATAAATAAGCTTTTTTTCAAAAAGTGAGACAACTTGATGAAACATATCAAATTTTACATAGTAATAATTCTTAGAAGAATTATGATAATCCTGCCTAATATCTGTGAAAGTAAGAGATTTAATTCAGAAAAGATATAAAATGCAGAGAAATGTTAAGAGTGGGAGTGGAGAAAGAAAGTGTACAAACAGTTAATCCTAATTGTGGTGTTTGACCAAAAAATTATATTAATGTTGAATTTTCTCTGTAGCTACTTAGTATGAACTATTGCTTTCTATGGCAATTGTTAGCAGTAGCTTATAAAAATTCAAACCATCCTAACTCTAGGAAAATTAAAATACATAACGTTTTTAAATTCCTCATACTTAAAAAAATCTCCATGGGGAATATGCAACAAAAGTGACATTCCAGTAATACAAAACACTGCAAGTAAATAAAACATTTGCATGGCTATGAAGAAAAAGATTCATGTACAAATAATTACAAAATTTCTTTCTACAATAGTTTTATTTTCGAAATCATTTTTTCCTATAAAATCCATCAGTAAAAATGTTGAAAGAAGAATTTAATAAAGAATACATAGATCTAGACACTTCTTCACGAGATGGTGATTATCATGATGCATGTGATAGCAACTGATATGATTAAATTAAAGCGTGTTACAATGACAACAATGGCCAGCTGTATCAACACAGGACAACTGTTTATTTCAGTGTATTCTTCCACAGGATGATAAGACTGCAAATTAGTATACCACTTCACCTTTCCTTCAAAAAATGCCTGCAAACATTTTTCCAGACAGTTCACTCTTAATGAGATTGCAGCGTCCACTAATACTAAGCTATTATATGACAAAGCGGGCTAATTCCCAGTTTCCTGAGTGACCCCCTCAACCATTGAGTCAAGGCCTAAATACATTCCCTCTTTATATAAATATATAAATGTATAACTATAACATATATAAGTATACATTTTTATATAAATAAATTCATAAATAAATATAAATGAACATTTATGTATAAATGTACAAATAGACAATATATAATACAACATATCATATTATGTTATATATACATATATGTGTAAATCCTATGTAAGTCCTATACATCATATAAAAACATAACTTATATACATTCTTCAGTGCTGTTATTATAGAAGTTTCCTGTCGGGATAAAGGACAGAACATATTTTATTTAGCAATTTGGGGCCTCCATTTGTACTCTTGCCCTGTTCCCCTCCAAAAAAGTATTTGAGGTGGCCCTTTCAGTGAAAACAAGCCAATTTTCCATAATTAGAAAATTATTGATTTTCTGAAACATCATACACCCCAATAATGGCAAATTATTGAAGTGCTTTTGAGTTCTTTCTGCATTGGTGATCTTCCTTTTTTTAGGAGCTATCATCTATCTGGGTGAAGTATGGCAGATTTGACAGAGTAATTATGAATAATATTCAGTCAGCTCCAGACATTAGAGCTTGATGTGGAGAAGAGAACAGTGGTACTGGGGCAGAAGTATATGTGAGTCTAATCGCATGATGACATTAATAGAACAATGATTGTATCTAAAAATTTTAGTGTTCAATTTTTGAAAGTGTGTGCTTGCATATTTAACCATGTTGACATGAATTTTTGGAAAAAAATAATGGCCTATTTCTGTCAATTATGTGTTACTTTATACCTGAAAATAATAGGAGTTATCCAAAACTACCACTATGCAGTGTTTCATTGAATAAACTGAGAGTAAAAACATACACTGCCTTTTATTCATGGAAAACCTCTCCAAGCCAATATTCTCATTTCCTTCTCATCATTTTGCATTTTTATTTTTATATAAAGTCTACAAGCAAAAATGGGGGCTCAAATGATAATTATTCTTATACCAAAATCATTGGTTTTGATAGGTAGTACACTGAAATCAGTGGGCTTATATCAAATTACTTCATACAGCAACTCAATTTATTTAACTATGTACAGGAACAGTTTGCTCATAATTAATCCTGGCAGGAGCACTAAGAAACCAAGTTGCTTAAAACCAGATAATCCATGAGAGGTGTACTGATTTTCTTCCCTAGTGTTCTAAAGACTACTGAAAATTTCCAAACATTTCACTGTCCACATTTTTGGTTTAATGCCTCTGATTATTCAACTGAGAGTCTGCTCACAATGGAGAATAAGTGTAGAACTACTCCACACAAAAGGAGAGTTTAGGTCTGTTTGCTTGTGTGGCAATGCTGATGCAATGCTTTGGAGAAAGCAGACTAATTTAAATATTTATTGGGGTCCCTGGGTGGCTCAGTCAGTTAAGCGTCGGACTCTTGGTTTTGGCTCAGGTCATGATCTCCCAGTTCCTGAGTTCAAGCCCCACATTGGGCTCTGTGCTGACAACCTAGAGCCTGCTTGAGATTCTTTGTCTCCCTCTCTCTCTGCCCTTTTGCCACTCTTGCTCTCTCTGTCTCTCTCAAAATAAACAAATATTTTAAAAATAAATATTTATTAAATTAATGAATATAACTCACCTTTTCATAGTTATTTGGATGGTCTTTAATTCCAACAAGAGTTAAGTAAAGTTTATAAACTGTTAATAAAATCTGATTTTGAAAACAAAATATGCTACATTCACCCAGCGTTTAAGAGTAAAAGCAATACTAGAAATGAGTTTTTTAGGAGTCCCATCATGCCCTCTCTCCAATTACTGTCCCAAATCTAGACAAGACAGAAGAAATCCAGGGAAGACTTGATAAGAGTCTTTATATAATTTTGAAATTGAGGGAGCACATACCTAACGTTCTATATGAAATTTATTACAAATTAACTACATGTTTGTCATAGAAAACTAAGAAAGAACAGAAGAGGGGCTCCTGGCTGGCTCAGTCAGTAGAGTATGTGAGTCTTGATCTTGGGGTCATGAGTTCAAGCCCCATGTTGGGTGTAGAGCCTACTTCAGAAACAATAGAAAAGTAGAAAGAAGAAAATAATACTAGTTATTATTATAGTAATAATATAGTTCTACTAACTATAATGAAAAGCTGTTATCATTATATAGTAGAATCACCCCTTTTTCATCATAATGCCCCATCAGGTCATCATTACTCATTTTTTTTTTCTTGTTCGTGTTGCTACTTACATAAAATATTACATAAAGGCTCTGGTTTCAGTTCAGAAGAGTAAAGACCTTGGACATTGTCATTCTCATTCTTACAGGAAGAAGCTGGACAAACTGAAAAGCAACAACTCATCTTGGACCGATTAGAGAAGTGAGGTCACAGAGAAAGCCACTATCCTGAAATCTGGATAGGTTTCTATTATGTGCTTACTTTATTGGCATCTGATGGTTTACATGTATATCTGAGTTGATATAAGCCCCCAAATGAAATACCTAAATCTTATTTGTTTTCTAAATACACATCTAACTTTGTGAGGAGTATCAAATTAAACTGAATAAAAATTAACAAAATCAATATGTAGTTGATGAAAATCATATTTCACAGTATTATATAACATAACGAAATCAGTAACACTATTCACTATATATCCACTCGAAAACCACCTGCTGAGCATATGTGTGGAATAAAATTCTTCACTCAAAATTCACCATTTTGGATCTTAAGAAGTTCACAGTCTAATAAATAGAGTGATAAAGTATGGATTAAGAGATTTCTTTTTTACTTTGTAATCTACATCAAGGAAATTATCTTTTTGTTATCCTCCTCTGAAATGTGTTATTCTTTAGAATACCTATTATGACTTTGGCCGCTTAGAGCTATAGTTACTATTTATTAACATGTTGAATACACACACAGTAACATTAACCAGAAATAAAAATCACTATTAAAAGCATTTGTCACTTCATTCTCACCTCCCATTTCACTAATTTCTGAGATATTGCATAAACCACTAGTTTGCCTTTCTGTATGAAAACATTGCACTAAAATATGAAAAAAAAATGATGATGTATCTTAACTATGTATTTATTTAGCTGAATTTAATCTGCATTTAATCCTATATCCATGCTCTATATCTAGCAGGAAGAAAAGTCATTCTAGATGAAGACTAGAAGTCAACTGTTGATTCATGGTTTAGTTTATATTTCTTCCAATGTATTTTTGAAAGAAACATGAAGAAGCCGTATTCATAATTACCATGACTGCAAAGCAACCTCATATTAAGAAGGTTGTTTGACACCTTTCAGAATTTTATCTTCCAAAAGTAGATGGTAATATTAGACAACATACAAGAGAGAATAGCTCATATAAAACTTCCTGATATATATTTATATAACATTTCCATATTATATAAAGATATTAGGAGTTATAAAATCATCAATGATCGTATACATGTGAACTATAATATGGGTATTCATGATGTTTGATAAAACAGAAAATAATGTTTTTTGTGTTGCTAGTGTATGTACACCTGAAAAATATATGTGAGAAAAAAAAGTACATTTCTATGTATATAGTTACTTTGTATAACTTCATACTAAGTATACTGGTATATATAAGAATAACCATGGTCTTATAATTTAAAATTTCCTTTAGCAATCTTAATTATTCTAAACAACTGGAGGTTGAATCCATGTGCATAGCCTCTGGGACACATAAGTCATGTTCCTGAGGTCCCAGGAGAACCCATCACTTATAATCAATCAAATGCGTTTTGTAGAAAAATGGCAAAACACTTCAGAGCAGACAATCTAAAGTAATAAATATGATGAATTCTCTACTTCGATTTAATTTTCTCTTTGATTGTATAAGGCTAATCATAACACCAAACTCACAGAGTTTTGTATTCATTATTGCTTTTATGCACTTTTCCAATGCACAATTTTTTTCTGAAATTGAACAGTGACAGTGTCTTAGATGCCTTGGATACTCCATGAACAAGCTCCCCCCCGCCCCCATCTTCAATACAGGGTAAGTGTTTCACTGGGTACGTGTAATCATTTTCTAAGAGACACTTTGCACACAAAGTCAAAGGCATTGATTTTGAAATACCCACTCTGCCTTTACACTCCTCTAAAACTAAATCTCCAGAGAAAACATATGATTTTGTCTTTTCCTATCTCACATTCACAAATCTCCATCTCCCACATTCTAAAAGGAAGACATATTTTTCACACATTCCCTAATATTAACAGGGTGCTTTGCTGAGGGGTGTAGAACCCTCAGGATGCCAAAAAAAATTACAACATGAAATATTGGCATCAGTAGCAAGAGAGTGAATGGCTCCAATGAGTGAGTAACAAATCACTCTGCAAAGCAGGAGGTTTCCAACTCTTTGCTTTCAAGAAAATTGAAGGAGAAGATCAAATTGTCAGGTAATAAATCATTAAAAATAACATTTAATGATAGAACGCTATGTGATTTTTGTCATATAATTGATATGGTGACCAAAATAATTGAGTTACATTGCTGTAACCAGATTCCTTCTAATTCCAACTACTTTTATCATATAGACAAGGCTTCTCAGGACTCACATCCATAAAAACCAAGTATGATAAAATAAATAATAGTGAAATTTTTATCATTCTAGTATAATATATGAACTAATTGAAGGAAAACCAATCCATCTAATTAAAAAATACATTCCAAATTAATAATTTAATTCATAATAATTGCTTGTTTAAATTAGCTCTATATGTAGGAATGCCAATAGTATATTGATAATAATTATAACTTTATAATTTTAACTCAATCTAAAATTTTAACGTGGAGGAAATTATAGTAGCAAAAATGTGTTTGTTGGAGAATATGTATAGCCTAGAAGCATGTAATGTATTACATTAGGGTAAAATTCTGAGTAAAATCATATGGAAAAAAATAGTTTAAATCTTAGAGATTATTTGCCTTCGGTAAATGGATCATTCCATATCTACCATTACTCACTATCACAAACCTTCTCTTTGTGTCTCAGTTTCTCTTTATGAAACAGTTGAGTGCTCTTTCTGTGTGTGACTTTACCCAAAAAACTAACACAGTTAATTAAGTATCCCTTGACTATTTTCTTTTCTAGGTTAAATAGCCAGAGCTTTACAATCATTTCAATGACACGGCTTGAAGGCCACTTATTCTTATGCCTGTTCCACTACACCACACACACACTACCCTAGTTTTCTCTCTTAAAATGGTTTGGGTATAGCCTATACCAATCCAGTTGCACACTTGACTTTAATCAATTCTGTATGTTAGAATTCTACATGATAACATTTATTTATTCTCCCTGTGCTGCTATACCAAAACTCCATAGATGGTGTCTTAAACAAGAAACATTTATTTCTCACAGTTCTGGAGGCCAGGAAATCCAAGATCAAAGTGTCAGCCAATTCGGTTGCTGCTGAGAGCGCTCTTCCTGGCTTGCAGACTATGACCTTCTTGCTAGGCCCGCAAAAAGTAGAGGGAGAAAGATTTCTCTGTTTTTAACCTTACAAAACCACTAATCCCATCATGAAACCCCACACCACCCTGAGGTCCTCTAACTCTAATGACAATAGCCCCTTCACAATAGCTCCTTCTCCAACTACCATTACATTGGAGGTTGGGGCTTCAACATACAAATTTTGGGGGAAACAATTCAGTCCCAGCAACATACAAATGTATAGTGTCTGGAGACTCATCAAAGAGGGAATAGTAAAACCAAAAACAAGTACTTCTAGATTTTTATAAACTTTGGATACACCTGTTAAAGACTTTGAAAAACATGCAAATACCATGCAGATTTCTGTCTGGTAGAAATTACACCCCTAAGGCTACAATGTATTGCTTTGTAGATCATTAGCCACTTTTGTGGCTAAGCTAACACACTTACTTTAACATTCACCTTTTATTCTTTTTTTTTTTTTTTTTTTAATTTTTTTTTTCAACGTTTTTTATTTATTTTTGGGACAGAGAGAGACAGAGCATGAACGGGGGAGGGGCAGAGAGAGAGGGAGACACAGAATCGGAAACAGGCTCCAGGCTCCGAGCCATCGGCCCAGAGCCTGACGCGGGGCTCGAACTCACGGACCGCGAGATCGTGACCTGGCTGAAGTCCGACGCTTAACCGACTGCGCCACCCAGGCGCCACTAACAGTCACCTTTTAAATACCCACTTATAAATACCCACACCTTCAAATTCGCTTATAAATACCCACACTTTCAAATTCATTTTAACTCAAACTTAGTATCTTACTGGTTCAATCATTAATGTGTTGAATTAAATTTTTACCACATTTCCATATTGTATTTTCATAAGATTCATGTTTCTAACTTTTTAAAAATTGTACTTGACAACATAAAATTTATATATAATGTTTAAACTGTGATATTGTTTCATTTGTGATTGCCCCAGTGTAGTTTTATCTTTCCAGCTCAGTTAAAGAATGTTTTTTTGTCATATTACCCTTTATCATTGTTCTATATCTGTACAAAAGAGAAAGTGTCTTATTCCAAGACAAGTGATTAATAAACTACATAACTAAGAATACGCTTTTCCAGAGTTCTATGGCTCAACTTTTGGAGATGTTTTCAATATTTCACTTACATAGGGATACAGCCTCTATGGATGCCATTTGTCATCACTATTAATTAGTTTTATTATTATCTTTACCATAATGGTTATAATGAATATATTTCTTCTTTATGGTCATTTAACAAAAAAAAGTTATAAAAATTAGTTCAACAAATATTGATTAATTCAGAATATAACCGCAAATGAAATCATTTACATAAAAAGAAGTTGTAAGTTTAAAAATTCTAACAAAATCAGTAAAAGCTCACGTTTGCACTTTCGGGAATAGAAAGCATTTTCCCATGTAGTATTTATTTTAACCCTCAGAACTACTCAAGCATTTAGCTAAGAAGAGTATAATTCACTTATTCGAGAAATAGATTAGCTGAGATTTACCCAAAGTAACATAATAAATAACATTTTGTTCCAGATTTTTTATTTCTAGTTCTTGGAATTTTCATTTTAAGAAGTGCTAATATTAAGAAGTTCTTTCTTCATTGAAAATAAATAACATCACTACGTACAATTCTTGAAGTTTGCCGAGGCAAATGAATATTTTATTCTATTTTATTGCCTATTTGAGGTCTGAGGGTGAAATTGCTACAAAAAAATAATAATAAAAAACCGCATACCCATCTAGTTGATAACTAGTTTAGACTCTCCATAAGGCAAATGATCAAGACAGACTGGAGTGAAATATTGCTTAGAATTCTTCAGGAAACATCCTAGATTCAGATATAAATAAAGGACTATTGCAACTATAGGTGTGGATTATGGAATTTAAGTATTGGAACTATCCTAAAGATTAAGTACCTACAAGGCCTTTACTTGAACCAGACTTTATAAAGCACTTGTAATAGTATTGTATTGCCATTGAGACAGATATACAATTACTCAAACCAACTGTAAAGAAATAGTACTATTAAGTATAATTATCCTTAGCAGCTTGCTTTAATAAAGAAAAACCACATATTGCCTCATATGTTTATTTAATCTAGCAAACATTTCCCCCTAAGCATGTGATTTATATACCTTCTCATTGCTATGACATTTGTTCTATTGTCTATTATTGAGAATATATTATAAGAAATCTTAAAACCTTTTATATATACTAAGATCCAAGAACATTTTTTTTGTTTTAGTTAGCTTTTGTGTGGCTGTTTTTCACAGAAAACTTGATTGTGCATAGTATGAAAAAAATAATAACTGTAAATGTCAATAAAGAAACACTAGCTAATTAGCTTATAGCAAAATATAATTTAAAATATATTACCAGATTGTTCTACCCTTAAGCCCAGAATTTAGACAAGTGAAAATATGTATAGTCTTTCCACTGAAATACTAAACTTATCAAAGTAGGGTTTACAGGTTAGGTATAAAAAGAGTGATGTTTATTTTTGTGAAAATTCTCAGTCAAACACATCATAATTAGTGACTATACCTATCTATTGCCTTGGTTGTTTTCCAGGTAGAATTTCAATTTTCCTTTAAAATTTAAGACTTTGAAACTTTACAAACTAATATTTTATAAGCTAAATATCATTCCCAAGTACTTGCACTGAATGTACTCTGAATTAATTCTATAAGCCAGTCACAATCATACCCTCACCATTAGTATTATATATTACACTGTGTATGCCTCCTATTCTTGGGCAGTTTAGAGTGTTATGTCCTGAATGAGTCATAGATGCTCTTTTGGTATTGAATTTAACAAACTGTGGTTCTCTATATCATTTCAAAAGACTTTTTATTATTTTTTTTTCCTATTTTAATAAAAGATCATAGCATTTTACAACTTAGAGAAATAAGATGATATTGAAAGTGAAAGGAGGGGCGCCTGGGTGGCGCAGTCGGTTAAGCGTCCGACTTCAGCCAGGTCACGATCTCGCGGTCCGTGAGTTCGAGCCCCGCGTCAGGCTCTGGGCCGATGGCTCGGAGCCTGGAGCCTGTTTCCGATTCTGTGTCTCCCTCTCTCTCTGCCCCTCCCCCGTTCATGCTCTGTCTCTCTCTGTCCCAAAAAAAATAAATAAAAAATAAAAAAAAAATAAAAAAAAATAAAAAAAAAAAGAAAGTGAAAGGAAGGGCAAAATGACATAAACTAGAGATAAAAAATCAGGCCACAGATGATATTCCAATTCTCCAGAAAATTCAATCCAAGACAGTGATAATCAAATATACCTATTTTAATTATATAAGTGTACGGATGTGTATTATCAATAATTTGAAATAGTGTAGTAAGATAAGTGAAATGTAATATCACAAAGCTAATAATGAGAGTAGATATTTAAAAAATGTTAGCATATCATCGAATGTTGTAAATTATAGGCACATTCCAATGTGTTCTCTAGAAATAATGACTTATTGGTGTGCATGGGTCTATTTTATTTTAATTAAACGATATTATAATTAAATTAATTAATTAGTATTTAATATTAATTAATATTTAATTAAATGATATTTTAATTAAATGATATTTTATTAAATGATATTCTAGTTTTGTTAAAATCCTCTTTTAATCTAGTAAAATGTAGCAGAATATGCTACACCTACTTCATAACTTATTTATACTATTGATTAGGTTTATGTTAAATGAAGGAAGAATGTCAAATGGTAGTTATTGTACTAATGAACAAAAACATATTGAATTAAGTTAAGCAAAAATAAAAGAAATTTGTAAGTGTTCAGAAACAATCTGATAGAGAAAACAACATGAGTTTTTGAGTGAGACCAACAGGAGTAAGAACACAATATTTATACACACACACACATACACACACACACACGCACACACACACACACACACACACTACAGTATAGTATATAGTATACATAAATATATACACATATGTGGGTATATATGTATGTATTTTTTTTTCAGAATAAAAAAAAATTCTCTCATTGAAGTAGGATACAAATACTAGATAGTAACCACATATTACTATAATTGAAAATTTATAGTTATATAGTTATATACTTTATAGTATATAGTTATATACTTAAATTTCCTCATCTATTTATTCTCCTTTCTTCATACAATATTCATCATCAGTCTTCTACATACTAGGAAATGCACTGTTCCTCCCTTCAAGAAGTCCAGTGAGGGAGACCGATATAAAAACATAATTCTAAAAAATATAAGTGAAATTGTAGAAATATTTTCATACTCCTCAATTTATTCATTCATCCAGAACATATTTATAAAGCACCTATTACATGGTAGAGAGATGTTTTTGTTCTGGAGATGAACTGATAAAAGAAAATAAATCTGTACATCTGTACTCATATGGCTGTTGACTTAGTGAAAGACATAGGCAATGAACAAATAAATATCTTAGGAAGATACACACACACACACACATACATGTGTATGTGTGTGTGTGTATATATATATATATATATATATATATATATATATATATTTTCAAGCAAGGCAAGCAGATTATAACCCTCAATCCAATAGTAAACACCCTAACACAGGACTTAAAGGGTAGTTATAAAAGGAGAGATATATTATTTTTGTGAAACAAATATTATATGTTAGGGGATTTTTTTACATATATAGTAAAACCTTGGTTTGTGAACATAATTTGTTCTGGAAACATGCTTGTAATCCAAAGCACTTGTGCATCAAGGTGAATTTCAAGGCTCAGTTGTAATCATGTGACATTTGGCATCACATACTACTCATATTGCAAGATATCACCCATTTATCAAGTTAAAATTTATCAGAAGGGTTTGCTCGTCTTGTAGAACACTCGCAGAACAAGTTACTCACAATCCAAGGTTTTACTGTATATAGTTACGTATATATAATAGTTATAGAGAATAATAAAGCAGAAAATGGAGCAAATAAAGTGCCAAGAAACCCCTCTGTAGTAAGGTAGCATTTGAGTAATTATAGGAATGAAGCAAAATGAGGGAGGCAAGTGCATGTCTGGAGAAATGCAATGGCATTTGGAATTGCCAATGCAAAGATCTTGAGGCAGGAATTTATCTGAGTATTCCCGGAAAAACAGAGGTTAGTATGGCAGAGCAGCGTGAGACAGAAAGAAGTGATAGGTTATTATAAAGGGTTCAAGCTGATTACCCAACTCTTTTCTGGCCATACAGAAGAGTTTCTCTGCCTCCTTGCAGAAGTGATCTAGTATGAATTTAAGCCAATGGAATGTGAATTACAGCAATATGTGTATTTCCAATAGAACCCTAAAATGCTGTCCCTTAATAACACTCACAAGCTCCTTCCGTCATGATACCAGGGAACTTACAACCTAAGAAGCCACGTGCTTGAAAATGCCAGAGCACAAGACATCAGGAGCTTGGTCACGAATCACCACTTGCAAAAGAAGCTATCATTCATCACAGGTATCCATTTTCAAATTTGAATGAGTAAGGAATCATATTGTGTCAAGTCACAATTTGAGAAATTTGAGATTTTTCTGTTAAAGCAGCTCTTGTTATCATAGCTAATATAGAAAAAGTCATTGATTAAGAAGGCAAATTGCCTTCAAATTGCTTAGGAAATACAGGCTATTATTGTAAAATGTGTTTTTTTAATTTCAACAAAATAGAAGACCAAGAGTCTTGAACATAATCTGTCTTATGTTTTAAAGGGATCTCTCTATGTTTTTATCTATTAGCTATTATTTCACAGTTTGAGTTCCTACCCTTATCAAAACTTAAACCCTCACCTTCCTTGTTCAGGTCCCCCTAATCCCTCTTATCCTGCTTTAAACTTCTTTTTCCACAATGCCTTGTCAGCTTCCAACATATATTTTTATGTTAATTTGTATTATCTGTTTCCCCTGACCCAGAGTGTAAATGCCATGAAAGTAGAGATCTTTGTTTATCATCTCAATCACTTAAATCAGTTCCTCATACATAGAACCTATTCAGTAACATTCTAAGAAAATTGGTAACTCATTTAAAAAAAAATATTTGTGTCACTTTTATTTAAATTCCAGTTACTTAACTTACAGTGTAATGTTAGTTTCAGGTGTAGAATTTAGTGATTCATCCCTTAATTACAAACCCAGTGCTCATCACAAGTGCCCTCCTCAATACCCATCACCCATTTAACCCATCCCCTGCCTGTCTCCCCTCCAGTAGCCTTCAATTTGTTCTCTACAGTTAAGAGTCTATTTTCTGGTTTGCCTCTCTCTTTTTTTGCCTTCTATGTTCATCTGTTCAGTTTCTTAAATTCCACATGAGTGAAATTATATGGTATTTGTCTTTCTCTGACTGACTTATTTTGCTTAGCATAAGGCTCTCTAGCACCATCTATGTTATTGTAAATGACAAGATTTCACTTTTTTTTATGGCTGAGTAATATTCCATTGCATATATACACATACCACATCTTCCTTATCTATTCATCCATTGATGGATATTTGGGCTCTTTCCATAATTTGCCTAACAACTTTACTAAAATGAGGTATTTACTTACCAAACCAAACCAAAACCGAAATGAAAAAACAAAACAAAAACAAAAATCATGCTGTATTATATACACTTCTCTAATTCCATACCAATATTTTTAAATATAATTTATTGTCAAATTGGTTTCCATACAACACCCAGTGCTCATCCCAACAAGTGCCCTCCTCAATGCCCATCACCCACTTTCCCCACTTCCTCACCCCCCATCAACTCTCAGTTTGTTCTCTGTATTCAAGAGTCTCTTCTGGTCCATACCAATACTTTTAATAATTCCTCCAATGTCTTACTTCCAACATTTTATAAATGCCAGGATTTCCATATCTGTATTTTTGTCTACATAATTTTATCCTATCTCTGAGATAGGAAGGGAAGTTTGTTGTTTCCATTGAGGAAAAAAGCAAATGGGGACAGAAACCTTAAATAACATAATCTAATTTGCATAGCACACCATAAGACAAGATTGGCTCCTAGTGTGGTGGCCTTTCTATTTCTCAATGTGCCTTCTCCATTTCTCTTCTATACAGGAAAAGGCTAAGAAATTATGTGTGAAATGTGTAAACAAGCCAGAAATTTGGGTATGTAATAGGTATTTATGATTGTACTTATGTAAAAAAGAAAAAGAGGGGCATCTGGGTGGCTCAGTAAGTTAGGCATCCAACTTTGATTTTGGCTCAGGTCATGATCTCATGTTTCATGGGATCAAGCCCTGACAGCAGAGGGCCTGCTTGGAATTCTCTCTCTCCTGCTTTCTCTGCCCCTCTCCTGCTCATACGCTTGCTCACTCTCTCTCTCCAAAAAATACATAGAAAGAAAGAAAGAAAGAAAGAAAGAAAGAAAGAAAGAAAGAAAGAAAGAAAGGAAGGAAGGAAGGAAGGAAGGAAGGAAGGAAGGAAGGAAGGAGGAAGGAAGGAAGGAAGGAAGGAAGGAAGGAAGGAAGGAAGGAAGGGAGGGAGGAAGGGAGGGAGGAAGGGAGAGGGGAAGGAAGGAAGGGAGGAAGGAAGGCAGGAAGGGAGAGGGGAAGGGAGGAAGGGAGGGGGAAGGAGAGAGAAAGAGAGAGAGAGAGACAGAAAGAAAAATGAAACAGAAAGAAACACTATTAAGGTCAGAGAGAGTAACATGAAATCTAATTGGTATTAAATGATAAAATTATTGCTAGAATAAAAGTGCCAGACAATAAGAAAATACGAACATAACTGCTGATCTTTTAATAACAAGTATAACTTTTTTAGCTTTAATATCTAACCAATCTTTGAAAGTCAAAGTTAAAATATATAAATCCAGAATAAATAATTAGTCATCCCTTAAAAATAAAAATAAAAAGTAGAAATACATGAATAGTATAAATAAGTTTTATACCATTCTCTTCAAAGTAACATAATTGCTTCTCTTTGTCTCATGAGAAAGTGTTAGTCTATTCTTGTGTGTACCTTAAGGAAGCCTGAGAAACCTCATATAGGTAACAAAAATAAAGAAAAAATGTTGACTTTGGGAGATTGGTCAAAAAAGTACATGTTAATAGGGCTTAGAAACTATGACCTTTATCCATAACGTTTTCCTAAAGACTTATTTAGCAGAACTTCTTACTGACTTCCAAAAAGAATATACAGGATTTGTCTTCTGAAATGCCAATAATCATTTTCACATATTCAACTGTGTAAATGTTTCACCGGAAACGAATTTGGGGTTTAGGAACCAACAGAACTGAATTCACCTCCTGATGCAATCATGGGATAGTCTAGTCATTTAAGTTCTATAGGCTGTTTCTCCACTTAGTGAAACCAGTAATGTTAATCACTTTTTCTTGCTGTAGAGGTCGCCTGAGATGATGAATCCAAAAGACCTGGATATAATATATTTTCAATAAATGTTAGCCATTACTAATTAAAATGAATCTGACATTTTGAGCCTAATTATTTGGCCACAGTTTAATACTTTTCATAAAAATAGGGAAGCAGCAATGAAATTTTAGATGATATTATGAAAAGATTTGAATTTGAGATGCCAGAGAGGAGCTGGCCATTCTTGGGAGTAATTGTAGGAAAAGAAATTTAGATTTAGGAGACCATTGGAAAGATGATATTGTAATTTCATTATTGCCCTCAAAAAGTAGGTTTTACCAAAAGTGGTTATTAAAGCTAATGTGTTAAGAAAAGAAAAAAAAAGCACTAAAATGACATTAAAATTCTTTTATAAATAATTTTCTAAGGTAATTTGCATATTTCAAATTTCACAGATTATAATTACTATAAAATTACTATTGCTTAGTGATTTCAATCTATACATCTCTGATATTATCTGCAAAGTGCTTAAAATGGTGCTTGATAGGAGCGCCTGGGTGGCTCAGTTGGTTAAGCGGCCGACTTCGGCTCAGGTCATGATCTCGCGGTCCGTGAGTTCCAGCCCCGCGTCGGGCTCTGTGCTGACTGCTCAGAGCCTGGAGCCTGTTTCGGATTCTGTGTCTCCCTCTCTCTCTGACCCTCCCCCGTTCATGCTCGCTCTCTCTCTGTCTCAAAAATAAATAAACGTTAAAAAAAAATTAAAAAAAAATGGTGCTTGATACACACAGTAGCATTTATATGCGTGTGTGTGTGCATACACACACACACATATCTATATAACCAATACATGCCATGTATGAATATGGGTGTAAATGTATCCTCTCTGTACCTATACATATAGATAGATGAGTAGATAGGTAATGTTACATGTACATCTTTTTTTTCCTTAATGACAATCCTTACATAAATAAAAGGACTTGAATTGAGAGTTCTTTGTTCTAGTCTCCATAGGGACATACTAATCTTTTCTAGGGTATTTCCTGATCCTGCTTTTTTCCTAGAAAATGCAAATAAAAAGTTCCCTTTCATGATAGCATGTCTCTTTCTTAATTTGCAATGGAGACACAGGCACATCACATTATTGAAATCAATGAGTTGGAGATTACCAGACAAATTTCACATGTTTGAAAAGATAACTCAAATGTGCCAGTTTTCTGATTCCTCCAAGGTATAAGGGAAGCACTGATATTAGGCAAGAATGTTTTTTATTGCTTTTGTTCTCCCATAAAGTGATACTCTTCAACATTTATTACCTTTTAATACTTTTTTTCTCTTATAAAAGAAATTAAATATCTAATTTTTTTCACCCAACTAACATTATGGAAAAAATCGGAGGATGTTCAGAAAAGAAAAAGGAAAAAAAAAGAATTGTGTCCCTTATCTATGAATGTTATCTTTGTTAACATTTTTCCAATTAATGGTATTAGATCACACCTATCTTTCATCATCATTTAACAAAAAAACAAGACATGCTAGCACAAGCAGTAAGAAGACCATAACCCCTAAAAAAAATGAAAATTTTGTTTTATGAAAAATTCACCAGAGGGTATTTTTATTTTTCTCATTGTACCTCTAGTGTCAATTAGCATTTGAGAATGACTGGTTTAAAGCAAGTTTTCTTTTTTTTTTTTGGAATGCATAGCCTAAAACATGTTTATCTCAGAAACCACAGTGTCTCAGTGAGTGCATAGTTAAAGGAATATATACAAGTCCTAGAATCTCATCCTATGAAGAAATGTTGTTGAGATTCTAGTGTTTCACTTGCCTCCTAAAAAACACCATCAAGAAGTTCTTGTGTCATTTCATATTTCTACAACAAAAACTCATTTCCACACTCATCCACCTACTTGTCTTTCTGTTACACTGAGTGATTTGACCCTGACATTCTCTCTGAGGCCAACATCTCCACTTGTGTTATGAAACTACCTATTGTCTCCTTCTGAATTGCAATCGGCCACCTCTCTTCTGCAACATCCTTTTATGTTGGTTGGTTTCTATACTTAAATAAAATGGTTTTATAGAGGTTTCTATTTTATTTTTTTAAGCTTAAGTGACACCTGATTTTGTTTGATCTCCATCTGATGCTTCATTTTTTTTTAATGTTTATTTATTTTTCAAAGAGACAGAGACAGTGTATGAATGGGGAAGGGCAGAGAGAGAGACACACACAGAGAATCCAAAGCAGTCTCCAGGCTCTGAGCTGTCAGCACAGAGCCCAATGAAGGGCTCAAACCCACCAACCGCAAGATCATGACCTGAGCTGACGTCAGACGCTTAACCAACTGAGCCACTCAGGTGCCCCAGGTTTTCTATCTTAAAAAAAAAATACCTTTACTTCACAGCCCTTCAAGGCACAGGTCCTCTGCCAGCAAGACTTCACACAAAAAGCAGTCTCCAGTTCCTGCCACTCTCCACATAAACACTTTCTAATGGCCCCCTGTTTCAAGTAGAATAAACCTCAAATTATTTATAGAGTCCACAAGACTCTATATTAAGTGTCTCTATGGCTTGTGCAAATTCATCTAGACCACTCCACATCCTTCACACACTATGTACATGCGCACTAGTCTTTAGTCCTCAAGCACACTGGCACCTTTAGTCCTCAAGCAGGCTGAAGGTTTTCTGCTTTCAGGGACACTTGACTTGCTTTGCCCTCTTTTCAGAATGCTCAGCTCTCAGATAATAACGGAACTGTCATTCAGGTCTTTGTTCAAATATTGTTATCCCCTGAATCCTGCACTACACAACCAACCTTCAGAAGTGTCCCCACTGCTATGTCCCATCACCTGCTTTACTTCTCTTGTATCACCATCTGGAATTGACTTCTGCCTTTTTGCTAGTTGTCTCATTATCACTCTGGGATACAAACACCATGTGAGAAGGGGCATTTCCTGTTTTATTTGCTGCTACATCTGTCATGCATACAACAGTTCCTGGCACATAGTAATCAACAACAACAATTTCTGCTAATATATGCACATTTTTAATTATGTATCAATGAATATTGCTCATATTCACATACATACATTTTTAGCTATATTAACTAATCAATGCATTGTATTGTTCAGGGATTTGACCCTTTCATAGTTGCTTTTATATGGAGTGATAAATAATTGCAAATATCCTCCTTTGTAAATTTCAAATAATTAGAACTTTATAATAAATTGTGTTTTTAATTGTGAACTGCACTAAAATTACAGAAATGAGCAAAGACACCTCTAATTTTTTAGCACAATTAATAAGCATCAGATTAAAAATGGATATGTAAATATATGCAAACTTTTACGTTCAAAGGACAATTTGGATTTTTATTGGTAGGTGGAGGTAAATTACAATATTTCTAATTTTTGAGATCAAAGCTATAGCAGTAGCTATTTATAGCATCTTGAGAGCTCCTCCATCATAGATATGCACGTAAGCTCTAAGATGGTCTGCAATGATCCCTTTTGGTATTCAGGCCTTGAGAGTGGGATAGACTTGGGGACTTGCTTCTATCCAATAGAATATAGCAAAGATAATGAGTCACTACTTTCATGATTAGGTTACAACAGATTGTGATTTCTGTAATGTCAGCAGACCTACTACTCTCATGTTTTGGCGTAATTTATTACACAGCAATAGATAACTAAGACAGGCTTCTTTACATTGAGTCAATCTTAAAATACACTTAGAAGTGCCACCTTTATATTTTAGTTCTTACTCTACTGTAAGTCATTTAAATGTTTTCCTTTGAATTATTTTTTTTAAGCCAATGTTTTTTTTTCTTTTTAGTCTAGTGAAATGATAGCTACTTTAAATTTAACAATACAATTATCTGATCAATCTTCAATTTATTGCAGTAAGAACTGAATATCATTGACCATCTAGCCCTCTATGCACATCAACTGCTAAGTTCTTGTGCATAGATGCTTGTGCATTAGGTTGAGGAGCTGAGAAGAATGGCACACATTTCAGTGGCATATGGATTGAGGAGGAAGCAGAGCTTGGCATAAATAAATTGGAACTTCTCAAGAGTTGGAAGAGCTTGTCAAAAATAGTTTTCCCTAATCACTTATTTTATTATGTTTCTGTCAGGCCTTGCACACAGATATTTTTGAAATTGGATGCTGCAATTTGAAATGATCACATCTAGTTTCAAAGAGTAGTGCAAAGTAGATGAAAATCAATATAGGGCTTCAAAGTCCCACTAACCAGTTACCTTGGGAAAATATAGGGCTTAGACTCAAGCAGCTGAAGTTTATTGTGGCTTTTGATGTGTTCCTGGTACACAGCAAACATTCAAAAATTGTTGATTCTTGAATTTATAAGAAGTGTTGCTGTACTTCTGCTTAAATATAGTTGTGTAACACACAATGTGACCTTGTTACTATTCTCTTCATTCAATGAAATTTATATTAAGATGCATTTATTACTGTATTTATTTGTTTTATTATATATTCCTTACTAGATACATAATAATGACAAGGACAATCTACTTTTTAATACACCATGTACCTCTTACTAAAAATGAGGTAATACATATAAAATGTATCCCATATATATTTTTAATCAAAAAAGGTAAATAATTACATTCATATTTTCTAACATTTATTCTAATATCACATTATTTTTAAACTAATTTGAAATTACTTCAGTTTCTCTTAATCTCTTACTGTGTTCAACATCCTTTCCATAAAAAAATCCAATCTTGCTAGATTTCTGGTTTTGTTATTTTGTTTTTGTTTTCAGTGTGTGTGTGTGTGTGTGTGTGTGTGTGTGTGTCTGAAATCAAGTATAATCATGGTTCTCCTGATTATAATGTATCAATACTTGTCTATAGAATATGACCTTAATACAGCCTACCAGTTCTTGCTAGTACAGAGTATGAAAAGATTTGCAAGCTTGAATCAGGTAGTCGTGTGGGCAAAGCTACGGGATTTCATTTATCATATATAAATCACATTGACTTTGTACATATCTTCTTAATTACCAATGCCATCATTTATCAAAGTGAGGATAAGATTGAAAACCTTGATATTTATTTAGAAGACTAAATAAATAAACATATGGAAAAAAACATATTCAAGTACATGATCCATAAAATCAGGGGGTAGTTGTCATCAATAATTTTATTTTCTATCTATTCAGTTTCATTCATTTCTCCAGCCATGCTACCACAGAAAAGTTAGGGACATGCAAGGGTTTCACTTAACATAACATTCCCTGTATCAAGTCCCCTTCACCTATCTTCCCCCTTGTGATTTCCGATTCTTTCTTTCAGACCCAATTCAAATTATATTTCCTACAATTATCTTCCCTCATATTTCCCACAGTTTTTACCATTTTACACTTCAACTTATTCAACTTTCAAAATATCATTTTATATATGATTATCTCCCATTTCTTAATAAGTGGTTAGCATTTCAAAACCATAAAAAAAAGTTTTTATCTTCTCTGCATTTAGCACAACACGTAGTAGGCATTTAATATCTGAGTGAGTAAATTAAATTAATTAATCATTGAGAACCTACTTCTAGTTACTGGATTTATGTAAGACATTTATTGTAAACAACAGCAAAATAAGCCATTCAATTGTTGTTCGTTTGCCATAAAATTAGTTAAATAAATAAGAGTAGCAGAAGAGATACAATGTTTTGGTACAACGGTTTACAGACAATTCTTCTCCCAAAGCTTAATTGTATACTTTATTGACTTCTTATCACATAAAAGAAATATAGGTCTCTCTACTCTGATGATAAGTTTTGTGGTCTTGTCATGGCCTCTAATTTTACCTTCAATTAAATAGTCAAAAGAGCAATTAGATTTAAGGGATTTCTTTCCTAAATAGACCACTTGGCTCCATCTATCTTTTCATTGGGAGCATTGATATAGTCTTAGATTACTTGGAAAAATTGGTAATGAATTATGCTCCTTGAGGCTGTGGTTAATTAAATTGGCTACCCTTTTGTCTTCAGCATGGGCAGCTGGGGCACTGGACTACAGAGGACTAATGAATCCTACTTAAGGTAAGTCCTCAAGGGATCTGAATTCCTGCTGTCAGACAGGAGTATGATTCAGATCACAAAGTTCTCCAATCTGCTAAGTAGGTCAAACTCTCTAAGGGAAAATATAAAGCAATTTCAGGTCTGTTAAAATCAGAAACTATGAATTTAATTAGTTATTATATCCAACAAACTTCTTTTTAATGCTGCATTGTGAAGAAGCTCTTCAGAAATCCTTTGTATTTAATAGAAAGCATTTGGATCAAAGGATAGTTCTGTTAGAAGCCACATATCTCAGAACTCAAGGACTTTCAGAAAAGGATACATGCCCAAATAGGTCATAAGCTTTATACTCAAATTTGTAAAGTGCTAGTCAGGTGATTAAAAACACCATACCTGGTAGCCAATTACACAGTATTATGCATTTTTTGGTGTTATATATTATATATGTATCTACTAGGTTGATGCTAAGGATAAATAAATCAGTTGTAGTTTTTTTTTCATTTTTTCATTCCAATTTTGCTCATAATTTTTCAGCATAATCCTATGTAAATCATAAAAACACATGTAGACTTTCCATATGTGTTATACACTGCCATGAAAAGTGTATTAAACTGCTTTAATATAGGTCAAGCTAGAAGGAAAAGTTCACAGTACTATTATTAACAACAGTAATAATAATAAGTTATTAAATACTTATGACATGGAAAATACTATAAATTTATTCAGATTTAATTACACCGGAGGTGGGGGGAGTCCCCACATGAACAATTAATTCTTTTGGAACACCACCTGGGTGTTCTATAATTCAACTCAATTCAACTAAATTCTGACACTAACTACTCAGAAATAACAGCAGATTCCACAGGTTGAGGGCTCAGTCCCACAAGACTGAACCCTTCCCCACATCAGATATCATTTGCAAGTCGAGACTGTTACTTGTATTACAAATTAGAGATTCCCACGACCCCCTCCTTGGGTTCAATTAATTTGCTGGGTGGCTCACAGAATTCAGAGAAACATTTTATTTACTAGCTTACTGGCTTATTAGAAAAGGGTATAACTCAGGAAATGCCAGATGGAAGAGACACATAGAACAAAGCCTGGGGAAATGGTGCAAAGCTTCTGTGCTATCTCTGTGATCACTACCCTCCCCAAATCTCTACATGTTCACCAACCTGGAAGTTCTTTGAATACCATCCTGTAGGGGTTTTATGGAAGTTTCATTACATAGTCATGATTGGTTAAATCACTGGCCACTGGCAATTGAACTCAATCTCTAGCCCCTCCTTTCTGAGGTCTGGTTGGAGGAGACTTGAAGTTTCAACCCTCTAATCACATAATTGACAGCCTCCATCCTTAGGGGAGGTCCAAAAGTCACCTCATTAACATAAAAAAAGTATAAGGTTCTCATCACTTAAGAAATTCCAAAGGTTTTGGAAGCTGTAAGGCAGGAACTATGGAAGACCATATATACATGCGAAATACATCTTGGTCATCTAACTGATCAAATACATATTTCTTATAATCACCATATCATACACTGTAATAATCATTTTCCATTGAGTAGTTTATTAAATATTCACAAAATTATAAAAGGTAGTTATCATTATGAAGAAACTAGACACAGAAGGAGTAAGAAATTTACTCAGGATGATACAGTTTATCACAGTGAAACAAAATTTCAATCCAACCTAACAATAGAGCCTGCCCTCTCATAGGCAAAGTGATATTTCCTCATTTTGACCATGAATTAAAAATTTTCATAGAATCATGTATTTCAGATATGGTAGTATGTTAAAGATAACATAATACTTTACTATTCAGTATCTCCTGTGGACCAACAACATCAGCATCATCTGGTAGATTGCAAGCATTGCAGAATCCAACATCAACTGGACACACTGAACCAGAGTAGCACTTTTTCAGGATCCCCAGGTATTTTAAATACACATTAAATATGAGAAGCACTAATCAATTACAATTTTTCTCAAACTTAAAGACACATTTGGAATCCCCTGGGAGACCATATCCATGTGCATAGACTATACACACCATGTCTGTGTGTGTGTGTGTGTGTGTGTGTGTGTGTGTACATATATATATGTAGAGGGCACTCAATTTCAGAACAATTATTATAAATCATAATCTCTTGTGGGGTTGCCAAAATACCAGTATTTTTCCAGCCTTTAAGGTGATTCTAATGTGTAGTCAATGTTGAAAAACATCGCGCAAAACATGATATTCTAATAGGGTAGTTTTCAAATTTTGGTTTGTGTAAGAATAAGCTAGGAAAATTTCTAAAACACTGATTGCTGTACCCACTTTTGGAGGTTTTGATTCTGTAGGTCTGATATGGGGGCCAAGGATTTCTACTTCTAACATGTTCCTAGGTGTTACTGATCTGGGTACCACACTTTGACAACCACTGATCTAACAAAATCTTGGACTTTATAAGGGAAGTAATTAAAATTGCCTGGGGAATGAAATGAGTAAGGTATAGAAAATTCAGACTCTCAATCAGATACATCTGGTTTAAATTTATTTAAATGTTTATTTATATCTGAGAGAGAGAGAGAGAATAATGCAAGCACAGGAGGGGCAGAGAGAGACGAAGACACAGAATCCGAAGCAGCCTCCAGGGTCTGGACTGCCAGCACAGAGCCTGACGCAGGGCTCGAACCCACAATCTGTGAGATCATGAACTGAAGCAAAGTCGGACGCCCAACTGACTGAGCCACCCAGGCGTCCTCAGATACATCTGGTTTAAAACTTACTTGTTGTCACCTATTACCTTTATAAACTTGGGCAAGATACTTGCACTTAACCTGTTTGAGAAAATCTTCTTACACACACACACACACACACACACACACACACACACTAAAGATGATAAGACTAGTTTCGCAGACAGTGGTAAGATAAAAATGTATATAAATACGTAGGATGGTATCTGATTGACAGCCTTACTTAATCCATCTCGTAGCTAATAATTGTTAAGAATGAAACTGGGGGGAAAAAAAGAATGAAAGTGGAACGCAGGGCTTCTAATTTTCCCTCTACATCCTACATCCACTAGTATTAAAATAAATTTTATATTTCTAATTAGAGTTTTGCTAGTTATTAGAGCTAATCAAACATATGATGACAGAAATGGAGAGTTTGAGTTTTTCTTATAGGTTAGTTATCCAAAAGCTAACCACAGTGGAAAATCTCAAGCATATCATACAGCTAATTGAAACGTTTCTCTCTGGCTTTTTAAATATATCAATGGTCAACAACCCTTTTATCATAAATAGAACCATCTATGAAGAACCCCACAGGTAGTATGTTTATTTTTATTCTCCCTACCTTTTATTATAATGTTTAAACTTTTTGCCTTGGGCTCTTCCAAGCTGATCCCTGCCTACCTGTCTTTAAGTCGACACCCATTCCCCACATGTAATTTTCACTCCAGCTTAAAGAAACAGTTTGCAAATCCCTAATACCACAACGTTTTTAAAGATATCTGGCCTTCTACACATCAATTTTCTACTGCACTTACTGCTCGTGATTATTCTATAAACCTGCAGTGCCCCATGTGCTTATGTGGAATGGACTTAGCACTGCACTGTATGGAAATATTTGATGTAAGTTCTATCTTCAGTGTAAGCCTTTGAGACGGTAGATCTACCTTCCTAGCTTCTCACAAAGGTTGCTTTATTGTAAATACTCAATAAACATTTGTTGAATGAACAATGCAACAGTGCACTCCAAAGTGGGATAGACACTTCATACACACACACACACACACACACACACACACCACGCACACACACACACATCAAGGAAAAATACACAAGTACCATACTAATATGGCAAATATGTCTATATGACTGGTTTAATGTATTGATGGGCTGGCATTTTCAAAAACAGAGCAGCAAATATGGAAATTTGTAAAATAAAAATTTTAGGTGAATAGTAATATTCTCTGCTCTTAGACAAAGAAATTATTTCAATCCTATATGGAAACTAATCAAAAATACCTATTTAGACATTTTGTGAAGTCAAAACTATAAGGTATATGTCTCCAAGAAAATCACTGGATATAAATAAGGAGTAGAGAAGATAGAGAAAGAAAAATGTGAATCACAGTCACAAATATGCTCTACTCTGTATGTGGAGAAAGTGCATAAAACAAAACTTTAAAAGTATTTAAATAACATTCCAAATTCACTTTATTTTAAAGGAGCGTTGCAATTAGGACAGCCAACAAGGTTATGAGGCAAGAACATTTTACGAAATTGCAGAGGAAGCTGTGAATCTTGCTGTGCCAAAATAAATAAACCACAAGATAAAAATAACTCAGAAATAGAACAAGCAAGAGAAATGATATCATTAACAACTTACTTTGACAATTACTTTTCCTCAGGTAAAGCTAAGATATTTTTTTTGCAAAAACATGATAGGGCATAAAGTAAATAATTGAGAATGCCAACAATATAAACATAATATTAAAATATAGGCACGAAGTATCCATTCTATTTTAGGTCATCAAAAGAAGTAGCTATGATATAGGAGAACAATTACTGGACTTTGAGGCAGAACACCAAAGCATAAATACAGCTTTGAACTTACTGGTTTTGTGAACTCAAGCATGGTATTTAACTTCTGAGGTTCAATCTTTCATCTCATGTCTGTGTGTGTGTGTGTGTGTGTGTGTGTGTGTGTGTGTGTCTGCATGTGTGTGTTTGCAATGAATTAATAGATACAAAGCTCCTAACCCTTTGTATAGGGTATGGTGTACAATTAATCTATTTCTGTATTTGACATGCAAATATGTATACTTCGATTTTTCAAATTTGTTTAGCATTTATATGTCAGAGAGGGAATCTTAAAAATATTTTAGCCCCTTAACAATTAAAAATCTGATTTGGGGTCACATGGGTGGTTCAGTCAGTTGAACCTCCGACTTTGGCTTAGGTCATGATCTCACAGTTTGGTTCCTGAGTTTGAGCTCCACATGGAACTCTCTGTTGTCAGGACAGAACCCACATGGGATCCTCTGTCCCTCCCCGACATGCACGTGCTCTTTCTCACAAAAATAACCATTTTTTAAAAATATGCTAATTTTACAGCAGATGCCTGGAATTCCATGTTGAGAATGTGCTGGTGAATATTACCCTTTTTATTTAAATTTTTCTTGAAAAATATCTAGATAAGTGGTAATCTTGTCCTAAGGCATTAAGGAGAAACCTTGGCCTCCACTCTTTTTGAAGCTCCTGCATCTGGTCTCTTACCTCATCTCAAGAGACTCCTTTTCCAGGGCAGTACTTTCCTGAGATTCAGACAGGTGTAGTAGCAGCAACATTCACCTAGATAGACTCACCACCTTGGAGGAGAGGATATGAAGCGCAGCTCTCCTGAGGTTTTTTTTTTTTTATCATCCAGTGCTTCCCATCAGTTTTTGCTGTGTGAGGTGGACAAATTCTATCATTCATAAAAATAATTCAAAGCCAATTCTCAAGTACTCTACTCAGTATTTGTAACTAAACAACCAAATTAAGCAGGGATTAGAAGGGAATTTACAGGTCAAACATCATCAATATTGATAATAATGAACATGAACAAGCTTTGGTAAGATGAAAATGTTTTAAGATATACAGAGAATTGTCATTATTATGGAATTATCGAAGTAACCATGCATTCAAATACACAAAATTCTAAGGATAATGAAATCATCACAGGTGCAAATTTTAAAATGGTAAAGGTTAAGTGTTAGGCTTTTTAAAAAGATATGACAATACTGAAAAAATAATAATCATCTGTCTAGGAATAATTAGACATAGCCTTGCTAGAGGTAGAAGAATGGCTGAATTCAGCGTGAAAATATGATTCCTACTAAAGTGAGTTGTTAGAGAAGTGTTAGACATTCCTTTCCTTTTCTCAGTTTAAGATAAATTCCATTATATCAAACAGCATTAGACCTTGACCCCGGAATTCTTCCACCAGTCCGCCAGATGGATGTATTTTGTTTGTTTCCCCTTCTCTAATAACCTTTATGTTAATGCACTACTTTATAACAAAAGACTGTTCTTTTCCTCTACTTGTGCCTGGAGTATTCTGTATCCTTTTCCTATAACATGATAGCTAAAAAACTGAAATAATCGTTGTAATAGTTCTTTTATTTTTTTTCAATTTTTAAGGTTTACTTGCTTATTTTTGAGAGAGAGAGAGAACACATGCACACGAGTGGGGAAGGGGTAGAGAGAAAGTGAGAACACGAGAGTCCCAAGCAGCCTCCACAATGTCAGCATGGAGGCTGACGGGGGGCACAAACTCACGAGCCATGAGATCGTGACCTGAGCTGAAATAAGAGTCAGAGGCTTAACTGACCAAGCCACTCACGTGCCTGTAATATTCCTTTTAGAACACAGCATTAAAATCATCTTAAATTCATCAATTATCTAAAAAGTTAATAAGCACCCACTATTAGCCAGAAACTCTTTTGGGTATTAGGAATATAATTGTAAATAAAACAATGTCCTTTGATTCACTGAGCTTGCTTAGTGAAGGCATGCACTGAGGGTAGAGAGACAGATAATAGAAAGGCAAACATGTTTATGTCAGAAGATGACAAATTCTACAGAGAAAAAAAGGAGGGAATTAAGGAGTAGCTACAAGCAAGGCTGGATGCTCTTTGTACAGGCTTATCATCATAACAATTATGCAGACACCTGTAGGAAATGAAAGAGAAGCCATGTATCTAGGGAAGGGCATTTGAGGCAAAGGGAACAAGTGCAGAAACTCTGGAACAACAGTGTGAAGGAAGACCAACGTGGCTGGAGCAAATGGACAAGATTTCATTTATCTGAATAGAACACATTGCAGGGTTCTTATATAATTGCCTGTATTATTAAAAATATATTAACCTAGAACTACTTATACTGAACTTTGTTGGGATCAGGGTAGGTCCCAGGCTTTGGAATGGGAGTAAATCCACATGTGTAGGTGAAGAGGTCCTAATTGCCAATGGGCAAAGATTCAGGGGTGAGGGCAGAGGCTGATGAGCCTGTACAGGCTTGTGTGTTTCTGTATATGCATGTGTATGATCCTGATTAAATGGGTGAATTTGACAAATAATACATTTCAATGATTAACTAGGCCAAACATCGTCAATTTCTCCTGATTGCTTAGTCATGTTTCCATAAATGCCACAAATCTGTCCCATTTTGCCTGTATATTTATTTCAAATCTTCACAATTTTTAGTTGTGTAAAATACAAAACTCTTTTGTACAAACAAAAGAGTTCATATCATATTTATATGATAATTTACAATACTTAATTTGTATTTATAATCATGGTTAGGATCAGCTGTAAATTCATTATGCATACCAAGTTTAAATAAATAGTTAGAAAATTACCTGCACAAATCAGCAGAACAACCAGGCACTTTGTATTTTGCAATTAGTGGTAGATAACGTTCTTAAAATTCAGTTTGTTTTGCACAAGGAAAAAAATATATGTAATTATGAGACCCCTTTCTAAACTATCTAAATCACCATGATTGGCAACTTATTTTTTTTTTTGCATAGAGTTCTATTTAGTTGATTTTGCATATTCTGTGAATTAAATGTGCTAAGAATTCCTCCCATAAGCTATTTCAATAAACGGGGTTATGAAAGAAAACCCAGCCCTAAACCTCAGGACAAGAACACTACACCTGTACCACAGTGATTTGACTCCCCAGAAAGGAATGTAGGTTTTACTTTAAACAAGGACTTGAATAAATCAGAGCTCTGTATTGACTAGAGTGTGCATATGTTGGCTTACCAACAAAAATAATCTGATAGGGCAGCAATATCAGTGCTGTCTATTGACGGGCAGCTTGACTGTTATACATACATTATTTTGTCCATGCTATAATCTCAGCAATCTCTCCTGACGGTTTCTATGACACGAACCTTCCAAGAACCACTGTGTGACAGAAAGCAATTAGAAGATGAAAGAATGAAAATTCTTCTAACCAGACCCTTTAACTTAATCACAAAAGTGTTACTAACAATCCCAATGGCCTGATGCCTCCTCCCTTTAAACAACCCTCCATGAAGTTATGCTAGGATTAGTTAGACTGGTAGTCTTTGATACATGTGTGTCTCAGGGTGATAACCATACCTTTTGCTGAATGAGTAACTGAAGAAAAGTGTTGTGCTAGCCTGTTCTTACTACTTAAACCCTGCTAAAAGTAAGAACTCTGAAATCCTGTATATGTGTGTGTATATATATATATATATATATATATATACACAAAGGTATATACACAAAGGTATTCAAGTTGGAGGAAGAAAGTTTTTGCCTATTACAGAGGCAAAATAACAAATTATTTATTGACATTATATTTTTTAATTTATATCTTGATTATTTTCTTTATTACAAAACCTAGATTTTATTTATTTTTTTAATTATTTATTTTTGAGACAAAGAGAAGACAGAGACAGAGCGTGAGCAGGGGACGAGCAGAAGCCATCACTTAAACAACTGAGCCACCCAGGAGCCCCACAAAAACTATATTTTAGAAAGACAGAAACTTTTATATCACTCTAGAGATCTTACATTCTGATTTTATTTTATCTCTATCTTTATATCTATCTATATAAAGATATAGACATATATAGATAGGTAGACATATGTAAATATATACATTATATATATGTACATATATATATATATAATATAGAGAAATAAATCACTTTAAATCTTAATCATAGTAATATATTTAAATAGATATAAAGTATTCTCTAGTTGGGGCACCTGGGTGGCTCATTAGGTTAAGCGTCAACTTCGCCTCAAGTCATGATCTCACAGTCTGTGTGTTCCAGCCCCTCATCGGGCCCTGGGCTGACAGCTCAGAGCCTGGAGCCTGCTTGCGATTCTGTGTCTCCCTCTCTCTCTGCCCCTTCTCCATGCACATTCTGTCTCTTTCTGTCTCTCAAACATAAATTTAAAAATAATTAAAAATAAATAAATTATTATCTAGTAAAGAGAAAGATCCTGAGAAAATGTGGGAGTGGGGTGAGCAGAATAAACAAGTTTTGAAGAGTGACAGTATTTAAACAATGAAAACAGACCCTTTTGTGGACCTCAGAAAGTAGGAGCATACCAGCGGTTGTGGGTATAGATCTAGGACAAGTAAATACTATAAGAGATATTTTAATAAGACAAGATAAATGCTGCATATTTTATAGTATATTAGGACTGATACAGTTATTTTGTCTTTGATGTAATATGGGCTCAAGGTTCAGAAAACAGCATTATAATGTTGACAGTCTAACCATCAATCAGGCTATTAAGATTATACTACAAGTCACAATTCTCACAGCATACACAGAACCAGCACCTGCTGTACATATAAAAGTGAAATAGAGATTCATTAATCACATCAGTGCTATCAGATGAGCTTCTGAAATTTAATATGGGCAAATGGATTTGATTTACTTTGTTGGCTGTGTTATCTATAGTATAAGCATCCATTTTACCTCTGACTTTCTAAGTCAGGCTTACTCATGTATACACTATTCTTCATACCAAGTCTTTAAATAAATATATAGACACCAATAGGTGTTTGCACAAATGACCAGAATTTTATTTTCCTGTTCATTTCTACCTCACTATTCCCCTAACCATTATGACCTCAATCACACACACACACACACACACACACACTGCCCTATTTGTATACTGTTTTGTTTTCTAGGCCATAAACCTGACTCTATAAACCAATTTTAACAGTAACTTTGCTTCCATTCAGTTACGGTGACTTTCCACTATTCATTAACCCTGTCCTCAGACTTGATTGGACTTCTGAAGTTATTATGGTTTTGCTCCAGTCTTTAGTTTCTGTGGTCACTGTAGTACTATATGCAAAATGCTAAATATAATCCCTGGCAGTAAAGCCCTGTTCCTCACCCTAACCCTTACTACCTTCATTATTCTGAGAATTAAAGAGAATAGAAGGAATTTGGTATATACATACTTTAAAATAATAAATTCATAACATTTATAAAGCTAAAATATAAAAAATTAATGTGAAAATACTAGAAACACAGAATTTAGAAAATCTTAGCCATTATTTTCACTAACTCAACTATTAAACAAAGACAATAATAAGCATGTAAAATAATTTTTAAATAGAGATACAATTCAGCAACAATATCAAAAGTATAATTGGTATTAAAAAGTACAGAAATAGGTCAAGACCTAAAGTGTACACATTAAAGTGTTCATATTATTGAAAAATCAATCTTACCTAAAATTTTATATTATTTTATAAAAGTACAAAGCAACATCACAAGTATTTTCTTGTGTATTAATAGTGAGATTACAAATTCACGGCTTAAAATATGCAGTATAAACTTTTTACTTTGTACTGACATGTGAAATTATAAAATTTCACATAAAATTCTGAATTTTCAGTTTACCCAAAAAAAAAATTTAAAAATCTAGCTACATGGGCACATATTTTTATATGTCAACATTTAAGTCAAGCAGAGGCTGCTTACTCTACTAAAAGTTTGAATGTTTTTCACCATTCCAAATTAAATGTTTAAATCAATCTTTTCTAATACATACAGGGGCGCCTGGAGGGCTCAATTGGTTTAGCATGGTACTTCAGCTCAGGTTATGGCCTCACAGTTTGTAAGTTCGAGCCCCACATCGGGCTCTGTGCTAACAGCTCAGAGCCTAGAGCCTGCTTTGGATTCTGTCTCTCTCTTTCTGCCTCCCCCCTACTGGTGCTCTCTCTCCTCAAAAATACATAAACATTAAAAAAATTGTAATACACACGTAGTTATACATTCAGCTCTTGCACTCTTTTTATGTCTTGTATATTTTTATGAATTTCAAACTTATAGCAATGTTTTAGTAAGAGTAACAGGATTCTTATAAACCCACATGTATATATCGACATATTTTTTCTAAACCATTTAAAAGTTACAGACATCGTATCACTTATACCTTCAGTGTGTATTTCCTAAGAACAATGTCATTATTTTACATAATTATTAAGTCCAAATTACTAAGAGGTTATTATTTAAACACAAGTCTGTTATCTTTTGCACAGTTGTTTTCTTATCTGTAACGTACCATTTATTTCTGGATGGCTTGAAGAATTTTTTATTCTATTTACTTTTCAGCAATTTATTATTTTTTTTTTTTACATTTTCTTTATTTTTGAGAGAGACAGAGACAGATCACAAGTTGGGGAGAGGGAGACTAGAATCCGAGGGAGACAGAGAGAGAGGGAGACTAGAATCCGAAGCAGGCCCCAGGCTCTGAGCTGTCCAGCACAGAGCCCGACATGGGGCTCGAACTCACAAGCTGTTGGATCATGACCTGAGCTGAAGTAGGACACTTAATCGACTGAGCCACCCAGGTGCCCCTACTTTTCAGCAATTAAAATACAGTATGCCTAGGTACTATTTTCTCTGGGTTTAAGATGTTTAATTGTTAGAGATTCTTGGATCATAAATTGATATTTCCCCTCAGTTTAAAAAAAATTTTCAGCCATTTTATTCTCAATTATTTTTTGTAATGTCCTTTAATCTACTTCTGGGATTCTAATTATGTGTATGCTAAGCCAAACAATATTGTTCCAGAGGTCATTGAACCCTGTTTATTTTAGTTTTCAATATTTATTCCTTTGGTTGTTTAGATTGAATAATTTCTATTAATCTACCCTATAAAAATTGACCCCATTTTTTCCTGTCCCTAATATTCTATAAAGTTCAACCAACAAATTTTACTTTTTATTGTTTTCTTCATAATTTTAATTTCTCTGTCAATAATCATATCCACATACACCTTATAAACATATTTTCCTTTAACTCCTTAAACTACTTATTATGGTTGTCTTATTTTATTTTATTTTATTTTTTTTTTGTCTACCAATCTCAAAATTTGACTATCTTGTGTTTTTCTCTATTGACAGACTTTTTTTTATGGTGGATTAAATTTTCTTATTTTGTTTCATGAACAGAATTTGTATTGTTCACTGGACATTGTCCATCACACACTGAAGTGACTGTGGATCTGTCATCCTCTCTTGGCAAAAATGGAATAAATTCCTGAATATATTGAGGAAGCAAGCCATGTAAGTATCTATGGAAAAGGCATTATAGACAGGGGAACAACAAATGCAGAGACTTGGTGCATTCAAGAAAGAGAGAGGAGGCTAGTGTGACTAGAGCTAAATGAACAAGAAAGAGAACAATTTTCTGTGTTGTTGTTGAACAGTCCAATGACTGTACATATCACTTTTTTCTCTATGGAAGACTTTAAGGTCCTGTCTTTGTGCTTAAGTTTCAAAGTAAGTATGTGGCTTTCAATACAGAGGCCCTATACTTCAATGAAACACTGGCCTTTTCAAAAAATGCCACTTTTAAAATTCCCTGCTACACTTTACCTCTGTTGCCTTTTTTATGGAATTCTTATTAGAAAGAAGTTAGATCTCCAGTATTTACCCTTCTATTTTCTTGTTTTTTTATTCCATTCTCCATGTTTTGAATTTTCATGTGTTTTCTGAAAGAATTTCTTTGCTTGGTCTTTCAATGTTTCCATTAATCTTAGAATATTTTATTTTATGTGATAAAAATTGTCCTTTTTTATTTTCACATGCTTCCTTGTAGAAAGCAGTTCTTTTTCATTTCATCAGAGCAAAATCTTCCATCATCTCTGTAAAGCCTAGTCTTTGGAACTATTTTGCCCCACATTTTCAGTCTGATATCTTATCTCTATGCTATATTGTGTTTGCTGTCCCCAAACTCAGAGTCTCATTTGTTCGGTTTTTATGTGGAATAATCACCTAGTTTTTGGAGTCTGCAATAACATAGTGTCTGTTGCAACTATTTAGCTCTGCCAATGAAGTATAAAAACAGTCATAAACAATATGTAAATAAATTAGTTTTACAGTGTTCCAAAATTCTATTTATAGACACTGAGAGTTAAACTTCATATATTTTTCATGGGTCAGAAAATAGTATATTTTAAATATTTTTCAATCATTTAAAAATATAAAATACAGCTTGTGGATTATACAAAATAAATAGCAAGCTGAATTTTACCCACAGGTCATAGTTTGCCAACCCCTATGCTGGAAGAAGAAATAATTGTCTCAGAGTGTATAACTAATTTGATTCGGGCTTGGGCATAAATCCTTCACATTACAAAAGTAATTCTGCTTTCATTGCAATTCCTATATGATCCTACCAAAATCAAAGTCAAGCATTTCTCATCTCTCTTTGCAAAGCTCTGATTTAGTCTTTTTTTCCCAAAAAGATAGAAATGTCAAAATAGAAGGAGACAGAAAACACCTAAAATTATTTTTATTCTTTTTTTGTTCCTTTTCAAATACAGTGTCAAGTGGTATCTAGATATCATTCACTTTTCCCTGCCCTCTGTCTGAAGGTAAAATTCTTCAAAGGTCTGACTATCTAAAATCCAACAGTTGGCATAGTTCAGTTGAATTGGAATAGAAGATGGCTTTCTAAGGAAAGAAGTGAGCCAATCACTTTAATTACTTCATCCAAAGCAGAAAATACAGCTCTATAAAAATATTCAAATACATTTCCCTGATATTTGAGACATTGATGGTAACAAGAATTCCTTTATAGAAACATAAAATATAAGCATAATCACTCTTAAAAGGCAATGCTAGCAAAACACTTTAGACAGTGCAGTTCTCTTTTACTAAAAATAAATGGTCATAAGGGACACAAAGGCCTTGGCCAAGAATGGTACTTATTACTGTTGTTTGCTAGATATTTATGTCTTCTTGTCATCTGGTAGCTTTTTATTCCCTGTCCCCCTGTGCTTTGGTCAGGGAGGGTGCATGTGACCATTTTACTCCATGAGTTATGAGGAGAAAGTGTAGTGTGTCACTTCTGGGGTTGAGTATTTAAATAGTTTTGCAGCACCCTCTGCTATTTAAATGTTATCAAAGCAAGTGGATATATTCTTGGTATGACTCCTCCAACAGCCTGGGACCCACAGTGAGAATGAATATTTAGAGTGAATGACATATAGAATAAGTAAGAAATGAGCCTTCGTTGTTTTAGGGAAATAAAGTTTGGTGTTTGTTTATTACTATAGCATACCTGAGCCTTTCCTGACTGACGTATCTATTGTTTCAAGTGCAAAATCTGTTAACCCTATTAGTCATTTGTGAGGACAACTATTTACTTGTGCCTATTAGAATTTTATTATGGAAACCAATTCGACAATAAATTTCATATAAAAAAACCAATTATTATTCTAAATAAATAAGGAAAAAGCTTTAAAAAAAAGAATTTTGTAATGGATTTTACTGAGGATGTCTAATTGCACATGCTATTTCCCAAGTGAACGTACATGGGGATATATTTTGTCTACAGCAGTCCTCCAGACCGAGGTTCTACTTTGTCCTGCAGTCTCCAGAGTGGGATTATTTTCTGTGAACTACCCAGAACAAAGGAGCAGGCTTGAGAGCATAAGTCTTCTCTGACCCTTGATTTCAAGAATTAAACTCTGGCAATATTATGTACTGATTCATCATATTTGTTAGTATCAGCTTCTTAGATTCTATTTTTTTTTACAAATTATAGCAAATATAAATACAAGGCAGATATTAACTGAGATACCCCATCTTATGAGATTTAAATGAAAATGCCTCCCATGCCACCAGTCACTGGAATGTCCCTCCCAGGATGCCTAGTATTTTTGAGAAGGATTATTGTGGGACATTTATATTGAAAAAAAATAACATGTAATGTTACCAAAAAGGAACAATTATTCTTTGCTGCTTTGCATTTTATCTTTTATTTTAAACATCTGCCTAAAAAAATCTACAGTCATAGAAAATTAAAGAAAATATCATCAAGAGATGCCTTGTTTTTCTGATACTATGTTGTTAGTACAATAATGTGGTAAAAAGAAAGCTCCTCAATGGGCAGGCTGATTTCAAGAGAGTTATATATATATATATATATATATATATATATATATATATATATATATATGTATGTATATATATATGTATGTATGTATATATATATATATATATATATATAATATGACTGCTATAAAAGAAAAGAAAGAGCATGTTAGACATGCACCAAAATATTATAACTATGGATAGTAGATTTTCAAGTAGTAAATGATTAGCATATTTCTTTGAAGTGTACAAAACCAGTTAGAGGCATTGTTTTTGCTACTGAATATTTTAGACCCTGGCAAAAGCCATTATGAAAAGCAATTAAACAGTTTATACACATAAGATATCTTTTCATGCCAGAATTTAATCCCCAAGGCCAGGCAGGGCAGGGGGACTTAGAAGAATCCAATGGGAGAAATTGCATACGTTTCTTCAGAGCTTCAAGTGCAAGGTAAAGTATTACACATGAGAATACAGTAAACTCAGTATTGAATAAGGAAGGAAACCAGCAGACCAGTAGGGAAATTAAACTAAACACTGGCTTAATAAGTGTGAAACTATAGCACTACACATCATACATCTTTTTTAAAATGTCATTTCCAAAATATTATTACACTCTGATATATTCTTCTCATTTTATATAATAATAATGCATCTATTTAAATATAATTATTATTATATGTTTTATCTCCTTTGTCCCTGGATTGCAAATACTCTTGTTTGCAAATATAGAATTTCAGTCATAATATCTACTAACAGATGTTACAAGAATTTTTTTGAGGTTGCAAACTCAATCTTTTTTTATTTAGTTTAAATATAACACAAAATAGATCTAGAATACATGGATGGTAAGCCAAATATAGCAATAAATTTTTAAAACATATGAAGTCTTAGGAATCAGTATTTGAAAGAAAGATGAAAAATAATCCAAATTTATTTATTTATTTATTTATTTATTTATTTTTTAATATACGAAATTTACTGTCAAATTGGTTTCCATACAACACCCAGTGCTCATCCCAAAAGGTGCCCTCCTCAATACCCATCACCCACCCTGCCCTCCCTCCCACCCCCCATCAACCCTCAGTTTGTTCTCAGTTTTTAACAGTCTCTTATGCTTTGGCTCTCTCCCACTCTAACCTCTTTTTTTTTTTTTTTTCCCTTCCCCTCCCCCATGGGTTTCTCTTAAGTTTCTCAGGATCCACATAAGAGTGAAACCATATGGTATCTGTCTTTCTCTGTATGGCTTATTTCACTTAGCATCACACTCTCCAGTTCCATCCACGTTGCTACAAAAGGCCATATTTCATTTTTTCTCATTGCCATGTAGTATTCCATTGTGTATATAAACCACAATTTCTTTATCCATTCATCAGTTGATGGACATTTAGGCTCTTTCCATAATTTGGCTATTGTTGAGAGTGCTGCTATAAACACGAGCTCCACACCCGAAAAACAAATAACCCAGTGAAGAAATGGGCAGAAAACATGAATAGACACTTCTCTAAAGAAGACATCCGGATGGCCAACAGGCACATGAAAAGATGTTCAACGTCGCTCCTCATCAGGGAAATACAAATCAAAACCACACTCAGATACCACCTCACGCCAGTCAGAGTGGCCAAAATGAAGAAATCAGGAGACTATAGATGCTGGAGAGGATGTGGAGAGACGGGAACCCTCTTGCACTGTTGGTGGGAATCCAAATTTATTTAAAAGGCAACAAATGCAGATAACATCCTGCATAAGTGAGGAGCAAAAAAACCTACAGGCACCTTTTTGAACAAGATGATTAACAAAAATAATGAGAAAATGCAAAGAAGTACTATTTTCTGTATTCATAAAGCTTTGAAATAAATAAAATGAAAATAATTACATGAAAATCATAGATAATTTAGATAAGAATAATTATTGGTTTAACTATACAGATTATTATAAAATAATGACATTGGTTTCACTTTATAACAAGTTACCCTGTATGTCACTGTAAAGGAAGACACTTGTGATGAGCACTGGGTGTTATATGTAAGTGATGAATCACTAAATCCTATTCCTGAAATGAATAGTATACTATCTGTTAACTAACTAGAATTTAAATAAAAACTTGAACCATTAAAAAAATAAATAAATAGGCTACAAAGCCCCTCTATTTAATCACTATACTCCATCCTAAAGAAATGAAAATAAGTGATATTTTCCAGATGCCATTGTTTTAATTTTATTTTTTATTTTTTAAAATTTACATCCAAATTATGTAGCATATAGTGAAACAATGATGTCAGGAGTAGATTCCTTAGTGCCCCTTACCCATTTAGCCCATCCTCCCTCCCACAACCCCTCCAGCAACCCTCAGTTTGTTCTCCATATTTAGGAGTCTCTTCTGTTTTGTTCCCCTCCCTGTTTTTATATTATTTTTGTTTCCTTTCCCTTATGTTCATCTGTTTTGTCTCTTGAAGTCCTCATTTGAGTTAAGTCATCATCAGGGAAATACAAATCAAAACCACAATGAGATATCACCTGACAGATGCCATTTTTTTTTTTTTAGTATTGGTAATATTCGTGATGCTTAGCAAAATATTTTAAAAGTAATCAAGGTGTTAAAAAAGGTGTTTCAAAAGATATGCCCACATTCTCTTAATACCCCTTTACACAGAAGAATATATGTTTTATTGGCTCAAAGAGGACAATATACTCTGCCTCAAAATGTCCACTTAACAGGAAAAGAAGATGAAAAGGAAGATTCATAATAATGAAGTGGGAATCATCTTCCTAATTTGACTTAAATGAAAAGGCCATGTAGTAATTGGGAATAACCACTTTGAATATACAAACACTACAAACGGTCAAGATAAAAGAGGTTCAAATGTAGCTGGTTGAGTGCAGCTTAGTGAGCTTGAGGGGAGACTAAAATTGGAATAAGAATTAAAACAATAACAGCAGCAACAATAACTGCCTATGTTTGGTATAAGTTCAGTAATAAAAATAAAAATAAACTATGGTTTTAAAATACCTCTTTGCATCCAACCACATTGCAAACCAAGATTTGCTAGCTTCTTAATCCCATAGGGAAATAGTGTGAATATTGAGTTTTCTTTATAGCATGATTCATAATAGTTATTGCCGTCACTTCCCCACCAAAAATTAAGAACCATGTAACTTTGTACTTAATTACCAACAAATGTTTTCACTGATTTTGTGCTTCTTTTGCAAACCTTGTCAGCAATAAATGATAGGAAAAAAAATTTTTAAATGTATAATGTTTGGTTTTCCTTCAAAGAGGTATATATTATCCCAGGTATTAGACTGATATAGGATAAGACAAACTCAGTATATGTACATATGCAAATGATGATGACAGTCTAATGGGTAGAAAAAAGCTATTTTACTTGAGATAATCATTATTCATGCTCCACAAATATTAGGCTTTCAGGCCTGTGTTATAATGTTTCAGTTTTAATTTGCATTACAGAGCAACAAAGAGCTGTAGATGTTACCATTCATAACTATTAGTTGTCCTCTACAACTGAAATCAAAGGTAGAAAAAATTGTCTCATTGAAACCAAGAATTCATTATTGACTGCTGGCCATTATATCAAAGACATGTTTTTCTTATGTTTTTAAATGACATATTGTAAGAAAAACAAACTTTTTTCTTTATTTAAAAATAGAAAATGGTTTAAATAGTAATAATTCAATATTTTATATTGAATTTATCCAAATAAATATGTGTAATCATTTGTGAAAGTGTTGCCCATGGCACAAATATTGAATTAATTTTCAGGATTAGAATTATCTAGTCATAAGTTAAGAATTTGGAAACTCTTAAGTATTTATTAGGAATCAACTCATGAAACCATCATCCTTACATTGGTAATTTATTTTTCATTTGGGCTCCCAATTTGCTGAATAGGTAGCTTAATATAATGTGTTAGAGGAATTTATTTGATGAGAGTAAAGTGTGTAGGAAAAATAAGAAATTAAACAAACATTGTTCATATTTCATGGCCTTAGGTTAAAACTCTAATACTTGAAGGCCATCTTAAATCTTCCCCCACCCCCCCACCCCCGCCCCTTAAATTAATTGGTTATACTGTATATGTTTTGGAGAAAACATCGCTGCTGCTAGGGTGACAAAACTCCATTTGCTTGCCTTATTGATGATAGTTCATTATTGCAATGCTTAATAGAATATAACATATCGCATATATTTTTCATGTATTAAAGACTATAACTTGTATTAAAAGTAACTTTTTTATAAGTCAGATGAGCAAAGAGTCAGAGAGAGAGGCAAATAACTTTTCTGGGAGTATTCATATTAACAGACACCAGAAGGAGCAGTATGTGAAAAAATGCAGAAGGTTGAGAGCATTTGGCTAAATGAAGGAACTAAAACATGGTACAGTTGGAGCATAAGTCAGCCTGGACATGGAGGGAACAGAGGCTGGTTAGAAAGATTGTCTCATGAAGAACCTTCTCTCTAACTATATTTAGCCCATGAAGTGATAATCCATAAGTCACATTATACCACACAGCCTTACTCACCTTGTGGGTGCCAGCTCTAAATAGCTGGTAACATTGTAACTGGGACAAAATGGCTTGCTATTGGAAGAGGTTCAGATCTTGTTTAGAAAGAATATATAAGAGGGGAACATGAAGCAAGGATTCTCTCTTCTTAGTCTATAGAATATGGGCTCCCCTGGGAGAAGAGAAAATTTAGAACATACATAGGTCAAATCTCATTCCAGTGACAAGTAGTTGGGGTTATGCCCTCTTTGTATTTGTGCTAAGATACCCAATCAAGGTTTCGGCCTCCTTTTTATTTTTAACTTAGGAAGATATGAAGAAAGTCTGAGAAAGGAAGGCACTTTCTCTACTGAATAACTTTTGACAGTGATTTTCAATCTAAATGATTTTTAAAAGCAGTGTTATTCTTGGCCATTACCTAGGCTCCTAAAATCCTTTCAGTTTAGTGCACTATTCATTATAATGATGTTCCTTGTGTAATGGATTTAGAACTTATTTGATCAGAAATAGAATAAAGTGGGATTGGATAAACACAAATTTCACTGAAGTTATGAAAAAAGATTCATTATCATAGAAGTTTCCAGGAGACAAAAAGTGTAACAAACTGGCAACATAATAGTTTATATTGTTTGTTCCTTGAAAACATCTTTACTTTGAGAATTCAATTTAAAGAGTTTATATTGCCATAGAAATATTCTAGATGGAAGAGCATTCACAGCAAACATTATTTTTCTAATAATTGCAGAAGAATGAAAGTTCCAAAACCAAATCATAAATGGGAGCGTATAAATTCAGACCAAGATACTGTAAAATGTTTGACTTTTATTACACATTATTGATAACTCATTAAAAAGGAGAAAAATACGTATATTTGCAGCTTTCAGTGCCGGATTTCATTTTATCTCTTTTATATTTGCTGTGATTTACTTTTTTTAGTATGACTTGCTTTTTGGCTTTCTTTTCAGATTAATTCTTCTTTTTTTATGTTTGCCCAAAATAATTATTTTGTAAGGAAAATGTGTACCATACCACAATCATAGCACAGAGAGATGATCTTCTTGACATTCACAGTGATGCTGAAAAGTATTTATGACTGAACTGTCCCTTTTTAAGATTGTACTCTCTAACTCAAACATTTAAACTTACTTCAACTATTTTTTTTTAACTTTAAAGATCTTATTCCTGTTCTTTCTAGTTCATGACATTCCTTTCCTTTCTTAAAAAAAATATTTCACAGTATTTTTCTAAGTGATGGCAATTTTACCTTCCAGTGAGCTGTTGAATGATGTTTCCATTCCTTTCTTTGAAAGATAAACATTCTTTCTCTTTTCAGACTAAAATACTTATCAATGCTTTTATGATATTCGTTTATTTTGTAATAGACTATAGTAGTTTGTAGTGCAGAGGCCCGGGTATTATCCCCTTATTAGGGAAGAATAAACAAAGAGTAAATTGGGAGAAATTTTTCCTCTTTGTTACCATTTATCTTTTTCTTATACTGTTTTTATTCTGAAGTGTGTTATCTTATTTGATGCATTCTGTTTTCAGGGCCCTCTACTATTTAGAGTAGATAACTTCCTTAAGTACACAGATCTTCCTCTATTTATGGTGGGTTTCCACCCCCCAAAATCACTGTATGTTGAAAATATCATAAACTGAAAATGCATTTAACACACCTTACCTACTGAACATCATACCTTAGCGTGGCTTAACTTAAACATGCTCAGAACACTCCCATTAACCCATTAACCATTTGCCTAGAGTTAGGCAAAATCACTAACACAAAGCACATTTTATAATAAAGTATTGAATAGCTCATATAATTTGGTGATTACTCTACTAAAAGCAAAAAACAGAATGGTTGTGTGAGTGCACAATGGTTGGGTGTTGATTATTCACCCTGGTGATCATGTGGCTCCTGGGAAGTGTGGCTCACTGCCCCTGTCCAGCATCCCAGGAGAATGTATCATACCACATATTGCTAGCCCAGGAAAGATCACAATTAAAAGTCTGAAGTATGGTTTCTACTGAATGCCTATTGCTTTTGTGCCATCATAAAGTCAAAAAATTCTAAGTAGAACCATCATAAGTTGGGGACTGTCTGTATTTTATAAAGCAGAGAAGTTTTTTTTTAACCCCTGACTTACTTTTTTTTGTATTTTTAAAGTTTTTATTTAAATTCCAGTTAGTTAACATACAGTGTAATATTAGTTTCAGGCGTACAATATAGCAATTCAACATTTCCATACAATACCCTGTTAAAGCAGAGTTTTGTATTCCAAGATTTATCTTATTTTATACAGAATACCTTCACTTTTTGTCTCCTAAAATGGGAAACTCCAATTTGTTTACATTTAATATTTTATTTTAAAGGAAATCTGAAAGTAGCATGATACTTATTCTGACTAAAGACAGTGTCTTCAACTGATTTCCTCATTCTTTACCTGTCGTGTTGATTTGTTTTACAGAATCAAGCACCATACAACATGGGACCCAAATAGTTTGTCTCTACTTCTTTATTTTCAAAAAGCATGATTTAATTTGTCCATAAGGTTTTGACAATCACTTGGCTTCTATTCATTGGTCTAAGCCTGAGTTTTGATTACTAAAGAGTGCATATATAGAGAGACAGGTGAGAGGGATGGCATTTACTGAGCACCTGCTGCGTAGAGGATAACAGACACTTTTATACAGGATATTTTTTTTTTAAACTTTTGCCCCAGTTCTAAAATACATGTGCTGGTATTCATCTGTATTTTTATTTTTTCAAGTCAGAAGCAAACACTTCAGCACTTCAAATTCATTAAATAATTAACGTTTTCAACAACACTAAAATCAGAACTAATTACCCAATATCTCTGCACAGTGAATCCGGAATACTTACGGGAACCAAGGTCATTGTTTGCATTAGCTTATTCTACAGACACTAATGATTATTTTATACAGCATTCAGCTTCTCTACTCAGACTAGAAACAGGTTACAAGAAATAAAACACTGTTGGAAACACTTTTGCAAAGCATTGAAGTTCAGTTAAAATCATGTTTTTCAAAATTACAAGTCTATTTTTATAGTTGAGCAGATACTAGTATAGCACAGAATCAATTTAATGTACTTACAAAGCAATGTTAATGACCAATTTTCTACAAGAACAAAAATATTGCTCTCCTTAAAACACTAGCAAGCACCAGTGACTTCCTAACAGAATTAATAAAATGATTTTTGGTGTGTCCTTACAACTCCCATGTTTTAATTAATTCAAATGTTGTTGTTTTCACTGCAAACACAGCAGGAAAACACTCATGTGCAAACATTATTCTATTTTCACAAAGGAAAAAGAAATGGCTAGATCCATATAAAGTGACTTATTGATTATTGTAATAAAGGGAATTTTACAATTCTTTATGTTGTAAATTTTCAAAATAAAATAGTTGCCAATGTCTTTGCTAGTTTTAAATATATAAGTTCTACAGACTACTTTGTTTTACCAAAGATATTGCTATATAAACATAAGGAATAATGATTTAAGATAGAGAAAGGAATTGGGGTGCCTGGGTAGCTCAGTCAGTTAAGCATTTGACTTTGGCTTAGGTCATGATCTCAAAGCTTGTGAGTTCCAGTCCTGCACTGGGCTTTGTCTGTGCTGACAGCTCAGAGCCTGAAGCCTGCTTTGGGTTCTGTTGTCTCCCTCTTTCTCTGCCCCTCCCTCACTTGTGCTCTGTCTGTCTCTCTCTCTCAAAAACAAAATAATAAACATTAAAGAAAAGATAGAGAAAGGAATTGTCCATAAATTTTAAAAATTCGCTTGTTAAAACTTTATGTCTTTTAAGCTGTTTTAGATCACAGCAAAATTGAGGAGTGGGGGGAAGCACAGAGAGTCCACATATATTTTTGCCTCTACACACGCATAGCCTCCCCCATTACTAGCGTCACTCAACAAAATGATATATTTGTTACAAAGGTTTACCAGTAAACCTCCATCGACACATCAAAATCACTCAAAGTTCATACTTAGTTTACCTTCGTGTTTACTTTTCTTGTTGCTCATTGCACATGTTTGGACGACAAATGTATAATGACAGGTATCCATCATAGTGTCACAAAAAGCATTTTCGTAGCTCTTAAAATACTCTGTGTCCCACCTATTTATTACTCCCAAGCCCTCATCTCCTGCAACCACTGAACTTTTTACTGTTTCCATAGTTTTGCCTTTTTCAGGATGTCATACAGTTGGAATTATATAGTCTTCCCAGATTGACTTCTTTCACTTAGTAATATATAAGTTTCCTCCATGTCTTTTCATGGCTTTATAGCTCATTTCCCTTTAGCACTCATTAACACAATAACATTCCATAGTCTGGATGGCCTATAGTTTATCCGTTTATCTACTGAAGGGCATCTTGGTTGCTTCCAAGTTTGGGCAATTATAAATAAAGCTGCCATAAATATCTACATTCAGGGTTTTGTGTGGACATAAGTTTTCAACAAACCACATAGTTTAAGCCAACTTGACATGATAATTTGTTACCAAAGTGAATAATCACTTGTATCATTAACTAGTTTCTATAATCAATTTGAAGCTGTGTCAGGGACAGTGGAAGGGCCAAAGGAAAATGTAGAAGGAAATGTAGAAATGATGAAATCATCACTCCTTACAGAATGTAGGAAACAACTTGCTTCTTTCAAAGAATAAGTAATATCCTGCAACTCATTTTACCATTAACATGAGCTAGTTTTTCCTATTAATTGAATTTTACTTGTTCTCCTTTCAGTTTTCAAAGTCCCTGAAGATATGTGATATACAATTATATATTTAGGATTTATTGTGGTGATAACAACAAAGAGAAGAGCTTCCTCAGTCCTAGGAGCTTGTATTGGTTTTCTCAAATGTGTAATGGTACCTACAACTTGGAAGCTTAAAATAACACACTTGTGTTATCCTATACTTTCTGAGGGTCATAAATCCAGTAACATTTTAGCAGTTGCAAAAATAGCTGCAGAGCATCAGTTAGTGCTGGGTTCCCATCTACTGGCTGGACTATGGATCTAGCAATTCCATTTGTGGGTCTATACCCAAAAGAAATGAAAACAGGATATTGAAGACATATAGGTACTCCATGTTATTGCAGTTTTAAGTTTTATTCACAAATAGCTAAGATATGGAAGCAACATCAGAAAATGAATGGATAAGGAAGATGGGAGATACACACACACACACACACACACACACACACACACACACTGGAATATGATTCAGCCATCAGAATAAAATCCTGTCATTTTTAACAACATGGATGGACTCTGAAGGCATTATGCTAAGTGAGATTTCACACAAAGAAAGACAAATACCGTATGACATCACTTATGTGTGAAATCTAAAATGTCAAACTCATAAAGACAGAGAGTAAAATGGTGATTACTAGGGGCAGGGGGGATGTGGCATATAGGAGAGATTTTGTTTAAGGATGCCAACTTGCAATGAGTAATAAAAACTCCTAGAGATCTAAAGCCCAGTATAATCAATATAGACAACGATATTGTGTTATAAACATCAAACTTGCTAAGAGACTAGATCTTAATTTTTCCAATCACAAAAAAAAGAAATAAAAATCACATCACATGATGAAGGTACTACCTATGAATACAATTACAATCATCATATGATATATAAGTGTATCAAATCAACATCTTGTATACCTTAAATTTACACTATGTTACATATCAAATATATTTCAGTGGAGTCAGGACTAGGAAAGCATCCATTTCCCTATTCTTGTGGTCATTGGTTTCATTCAGTTCCTTGTATCTAAAGGATTCCTAGCAGCTTGCTTCTTAAAAGCCAGACAGAGAGGAGACAGTCTCTAGATTGAGTCTGCTGGCAAGACAGAGTTTTACATAATATAATATAATATAATAACAATAATGGGAATGAAGTCCTGTCACCTTGTGGTATTTGACATTGAAAAGTAAGGTAGGTCCTGTCCATTCTCAAAGATGGAAGATTATACAAGTGTGTGAACACCAGCAGGTGAAGATCACTTTAAAGTCTTTCTGCCCCTACCTTTACCCTCTTCAGTCACCTCCCATTCAGAGTCTAGCTTAACCAAGCACTGGTGGAAAATAAAATAAAGGTATGAAGTGAAAAGTTGGCATTGAGAGGTTGCACCTTCTAAAATAACATTTAGACAGTTTCTTTTTTTTTTTCCCCATGACAATTGTTTATTATAAAGGTGAACCCTGATCCTCATGATAGGCTTATCCTTTTAACATTTTTTAGTTCATATGCTATTTACTTTTATTTTAAAAATATGACATATGTATTAGTCTTGCACCTAGTGATGAAAAATAATTTTTAATTTTTTTTAACGTTTATTTATTTTTGAGACAGAGAGAGACAGAGCATGAACGGGGGAGGGTCAGAGAGAGAGAGGGAGACACAGAATCTGAAACAGGCTCCAGGCTCTGAGCTGTCAGCACAGAGCCCGACGCGAGGCTTGAACTCATGAACCGCGAGATCATGACCTGAGCCGAAGTCGGACACCTAACCGACTGAGCCACCCAGGCGCCCCGAAAAATAATTTTTAATAAACAACTGGGACAAAGGTACAAATATTTCAGAATAATAAATTTTAACCAAACTCTTTCACAATTCTAAAATTGGACTCAGACAATGCCTTTATTTAAATTTCAAATAGAATTTTTATTTTTAACAATATAAGAGAAGTTAGGTTTTCCACGTTTAACTAAAAAGGTCACAGCAAGTAGTTGCTGAATAAAAAATCCACCTTGCTCACATCATCTATTTCATTACTTATTTTTCCTAGAAAAATTTTTACATGATAAAATGTACTTTTTTATTAAAAATATACCCAAAACCTTATTTACTATTATTGCTTCAAAATAAAATATTTTTAAAATATAAAATAAGAAACAGTTTGTAAAAAAGACAATTAGATCAACTTACTTTTATAAACTCATGCAGAAAATTAATAAAGATAATACACAAGAACTTGGTGGAGTGACCCAATACTGTGTTTAAAAGGCTCACGTTGGTTTCTGATATCTGGTTTCCCAAATGCAGGCTGTACAATGTCCTTCACTGAGATTTTATGTTCTACTTATTTCTTCTTCTCTTTTTTCCTTTTTCTTTTCTTTTCTTCAGAGAGACTTACTGCTTCCCAGCTCAGTTTGGTGAGATTTCTTTGAGTGCTTTCCTTAGTTTGTTTATGACTACTAATATCCTCTCATCACCTGTGCTGCTCTTTTACTAATCAATTCCAGGTTGTGTCTTACATTGATTTGTGGTTTTGAGATGTTGCCACTTAATCAGTAAGGAAACCATAGTTCTGTGTAAAATACTTCCCACATAGAAACAATGAGGGGAAGTTCAACATAAGAACTTGGTGGAAGGAGAAACAAATAATTCTTAAAAAAAAAAAAGATCATTACGTCAATTCCTAAGTAGATACTAAATCTATTTATCAATCTTTTTAAAAATATGATATTTTACATTAAAAATTCTGATTATATGCTCATATGGATGCAGTGAAGGCTGGTCAATGGGGAAAAACAATAATAAGTAATCTATTAAAGTTTGGACAGAAATAACTCCTCCTTGGCCAGAAGCTGAAATGTGAGTAAAGGCAGAGAGCATTCCTTTCCCTAAAGTGGAAAACTAATATTTTCCACCATTCTCATTCATAAGAGCAAAAGCAATGAATATTGGTGCTACTCTTGTAGACACAAGGCATCTAAACTTGAAATGACACATTTAGAAGTAGATGACTCTAAAGCAAAACAAATCTGGCTGTTTTCTTTTCAGCCTTCCTTATTGGATACCCATCTCATCATACCAGGACAAAATTTATTTAAACTGTGTCACACTGCAAAAAATAATTGGTATGTTGATGGCTTCCATGATATCTTTGTGCGTCCTCAGTGCGTGTCAGTGGATACAAAAGAGAACAGGGGATCATGGTATAGATAAACATTTGGAAATCCATGTGTCAAACATTACAAGTCTGTAAACTGTATTTTGCTTTGTGGGTTATTTATTTATTTATTTATTTATTTATTTATTTATTATTTTGTTTCATCATGATGAACGTAGTTGATTCTTACCTCTACTTTCACATCTCCCATGTAGTAGATAAGATAAACTCAGTGATAGATTCACAATTTCAACAGCCCCAACTATACTAAAATTCAGGTTACTCAAACTGTGATTGTTCTATGCTACTATAAATTTTCTCCATGTTTGCAGTAAATATATTGAGGTGACTCTAGACTATAACTCTAGTCACTATTATAAACCTCAATTTGGAATCTGGAATATATGTTGGAGGAATTTGATGCAATATGGTTTATAACTGCTGAATCATTTAATTTGACTTTTAACACATGTTTACATTTCTGATGAATAATTTTCAGAGTTTTAGAATACCAGAAAAGAATCTAAGTACTTGTTTTAAGTTCCTTTAATTATCAAATTTAGAAACAAATGTATATTCCTTAAAGAAAATTGTGTTTTAAGTTTTCTAAATTGCCATCAATATTTCAATTACTCTAAGAACATAAGGGAATGGGTTTCAGAAGAGATACATTTCTCTCAAAATTTTGACTAAAACAGTTATTAAATTTTTTTGTGTTTTTTTCTTTCCCTCAGTGGGCAAATAAAACTGTGTTGATTACTCATTTGTATAAATCTTTCATTGAGGGGGAAAAAAACATAGTTAAGCACTTGAAAACTCATTAAATAATTAACACATTCAACAACAGTAAAATCAGAACTAATTATCAATATTTTGCTCAGTGAACCTTGTACCCTTACTCTGGGAATCAAGGTCATTGCCAGCATTTGCCTATTCTACAGACACTAATGATTATTTTATACAGAATTCAGCTTCTGCTTTCAGACTGCAACCTGATTAAACAAGACAATGACAGAACCATTTTTACAATATATTGTGATTGCATCAACACATACATAAGCAACCTGATAATTTAAAGGGAGAATTTTTGTTAATTTATTTGCTTTATATTCTGAAATCTTAAGTTTTGTTTTGTTTTTTATTTTAGGTGCTAGTGCTTCTAGATTTTGTCAGAAATGTTGCTTTGGTGGGGTGCCTGGGCTCCTCAGTTGGTTAAGCATCCCACTTCAGCTGAGGTCATAATCTCGCGGTTAGTGAGTTTGAGCCCCACATCGGGCTCTGTGCTGACAGCTCAGAGCCTGGAGCCTGCTTCGGATTCTGTGTCTCCCTCTCACTCTGACCCTTCCCCACTCACATTCTGTCTCTCTCTCAAAAGCAAATAAACATTGAAAAAAAAATTAAAAAAAAAGAAATGTTGCTTTAGTTCATAGGTCAGATATTCTGAAAAGTGACACTATGAAAGGAAAGTTCTACTTTTTATGATAAAATTTCTATGAGGACCATTATCCTTAGTACAATTGTTTATCATTGAAATTATATATACATATAAGAATATCAATTGTACTTTTGTCTTTATGAAAGCTGACTATAAAATATCCAACTGTGTTTTTAGTCTGAGAAATAAAAAATAGTTTTTTTTTTGTTTTATAGCAGAACCCAGGTAATGTAAGAAAAGGATAAAAAGAAATTTGATATAGACAATTATATGACTCAAATGACTGTATGCCACTACTAAGAAATTAATTTAAGACTGACAGAAATTCTCACAAATTGGAAGGCAGGGTTTAACTCTCTTTAAGTAGGTCATTAAAATAGCCTCCAGAAAAAGAAAATCATGCATAGAATTTTAGGGCATAATTAAGCCTCTTGAAAGCCCATCCACCCCATCAACCACCAATACATGTTGAATTATGGCAATTGGCCCAGGCAAAGCATTGCTTCCTTTCTCAACACTTGAACCTCATTAAGTTATGCTCCTCTCTTAGAGGACACACCTTTAACTGAGTCTTACTGACTGTTTAAATTACTTGATTCCAGTCATAATAAATGACAAAGCGGGCAATTACCATACAAATTAATTCTTGTAAGGATTTTTCTAATGAACTCCATACTACCTGAAAGAATATAGACTATATCCATAAGACATTTTGTTATGTCCCTATATGCTACATTCTTAAAGACCTAAGGACTATACCATTCACCCAGACTGGAAGTTTCTCTTTACTTCACAGATGCTACTTTTCATAAGGATATAAACCTGTTTCTACCTCCTAAAAACTGGCACATAGTGCTAACTACTGGAGATGAGAAGTTAACAGAATGAGATTAAAATGTGTGTGTATGTGGAGGGGTGTGCTCAAGGAAGATTTGTAGCAAAGTACAATATCAAAATCAAAATCTGTATTAGAAGAGGTTGAGCATAGATTTGAAGCTGTAAATGACTGAGTCACTGATCTAGAAGACAAACCGGAAGTACTCACGTAGAAAGGAAGAAAACAAAGAATCCATAACAGACTAGAAACACTTACATGACATGTTCAAAACAGGCAAATCTATAGGAACAAAGTAAACTAGTGGTTTCTTAGGCCCAGGAGTTGGGGAGAATAGAGGTCAACAGTAAATGGAATCTCAATGGAATGATGAAAATGTTCTAAAACTGATTTAGGGTAATGATTATAGAACTTAACAAATTAATTAAATATCACTGAGGTGTATGTTTAAAATGAGTGAACTGTATGATATGCAAAACATGTCTCAAAAGGATTATAAAAAAGTAGAAAAGACAGTTGATAAGCAAACGAAAGTAATACAACAAGCGTGAAGGAAAGAGAATGTTGATCTTACATTCAGAAAATGTTGATCTTATATTTTATCCCATTAAAAACAAAAAAAAAAGATCTAAAACGTAGCAAATAACAATTAGAAGAAAACTGAGCTAAAGGTAAACTTGTGAATGTAAATTGAAGGGATCTTGGAATACTTGAGAAATAAATTGTAAATGTTTGAATAAAAGGAAAAGAAAAAAGGCCTGCTGATGTGCAGACAGAAAATAGAAGTTAAATTTAGGGCACAGAAAACAAGGCTGTACCAAAACTGGGTTCATAAGCTTCCTTCAGTGTTAAGAAGACAATAGGTTTGTGTTTTCAAATTTTGAAAGAATAAATTATAATTCAGAAATTATGTATCTAATAATTGCCAAATATGAAAATATCATTCCCTTTAAATATGCAAAGCTTTGGAAAACATACCAACCAAATATTTATCTTTTTAGCAACACTAGAATTATTCTGGTTCACCAGAGATGGAAGGAAATTAAAATTCACAAACAGAAATCATTTAAAAATACATTTCTTAATATTTTGTTAGTTTAGAATCAGAAGTCAGGTATCATTAGATTCTGTCACACAAAGATGAAATTTTATTCTCTATTGCTTCTCTTAACTTTCTCTCTTAGGTAGTCATTTCTTTTTGGTTTCTAGGATTTTTTTCTTCCTATACCAGCTTTGTCATTCTACTGCTTAATTAAATGTTTTGCTGTTTCATTAATAGCTAAAACAATAATGATCTCCAACATTTTCCAAATTATGAAAAACTCAATTATTTTTACAGTGGCCCATGCTGGAAGAATCACTAAACAAAATAGCTCTTAATCTTCCTTAGCATAAATATATTGATATTGAATTGATATTGAGTATATTGATATTACAATGTTCTGCCCTTTAAAGGACATAGGAATATTCATTTTTTTTTACTAAGTTGGAAAGACCAATACATTCACCAAAGTGTCTTCAATCCACTCATGTTATAAATTTTAGCCCAGTGACAATAGTTTTGCATTATTTTCTAAAATGAAAATTTGTGTTTTGAGCTCAGTTCTGGTCAAATATTCTTATAAAAAGTCTGTAAGGAAGGACATTAAAATGTTACAAGTAATCATGTCTCCATATTAGAGTTATGGGTGTTTAAATATATTTTATACGATATCCACATCTCAAATTGTCCACAGTTAAAGTTGTCAGACTTAGTAAATATAAATAATGTACATCGAGTTGTTTGTGTTTCAGAAAAAAACATTATTGGAAATTTTATTGTAAGTGTGTTTCAGATATTGCAAAGTTCATACTTATACTAACATTAAATTTGAATTGTTAGGTAAGAACAAGTAATTCTTAGTATATGCCCCATGCAATATTTGAAAATGCTAAGTGAAATAAGCCATACAGAGAACGACAGATACCACATGGTTTCACTCTTATGTGGATCCTGAGAAACTTAACAGAAACCTACGGGGGAGGGGCAGAAAAAAAAAAAAAAAAGAGGTTAGAGTGGGAGAGAGCCAAAGCATAAGAGACTGTTAAAAACTGAGAACAAACTGAGGGTTGATGGGGGGTGGGAGGGAGGGGAAGGTGGGTGATGGGTATTGAGGAGGGCACCTTTTGGGATGAGCACTGGGTGTTGTATGGAAACCAATTTGACAATAAATTTCATATATTAAAAAAAAAAAAGAAAATACTTCTAATAATAAAATGTCCATTGGTAATTTGAAATGCAAATTTAACACCTGTCTGGTGTTTTTCTCTGGTAACCCTATCCACCATGAGAAAATATGCTTCTTTTAGTTAGAAATATACCATTTAATTTAACACACTTAGCTTACTGGATTTGGAAAGAAATGCATGAATATGGTACAGGTATTTATTTCTCAGGTTCTGAGTTGCAGATAATGATCATGTTTTATATTTTACAGTGAAAAAGTCTATAGAAATGAAGACTATTAAAAGGATCTCTAAGAGAATTAGGATATACGGGAGGGGCGCCTGGGTGAGTCAGTCGGTTGAGCATCAAACTTTGGCTCAGGTCATGATCTCGGGGTCTGTGAGTTTGAGCCTCACATCTGTGCTGACAGCTAGGAGCCTGGAGCCTGTTTCAGATTCTGTGTCTCCCTCTCTCTCTGCCCCTCCCTCGCTCATGCTCTGTCTCTTTCTTTCTGTCAAAAATAAACATTAAAAAAATTAAAAAAAAAAAAAGAATATACAGGAAACACACTAATGAACCACAAAGTGAAAGGGAGGCAGCTAAAAACTAATCCGTACTTAGTGGAGAAGAACCTGGAAAAATTATTTCCAATTTTTCCTCTCTAAATCTTTCCAAATGTCTTCAACTAACTGATATTTATATATCATTATATTGTATATATGTATATATATGTATATGTATATACATATATATGTATATCATATATTTATATATTTGTATAAATAACTTCAGTAACAATAAAAAGAAAAGAAAACTATTATCACTTAGTGGTAAAAAGTCCTTGCAAATGACCTAAAAGCTTATGTTTAACTTACACTTAAATATACACATATACACATTGTTCCTCAGACTTTCCTATGAAACATCTTAAAAGTTGATTTTCATGCTTTTTCAGAAAGTATAGACATCTAGGTGGTAAAAGATACCATGTCTAAGATCTACTTTATTGATTTAGCTCTTTCCTTTTTTTTGTTTTGTTTTGTTTTTGTTTTTGTTTTTTTTTTTTTTTGATTGATTTGACAGCTGAATTGAAGTCTGACTGGCATCCCAGAGGGCAATAGAATACTCTGCATCAAAGGTATACAGGTGAAGTTCCCAGGAGGGAAAATACTAGAAATCACAGCACAGCTAAAAACATTCCATTGTGATACTACTATTAAGAAATCCAAGTCTTGATAGTGTGGCTGCTGGGCCACATTTGTGTACTCAAAGACTCAAAAGACTCTTTTTAAGTAAACCAGTTACTTAAAGTTCTGATTACCTCACTCCAGAAACTAGACAATGCAAGGCTCAAATCCACCAGCAGCTCCAACAAAGGGAAAGTTGTATACACTGGTGAAAATCATGCTAAAAATGCAGAGATCCACAAAGAAAATGAAATAAAGACCACACCAAATCTCTAGAATTAGGAAGTAGTCAAATTCATATAGTATACTTTTAAATAAAAATGGAGCATAAATTTTCAGTTAATAAACACAGCTGAAGTTCATTTTGGAAGTTATTAGCTACTAGAAGTAAAGGGCATTTTTAATAAAAAGTTAGACAAATTAGCATGTGTTCATAAGCATGATGTAAAAAGAAAATAATTTTCTCATTTTATTGTCAAGTTTTTAATTTTGTAATCAAAGAATGCTTTGTAACATAATTCGGATAATGAAAGTTTTCTAATTTTCAGTTGAGAAAGAATAGATAGCAGAAAAAACTCATAAAGTAAGGCAGAAAAATACATATGGCTAGATGATTTTATTTTAGTTTCATTTTTTTTAAATAAAAAAAAGTTAAAAGTAAGATACAATTTTGTTGGCAGGGTACAATGCCAAAGTATTGTAGTCAAAAACTTTTTTTAAATTCTTTCATTTGGATCCTGGGAAAAGCTTTTTTTTTTCCCTTTCTGTTTTAGTTAAATGAGGTAGGATATTAATTTTCTGCTGTTATTTATAAATAAAAATATCAGGATTAATTATATTTCATTATAAGGTTTAAGTTATGTTGCTGTTGTTTTCTCCTACTGATTCATGCATTTAAGTGACACATTATCCTCTAGTACAAAAGACATGAAATAACAATTGTGCATGGAGAAGAGTTTATTAAATGTTTATCAGAAGACTCATGCCAGAGAAGACTTACATGTGAAAACTAAATGTGAAAGATGCTGTTTTCACCTTCCAACCATTTCATGGGTAATCTTCACTGTAAACAAATAAGGGAAGATTGTCTAATCTGAGAAGGCAACTGTCCAAAAACAACATTGCTGTGAAACACAGAGGCATTCTCTGTAAGGTAGACTCCCTTGTTTTTTATAAATCTAGGAACTTATTTTGAGTCTTGCCACAATGATATATCTCTCTTCTAAATGAAAGTCTTCTCCTGGGTTCCATAAAAGATAGAATGGCCTTCATCTACATATTACAAAGTGGGCACATTGCCAGTTTAGGAAAGCTCTCTGGGAACTTTTACTCTATTATTATAGAACTTAGAAACATTGCCTGGCTACAGCAGAATGGATAGTGTCTTTCCACGGGAAAAAGAATCGATAAAGACTACAAAAAAGGAAAAAGGCAAAGTACTGTAGGTTCTTAAATGAAAATTGATTTCCACCATTGACCATGGAACAAGCTCATCAGTAACATCGCATTTAAAGGGAATCTAATTGTTTCTTCTTACGGTAGGGTTTGAACTTGGAAAGGAAGTATAAGAGGGAAATCAATCCTCTGTTCTCACAAGTAGCTTAGTCACAGCATACTGATTTCAAGAAAATACAATTGCTTAAGAGGGCATTGTAACCAGTCAATGGATTGCCTCAGAAAACCAAGCTGCATTCCTCAGGAACATATGGGTTCAATTTTTAATTCTTTCTTTTTTCATGTACTTTCTTGACCACTGGAGACACCCTTAATTCCTTTCAGTAACATAGTAAATTAAATACAAAAGAAAATAGATTAGTGAAAGTTCAATAGTAAAAGAGGGGTGATCATCCAGATTGTGGGCCATACTGATGATTCATCTCTGTATGTAAAGGAGAACATGTCATTTTATTTACTTATCACTTAAGTATAATAAGGGCACAGAACTGACCATGATATACAAATACTTTATTTCATGGTACTTATATTGTATATGTGAGTGAGAGAGAAGGCAGATAAATAAAGACGTAAAAAAAAATAATAATGAAGGAGATACTTTGTAATAGATGTAAGACCTAACCTTAAAGCATATCATCATAGGTAAAAGGAATAGCAAAAAGTGGAAGCATGACTTCCATGGTCAAGGGACAGAAAGAAGAAAGACCAGTGTGGTCAAATCTGAATAAGCTAGAATAGTATTATGAATTGATATGGGAGGGGAATGCACAAACCAAAACATGTATAACCATGGAGACCATGGTAAGTGGCTTAGGTCTCTTTGAAAGTAAGTTTGGAAACTTTGGAAGGTTTCAGGGGGCTGGTAGGGGGTCAACATTTTATTTACACTGTTCAAAATCTCATGCTGGCTGATATATGAAGAATAAACTGAAGAGGCTTTCGTAATCAGGCCTTTATAGTAGTCCAGGGGAGGAATGACTATGTCTTCAATAATGGTGATAAAAACTTTTGTTACAAGACTATTGTGTTTTCACTAAAAGCTTTTTTAAATTTAGCCATCTTGGGCTGGGCAGTTGCAAAGAAAATCACTGAAAGTGGCTCAGTGAGAAGAAGAAAAGTAGAGAGGGCTGTAAATACATCCTCAGAGGGAAATGAGCCACAGACTAGCAAACACTCAAAAATAAGTCATCAAACCTTCCAAAAAAATCTCCCAATCCATGTATCGAATACTATGTTCCTTACATTCAAGTTCTTTTTTTTATTATTTATTTTTTTCTGAATAGAATATTTATTTATCTTAAGAGGGCTCTGAGCTGACAGCAGCAAGCTAGATGTGAGGCTCGAACTCACCAACCACAAGATCATGACCTGAGCTAAAATTGGTGTCTCAACTGACTGTACCAGCCAGGTGCCCCTTATATTCAAGTTCTTTTAAATGCAATAAAAACTATTGTCAAGTGCTCGCTTCGGCAGCACATATACTAAAAACTATTGTCAAAGACTACCTGTTTTCCCTGCTGACTTCCCTCCCTCATCCTTCATTGCAGGCATAGTTCATTTGTATTTCCACCTTACTTACAATAGTTCATGACTATCATTATCATACTCTCTTTCTGGCACAGTAGAAAAAGCATTGACTTATAAGCAGATGGATTCCAGTCCCGACACTTGCTGTCTGCAGTGACCTTATGAAATTCTTATTCTTCCTAGGTCTTGGTTTCCTAGTGTATAAAGCTAGAACAGACCTTTCCAATACTCTAAATGCTTTAGATATTTAAATTTAATCTACAAAATAATTCTATGAGTTAAGTATTGTTATTGTTGTTGCTGTCATTCCCATTTAATGAGTATGGAAACTGAGCTGTATAGGCAAGGTGAACAGTTCAAAGTCACTAACTAGTAAGTTGTGGAGCCTAGGGTCCAACACCATCTTCCTGATTACAGAACACACATTCTGAAACGTTACATGTTTAATGAACTAACATATCATAGATAATTAGTAAAATCTTCTTACTGCTTTCATATTTTCTGCACTTCCTCTCTTATTTCAACTTGTAGTAGCTGTATGTTCAGTAATAATTATATATACCAGTATTATACAGTATTTCAAACTCTATATCGGCCCAAACTGGTATCCTTCCTTCCTAATTTGCCATCTCTCCCAGAAGTCATGAATCAGCTGCCACCCATTGTTAAGACATAACTCTGTTTATTTAATTTCTGTCTTTATGATTTCCACAGTTGTGTAATCTGAGCTGGTAATGCTAATTGAATTCCACATCTCATGGATGATTCTTCCAAAAGAAAATAATATGCATAATGTATTTGCAGGATTCAGAGAAAATGATACAATTTCTGCATTTGATCGAGCAACTGATATATAGTTATAACTTTCTGAGTTCTGACTTTCAAGTTATGGTAAATAATTTTTGATAGAAGCAAACTAGGGAAAATGTCACAAATCGTAAAATAATCTAAGCAATCACACACCTCAAATGTTAAGCAAAGTCACTTTCTGTGCAGTTAATGGTGTTTCACTAGTCATGGACAAGCTAATGAGTGGTTGAAGTGGACATCAGAAACAAGTGAGAGATGGAACATTTATATGGAAAAGTATTGAGGACAGCATTAAGGATTTGTTTTCAATGTCAGAAGTAGTAATGATGACCTTCAATATAGACATTGTTCAAACATTTTTTGTACATATTTTCTCATTTTATTTTGCTTTCAATAGCCTTAAGAAGTAGGTGGTAGTGGGAAGGTGGGAGACAGTATCATTAGTAATGATAATAGTTTCAGGAGAACTATTTTCTAGTAGCGAAAACTGAGAAAGAGATACAGGTAAATTACTTCAAATTCTATAGCTAGTAAGGAGTAGAACTGGATCAATTCCTTATACTCAAAATCTCTGGATTTTCCACTATAAAAAAGCTTTCAACATAAATTAATTTTTCATTATGGTGCGTAACTATTTAAGAAAGACACTTACATATCTGAAAACTACACTCATGGTTTGGGTTATATATAATATGTACATTCTATTTTGAGCAGAGAAATGTTTTAAGTAGAATGTTGTGCTTTAATTTCTGAAGTGGGGTAAAAGTTATTGAGAATAATTCATTTAAAGAGGAAATATAGCCTAATTAAATCTATTTAATGTATTTAATCTCAATTTATCTTTTACTGATCCTAGATATTAAATGTTATCCTCATTTTTTTTGAGTAAGGAAACTGAGAGATCTATTGAGTGCATGGATGAGCTGTAAACAAAGTTAATGAAATCTAATTAGTTACTCTAGTTTTATCTCATCATTGTAACATACATCCTCCTATAAAATGAAGATTGTGTAATTGTCTCCAAGCATATTCACAATTTTGCATTTTTAAATTATAAATGTAAAGGTTTGCCAAAACATGTTATTCAAACAAGAATGGAACTAAGAACGTTATTAAATAATCATAGTGCCAATGAAGCACTAGTCGTTTTCATCTGTGTTATCTTATTTAACCCTGACAAATCTCCTTCAAGGTATGATTGAAATAATTTGCCAGAAGAGTAAACTGAAATTGAGGAAGATTAAATAGCTTGTCCACATAATGCTATTAGGAATTTTCCAAGTTTATATTTGGTCATATCTAGTTATCTTTTTGAGACCATTTAACCATGGCACTGGCTAAAAAGTGAAACAAAATAGAACACTACAAAACAAAACATAAAACACAACAGCAGCAACCACAATAAAAAAAAAAAAGCCAACACTCATTATCACCAACTGTTGAATAAATATTTCTCAGGAGAACTCACTGCTACTACAGAGTCATATTAACCAACAAATAGTAACAAAAAGATAATGACTTTTGGGCTCAACAAACCTGATCTTCATAATGCTCTGACATACTGAAGAAGCATTAGATCCAGATCTCATTACTTTATCTTCTTGATGCATTTTGTGTTCTTGTGATACTAACTTGGCACTATTTCTTCACTTTCTATCATGTTGCAGTAGTACATTATTATAAGCTTTTCTTATACATTTCCACTGTAAGTACTAACAACTTCTCAAGAAGTTGTATCAACATTGAGCACTGCAGAAATGAGATAGGATTGCCAGTTACCACAATTTTGGAATACTCTTGAACTAATATTATAAATCAGATTCTCAATGTTTTTGAAATCTATCGTTTACAATAGAATTCAATTTAAGAGAAGGAGCAAAACATATTTTTACCATTGACGACAGTCTTAATTCCTGTAAATAAATGAAAGATATACATTCACTTCAGATAGCAGAGTTAAGCAGGCAAAAAAATCAAACTTTTATAAGTTAAATTTCAGAAAGTTCATTATAATTACATAAGTGTTCCAGGGACAATAGGTCACTTAGATTTTTGTCTTGTTATTGTTTTAACAATTAGGCACCAAGAGTAAGTTATTTAAATGAAAAAGCCTTAAACCACAGTTTGACAGAGCTTTGATTTGGAAATGAAGGGCAAGAAATTCTGTGTCTAAAATATTATTTTTAAATTTTAAGCAATTTTATAAAATGTGGTGATATCTTCTCAAAATGCAGCTTACATTATAAAGTTATCTTTAACTAGACATCATAATCCATATCATATCTAATAAAGTTCCAGTTAACAATAAAGCTAAATTTTAAGTTGCTATGTTAAAAATCTTAGGCAATTAGAAATCTTAATATCTAATGTTCTGTTATGCCATTAATAGGTTACAATCAGTTGATTTATACACAATAACAATGAAGCTAAAGTCTTGGGATATATCCCAGTGTGAATTTATAATGATACATTCTACTCTTGACTACCATCAGTCATCTTAGAGGCATTTATTTCTTTTTTTTTAAATATTTTTTTAAATGTTTATTCATTTTTTTGAGAGACAGACACAGAGTGTGAGCAGAGTAGTGGAAGAGAGAGAGGGAGACACAGAATCTGAAGCAGGCTCCAGGCTCTGAGCTGTCAGCACAGAGCCTGATGAAGGGCTCGAACTCACAAACCATGATATCGTGACCTAAGCCGAAGTCAGACGCTTAACTGACTGAGCGCCCCAGGTGCCCCAGAAGCATTTATTTCTGATTCTAAAGATGGTTAAATCCAGGAAAGAAACATGGTTCTTTATCAGGCAATTTACCATCAAAATGAGAAAAAAAATTCCAGCTAATTTCTGCATTTTGGAAGCAGAATTTTTTTTTTCTAAAAACCAATAGTATTCTTTGTTTCTGGGACTAAAAGGCAGATACCTTGAAAAGGAAGTAATATAGAGACATGCCTTTCCAGAGTGAGCAAAAAGAAATCACAACTTGCAAGGATCTGTGCTAAATGCAAATCTGGGATAAAAATGTAGTATCTAGAATGTCTAATGTGGAAGATGCTATGTTAAAGCACACATTTCTGATTGTATGGCTAATAGGATGTATAGTATCAACAAAATTTTTACATGATCCATCTGTGATGAAACAGGCCCCCAGCCAGAAGCTAAAGATTTCATTTCATCCTTGTGAAAAAGTGATCCTGGACTCTAATGGCTGCCATGCTCTCTGCCAGGATCCCAGGAATGGCCAGTTCATGCATACTTTTTTGAGTAGAACATTACCCCTAAATCCCTATTCACTCTCCATAACTGGTGATGTGCATCAAGGAATGCAAGCCACATGCCATTGTTAAGCTAGGTCCACCTAGATTTCCATATGGAAATTTTGTCTCCAAGCAAGAGACATCTCTAAGCCCCAAAGAGAGAAATCCAAGTATTTCCTCACCTGTGAAATAGGGCCATTAATAGGACCCTAAAGCCTACTGGGATAATTTATTTTATACCTTTAAGAAATTTATTTTATATTTTACTCACAAGATAACTCTGTCTTGAAAGGTACATACTGAGGAGGGACAGACCTGTTAGCTCTTCTCAAGGCAAAGTTTCTTAATCTGAAAGTGAGCTTCAGGCAGGTCACACTGCATGGAACTTACATGCAAAATATGCCAGCTTTATAAATATGTCCTCTTAACTTCTGGGAATCAAATTTAAAGAGTTGGTAACTCTGAAAAGATTAATAACAAGAGATCAACTGTTGTGTAAGATAAGAAAGAAATTTCTGAAGGGAGAAATATATAGAGAAACAATATTTGAAATACCTCTAGGTTTTTTTAGTTAGCTTATTTCCATTAAAATGTTATGTCTTACAATACTTTAAAGAAATCTGTACATTGCAAAATTATGTGAATGTCTACTTTGCCACAAAATTACAGAAATCCAACTTTTACCACACACACACACACAAACACACACACACACTCCCCTCCCCCCAGTTTATTCATTACATTGTCTAATTCTGCTGTTGTTCTAAAATGAATCCTGTGTCAGCTCTTAATAGCATGGTAACTGAATAACACTATGGCCATTGAAGAGGTGGAAAGTCATGGTATTATTCAGATCTGTCCAGGTTGGGACACAGGATTTAAAGAATTCACTGAGTTGATGAGAATCTTATCTAATCTTTCTGGAGATAAATGCCTGGCTGCACATGCAAAAAGACCTATATTCTTTCCTCCCTTTTCTAGCAAAACAAAACAACAAAACACACTCTAGTCCTTCTGAAAACATTACTTTGGGTCTCAATAAAGTTCTGAACTTGAATAAAAAACATTCAGATGCTGAAAAATGTTGCATACAATTCTTTCCAGGAGAAATACACATGTATGGATGGTGTTCCCAGTGACTAGTTAGAAAATCTAAAGAAACTATATATAAAGTTTTGTGGTAATATAAATTTTGGTTTAGCACTATGATGATGAAATACAGTGAAATGAGATACCTTTCAGATCTTTCCTAATCCTGTAATAAATTGATAGCTCCCCAAAGAGTTAAAAGGTTACAGTGTCTTCAGTGTTCCATTCTCTGTCCTATGGAGATGCCAGAAGGTCCTGTATTTGAGGATAAAGGCTTTGGCTCAGGTTGTACTAGATGAGGCACCAACATGGAGACCCCAGAAGATACCTAATAAAAGCAGTCACTGAGACTCATCACTAAGGAAAAGAACCAAAAATAAGATTTATTTGCCAGGATAAGAAGTCTAAGGCATGAGAAAAACATTATCTACCAGAATGTGAGAGAGGTTAAAATGTGGATCTCAGGCAATGAGCCAAGACAACTTGGTTTATCCCATGCTGGTTCTTCACCAGTATCAGGCTCATGGGAGTAAAGATGCTGCACTGGGCCAAGCATCATCAATGTTCAATAAATTCAAATGACTATATCATATATTGTCAATAAGTATCACCTTGTATCATGAATAACTCCAGCAAGTTATTCAAAGTATGTGCTTTATCTCACTTACTTCATGAATTCTCTGGGTCCCAAACTCTCCATGTCAGTTTTGTTTAACATGAAGAACTTCCATCCCCACATTTAGGAAGTTATAGATTCCAGAGGATCTTAATTTTTTAAAAAAATTTTTTTAACATTTATTTATTTTTGAGACAGAGAGAGACAGAGGATGAGCAGGGGAGGGTCAGAGAGAGAGGGAGACATAGAATCCGAAACAGGCTCCAGGCTCTGAGCTGTCAGCCCAGAGCCCGATGCGGGGCTCGAACTCACGGATCGCGAGATCATGACCTGAGCCAAAGTCGGTTGCCCAACCCACTGAGCCAGCAGGCGCCCCCCAGAGGATCTTAATTTTTAATACAGTAACTTGTATAAGAGCAAGCATTCAGAAGTGAAGATTCTTATATTGGAGGATTCTTTTCAATATGCAAGAAAGTTTTCCCTGCAACACTGGAGATAAATTGACTTATTAAGAACAGTTGTTTAACATGTACTTGGCAGACATGAATTAATTCACATTCTGTTTTGCAACATTCCAAAGCCTAATTTTTGAGCCAAGCCTATGCTACACATTCAAGGTAATAATATATTTTTAAAGGTATTTCAAAATCATAAGAGTGCTTGAGAGGTAAACTGTGTTATATATCATACCCTAACTATGCCAAGGCCGAGTGATTTTAATTTGTTCACTTAGTAAGCTCTTTGGAATTTCAAATGTATCTTAAACAAGCTGGTGATTGAGAATATACATTTTATTAGTGTGATTAAATATGACACTTTCATCTATTGCAGTTTAGAGCAGTCCTAGCTTCATAGCTCATATGTAAGAAATGAAATAATTTAATATACATACCATGTTCCCTGCACAATTTTTCTATATCTCATTGAAATTCTGTCACAATTTATCATTATTGAAACACCATAGAGTAGTAGTAGTCTATGAGATGTCTTCAAAGAAAAATAAAAAATGGGGTTAATAGCATGTATCTATCCTTGGAGAACTCCATATCTTTCTGATTCAAGAGAGGAATACAAAAATTTATGGAATGGACTAAACATTCCATAATTTAAATCATTTGTTACATCATGCAGAAAGAAACCCAAAAGTATATTAAGTTGGTCACAAATCATTGGAATGTATTTTATATTGTCTGTCAATATGTTAGTATTAAATCTTCATGTAAGGAAGAATTGAAGAAGTCCAAATTAAAAGAAGATCAAACATTGCTGCTCTACAAGTACCTTTGACATTGTGAAAGGTATATTCCTTTACAATTCATTCCAAAATAGCATCCTAAAATCCACATCTAACCCACATTCTAAAAACTATTACTAAATTTCTCAGAATGATCCAGATTCTAGTGCCTTATTATTTCCATAATTTAAAATCAAACTCCAATTTCATTCATTTTTGAAATTTTCTAGCACTAATTATTCAAATAACATTTGATACTAGAAAAAGAATAAATCATTTTTTAGTTACAGGAAGTTAAATTATCTTGAATATATTTTCAAACTATGGAAAGAAATACTTCAATTCAGAATTTTAAAATGCAGATTTTATGAAAAATATGAGTCATCAAATCTTGAAATGCATTAACAATCTCTGATAATATACTTTGTGTTCTATAATGAACTATACAAAGTACAATAACTTTTGTGGTTCCATACAAATTTTAGGATTGTTTGTTCTAGCTTTGAGAAGAATGCCAGTGCAACTTTGATTGGGATTGCATTGAATGTGTAGATTGCTTTAGGTCCAAAAAAGACACTGAATAGCCAAAGTAATACTGAAGAAGAAAACCAAAGTGGAAGGCATCACTATCCCAGATGTTAGCCTCTACTACAAAGTTGTAATCATCAAGACAATAGGGTATTGGCACAAAAACAGACACAGAGACCAATGGAATAGAATAGAGACTCCAGAACTGGACCCATAAATGTATGGCCAAATAATTTTTGACAGAGCAGGAAAGATTCCAGGTATCCAATGGAAAAAAGACAGTCTTTAGCCAATGGTGCTGGGAGAACTGGACAGCAACATGCAGAAGAATGAAACTAGACCACTTTCTTACAGCATGCACAAAAATAAACTCAAAATGGATGAAAGACCTAAATGTGAGACAGGAAACCATCAAAACCCTAGAGAAGAAAGTAGGCAACAATCTCTTTGACCTCAGCCGTAACAATTTCTTGCTCAACATGTCTCCAAAGGCAAAGGAATTAAAAGCAAAAATGAACTATTGGGACCTCATCAAGATATAAAGCTTCTGCACTGCAAAAGAAACAATCAACAAAACTAAAAGGCAACTGACGGAACGGGAAGAGATATTTGCTGATGACATATGGGATAAAGGGCTAGTATCCAAACTCTATAAAGAGCTTACCAAACTCAACACCCGAAAAACAAATAATCCAGTGAAGATATGGGCAGAAGACATGAATAGACACGTCTCCAAAGAAGATATCCAGATGGCCAACCGACACATGAAAAAATACTCAGCAATTTAATAGAATTATACAAATAGCAGAGGAAAAAAAGCATGATCTATTTCTAACACAAATGCATGAATAAATGTGATATGCAGTTTTAGCAATAAATTCTGCTGAGTGTACAAACTTATACATGTGTGAATCCCATTTTCTCTCTCTTTTCTACTCTTAGGATAGTAAAATCTCTCTTTTCTATCAGAGTACTTCCTCCACTTTCGCTCAGATCCCATTCCTTATCTCATTCTCAAAGTCTCATGTCCTTGTTAATTCTGTCTCCCCATCCTATCAGCAAACTCTTTCCAGATTATCTATATCAGCATTAAATGGTGATCTACTACCCCACTTAAAAACAGCATCTAAGAATAAAGAAAAACAAAACAAAATGCTTCCCTGGATCAAACTTCACCCCCATCCCCCTCTCCCTGTCAACTAAGCTGCATTTCCTATTCAATCCATTGCTGACTGGATCCTGCCTCTACTACAGTCAACAACAAAAGATTTGTCCAGAACATTTGTCTATCTTCATCTCACTCAGCCTTCTAGAAACTATAACAAAATGGCACAGTAATCTCATCCTCGTTGCAAAACTGTATATAGGGGTGGGATTTGGAGGGGAACAGGAGCATCTTTTATACCACTGTGCCTTGTTTTCCTCAACCTGGATTTGCCTTGCTATCTGTTGTTCACTCCCTTCCTGTACAAAGCCTCCACATATCTGGGTTTCCCAGGGTACCAGCTTGGGTCCAATTCTTTGGTCTCTGAATATTTAACCTGTGATGATAATCATAAGTACCAGCGGATTTAAACACCACCTCTCTGCTGATGTTTCCTAATTAATTTCTCTACCCCAGACTCCTAGTCTTGATTCTTTATTTGCATGTCCACATGATCTCTCCCAAACAATCTGTCTGTGATCCTTTCAGTCGTATGCCCCAATTATGCCCCATGCTTCCTCTTTTATTCATCTCACATTTATAACTTTAGCCCACACCAGTAACATGCAAACTTATTTCCCCACCTCTATTTATCTTACATCCCAATCCATTTTTTATCCAGCTGCAAAAGCCACTTTAAAATCCAAATCACATCACATTTCACTGCAGATTAAGTGTTTCAATGACTTCCCACTGAAGTTAGGATCAAATCATATTATTTACTTTGGTCTGAAAGTTACCGTGTAATTGCGTTCCTCTGTGAATTTCCATCCTTATCTCTGACTACCTTCATCTTTTCTTCACTGTGCTTTAGGCACTCTAATATTCTTTGAGTTCTTGGAATAAGCCAAGTTCTTTCAGCTGCAGGACATTTGCACCTGGTGTGTACCATGCCTGGAGTGTTCTTCATTTCAACGTCAAAGAGCATCTTCTAATTCATTTTGGTTACAGCTTGAATTTTAACTCTTTAGAATATGTCATAACCACCTTCTATAAAATATCAATCTATTCACCCTGCAAATTTCAAGTTCTCTTTGTTTTTCAATATATAGTTATTGTTAATATTAAAATATTGTTACTTATAATGATCTAATTTGAGTATCCATCCCCCACTTTTTTGTACTTCTACCTTTTGGCTGAAGGACTTAATGGATTATATTTGACATCTGTACCCCAATTAATTGGAAGATGCAACTATTTTCATTTTAATTTTTAAATGACTTAGAAAGCCAGAATAATTTGGCCACTGCTAAGTTGCTTTGGGAACATGGAAATGCAAAGATCTAAACAGCTAATGAACATTTGTTGACCCTTTTGAGAGGCTCATTTTCTCCAAAGGCAACATTTAAAATAAACATTCAGGTCCTAGAACATACATATGTAGATACAGATAATTGTGCCACTCTAAATTAAACCACACTCTACTGATAATGTCATTCTCTTTGGCATGGGTATCCAGCTTATTATAGAAATATACAGTAGGAATCACTAGGAATTTGTGAAATAAAAAGAATAGACAAACATTTCATCAAATGAAAGGAGTCTGGGGAGTCTGGGTGGCTCATTTGGTTGAGCATCTGACTCTTGATTTCAGCTGAGGTCATGATCCCAGGGTCATGGAATTGAGTCCCATGTTGGGCTCCATGCTGGGTGTGGAGTCTGCTTGAGATTCTTTCTATCTGTCCCTCTGCTCTTTCCCCACTCCTCAAACATAAATCAAATTAAAGGCATTTTTGTAAAATATTTTTGTAAGTAGATCTGTTAATATATCTTTTAACACAAGTAGCACTTTGGAAAAAGCAAGACTTTACATTTATGTGGTAACAAAGATTTCATCATTTATAAAACATAGAGACATTATTTTCCTCATAAAATTGATGTGAAGATTAAATGAGATATATAAAACTCAATATTCATATTGGGTGCAAAGTAGGTTCTAGTAAGTGTTATTTGTATAATACTTAAATGTATTATAAAATCTCACTTATTAGTAATTTCAGGGAAAGTAAATATAATAAAGAGAATTTAAAATTATTTAAATAAGAGCTTTATCATATTCAGCTTCACATATTAGTAAAAATGTACTCAGGATGTGCTATGTACATATATGAAATTTTAAATTGTGAATTACTGGTCTTCCATTATTAGCTTAATAGAAAATTTAGTGCATTACTGTGTAAAAGTTCTTAGAGGGCTTGATTTAATAAATAGTCATTTTGATTTATAGTTTGTGGCTGTTTAAAATAACAAATATTTAAGAATGTCTTTTCCCCATTATATATTGTCTCCTTAGAATAATTGACCATATAAGCACGTGTTAATTTATGAGCTCTCTATTCTGTTCTATTGATATATAGGTCTATTTATGTGCCAGTACCATCCTGTTTTTAGTACTACTGCTTTGTAGTATATCTTGAAATCCGGAATGCGATGCCTCCAACTTTGTTATTTCTCAAAATTTCTTTGGCTACTCAGGGTTTTTTTATAGTTTCTGACAAACTTTAGTATTATTTGTTCCAGCTGTGAAAAATGCCATTAGTATTTTGATAGGGATTTCATTGATAGATTGCTTTGGGTAGTATGAATAAGGTTTTAGAAGAATCTCTAAGCTTCCTTGTTAAGAATAGAGGAGGTTTTGGGGTGCCTGGGTGGCTCAGTCAGTTGAGTGTCTGACTTTGGCTCAGGTCATGATCTCATGGTCCGTGAGTTCGAGCCCCACATTGGGCTCTGAAGTTCTGACAGCTCAGAGCCTGGAACCTGCTTCAGATTCTGTGTCTCCATCTCTCTCTGCCGCTCGCCACTCATGCTAACTCTCTCTCTCTCTCTCTCTCTCTCTCTCTCTCGCTGTCAAAAATAAATAAACATTAAAAAAAAAAGGAATAGAGGAGGTGGGGGAAGATCAAATAGAATTAGGCAGGCCAGTTATAAGGTATTGCAATAATCCAGATGAGACAGATCTGCTCTTTTGAAAATGGGTTAACAATGGAGCTGAATAAAAGCGGTCAGGTTCTCAATATATTATGTAGTTACAGCCAACAGATTCTAGCAAGATTTTCTGATACTAGCATGTTTTGTTTCTAGAATGAAAGTATCAGTGTATCACAAGTGGTACCAAGGTTTTGGATCTGAGTAACTGGGAGACTAGATTTGCAATAACTGAGTTGGGATGGGAAAGGATACAGATCAAGAATATTTCATTTGTTGTTTGAAAGTGACAGTGAATAAATATTGAATTTGAGATGTTGTATTTGATATAATACACTTTGATAAAAGTGATATGATAAAAGTGATAAAGTTGATAAACACTCTTTTTTTTTTATAGTTAGTTGGGAGACCAGTAATTCAGGTTAATAATAATCGTTAACATTTATTTTTCACTTATTACATGCCAGATGTTGGTTTAAGCTTATTACTTTTCAATGAATGCCCATCCATATTGCTTAAAATTTATTTTCATAAGGATGTTTAAATTAACACTTTCTTATCCAAAGCCCTCGAGGCCAGAGAACTTTAGATTTCAGGAATTACTAGATTGTACAAAAAGTAGTACAGTGTACATGCAATCTATTTTACAATACCTTTCAGTTGGATCTAGGGTACTATTCTTTAGTTGACCATATTATTATATCTTCAGAAAAACACATAAATATTCACAGTAGGAGGGATCAATAAAGAGTATCATTAGCCTGCTACCTGTTCAGGTCAGGCATTCCATCAAATGAATTCAAGTCAAATCAGATTTTACTGCCAGTTGAATTATTTAAAAAACCTTCAGACTTTCAGAATTTATTGGGTTTCAGATAAATTTTCAGATAAAGTCCTGTAACCTACATTAACTGTAATTTTGGAAATCCTAAAAATAAAACACAAAGTCGATGGTGACAAATCACTCTTCTACACGGGTGAACTCCTTCTTTGGATTACAGCTTAAAAGAGATAATTTCCAGAAGATTCTTACAAATTTATTGAATATTTAATTCATTTCTGGTATTTTTGTGGCATATGTGCTTTGATGCACATTTTAAAATATTACTTATAAAGCTCTTAATAATAAATTAAATCTCATTTGATCCAATGATAAATACTAGTTGTTTCAATGCCTATTGTATTCTTTATTATTGGTTAAGAGAAATAATGGTTTTTTATGATTAACAAGAGATAAATGGGAATAATGTATAAGCTATATGCAGGAACTACTCACAAATTAGTGTCCATTATAAATTATTTTCCTAAGCACTTTTCTATGGACACAATAATTAAAAATACCTTGGAATAGAATGGTTAAATAAATAACTTTAAGTGTTAGATCAATTTTATAAACATGTCTACTCACTTCAAAGAATACAAGTAATTGCTATAAAATGTTAAACACCACAGTATATTTTTAAATGTTTTTAAAAGAATTATATGTCAATGTCTGTCTGTCAAGTACACCGAATTCCCAAGTAAATTGAAGAATCTACTCTTTTTTAAAAATAGACTCAATTTTTTAGAGTAATTTTCGGTTCGTAGAAAAACAGAGCAGAAAGTACAGAGTAGCTGTGTACCACCTGCCTTCTTTACACATGAATGGCCTCCCCCGCTGTCAACACCTTTCACCAAAGTGGTACATTTGTTGCAATCAATAAACCTACGTTGACATATCATTATTATGCAAAGCCCATAGTTTTCATTAAGATTCACTCTCTGTGTTGCACATTCTATAGATTTTGCCAAATGTAGGATGACATGTATCTACCATTATAGTATTTTATAGAATACTTTCATTGCCCTAAAATTCCTCCAGGTTTACTCCTTTTTAATACATTAACATTTTGTTTGAAATGTTGTATGGAAAAATTTATAGCTTTTTTTTCCCTAAAGATTCCCAATACAATTTATATTTCATATAAGTGACCTCCCTCAGTCATGTACTATTTCATCTTTCCTGATATAAATCTGTTATGCCTCTCTATAGCATGAAATTAGAACCAGAAATAGTCAAATGACTTAAAACAGAAAAATAAGGAGAATATTAGCAGGGGATAGCAGTAACCATCATTTTATCAATTCATTTGTTTTGCATTTAATAAATATATATTTACTGTCTAGTTTATGCCAAGCACTCTTGAGGGTACTGCAAAACGTGAACATACAGATAAAATACCTTTGCTTTGGGAAAAAGAAAGACAATAAATATAAATAAATGATTAACAAAACATGTAGAAGTATTATGGCAAACATTACAACAAGAAACAAAGCAATGTAGGGGGGAAAATGCAGTGAGGGATTTTATAGATTACTAGTTGGAAAGGGCCTCTCAGAGCCAATGTTCTATGAGAACAGACCCAGAGTAACTGAGAGAGCAAGTGATGCATAGGTCTAAGAATATTCTAGGCAGATGGTAAAGAAATTACTAAGTCCCCTAAGTAGGTCTGAGCTTGGTACATACATTTAAAGAGTAGAAAAAACATGATGTTACCTCAGTAGAGTAAGTGGTCAGAGATGGGGTGCAAAGTAACAGAAAGAGACCAAATAATATTGGGCTTTTATACTATTAAGAACTTTATTTTGTTTTGTTTTTCTATTTTTTCTCTCCTGAGTGTAATGGGAATCCATTAAAGGTTTGAGTAGGAATAGAACAAATTTTAGTTCACACTTTCTAAAATATTAGATTGTATAGAGAATGGGCAAGAGTGGAAAATGACAGATGAATTGATATGTTATTGCAGTAGTCTTGGTGAGAAGTAATAGTATATTAGACCATAGTGTTTCTCTTTCATTCTTTTAATATGGGTAAATGTACTGAAATGTTTTTAGAAGTCAATGGATATCTTGCATTCCTAGGGAAAAAAAAAACCCTGCAGGCATAATGTATTATACTATGATACATCATTGAATTTTATATGCTAGTATATAATCATATTCTATATTAATATATTTTATTACATATTAATATATTTTTGTGTCAATAATTCCATAAGGTATTTTGCAATGGATTTCAATAGTGTAGTAATATTTTCTCATTTTAGTATTAGGGTAGTGATGGCCTCATACAATGAATTATTATAACACTCCTTTTCTGAAAAAGGTAATATAGCATTGGTATTATTTTTTCATTAAAAGTTTAACAACATCTACCAGTATAGCCATCTGGACATAATGTTTTCATTGTGAAAAGGTTTTATACTATGAATTAAATTTATTTAATTGATGTAGGCCAACTTAAATTATTTATTTATTCTAGAGTCAGTTTTGATATTTGTATTAGTTTTCTATTACTGTGAAAAAAAATTATCATAAATTTAGTGGCATCAAACACATTTTTTATCTCACAGTTCAATAGGTCAGAAATCCAGGTGTAGAATTGCTCAGTTGGATCATCTGCTTAACATCTCCAAAGACTAAAATCAAGATGCCCTTCTGAGAGGTGCTGAGGATGAATCCACTTCCAAGCTTATTTAAGATGTTAGTCAAATTCATGGTTCATATTATTTACATCTACAAAGCCTCTTTAGCTATGTAACATAACAGATTCACAGATTCCAGAGCTTAGTGTAGAGATGTATTTTGGGGTCAATTCTGCCTATTATAGTGACTTTCAAAGAATTTGTCCATTTTATCTGAGTTGCATTGAATCAGTTTACAAAATATTGTTTATAATATTTATTATTGTTTTAGTATCCTTAAGATTGGTACTTATATACCCTTTTTATTCTTAATGTTTGTGAGGTTTTTTTATCTTGATTGATCTAGCCAGATATATACTCAAACATATTTATCTTTGTAAACAAAAAATCTTTTGGTTTTCATGATCTCTATTCTCATAATTTTCAATTTCATTATTTCTGCTCTTGTATTTAATATTTCATTTTTCTACACATTTAACTTTAATGTATTTTCTTTTTTAGTTTCTTAAAAGCAATGTCTTCAATCTTTGATTTAGTTAATAATGTTAATGGTTTCTATATCCCCACTACTTTTTTGTCTATTTATTCTAGCAATTACTGAGATAGGCTAGTTGAAATTTCTAACTATAATTGCCAATTTGTCTGTTTACTTAAGTTCTGTCAGTTTTTGCATCAAGTATTTTAATGCTCTGTTAATAAGTTTTGTGGAATTGTTATATAATAAGAAATACGTATTTTGGTTTTCATCACTGGCTTCTAGATAGAGCTACTGAACCTTTTGAATTTCCTAAGCGATGAGGGTGCTAGGAGCATTTTATTTGGTTTTTGACCCATCTCTGGCATAGAGCTCCTAAAACTTTTGAGATTTCCTAAACAATAGGGATGCTAGGAGTATTCTTTGTTCTAATATTTGGGCTTTGACTCCAGTTCCTATCATAGAACTTCTAATCCCTTGGAATTTTCTGGGTGATAGGAGCATTTTTTGTTCTAATGAGGCAACTCTTGGTGAACCACTGAATAGCTTCAGAATAGGGATTGGTCACCGAAAGTGGATGCTTCATTCAGAGGGAAGAAGGGCTGAAGATTAAGTTAATAACCATGTCTATGTGAGAAAGACTCCATAAAAATCCCTAAAGTTGGGGGTTTGGAGGACTTATGGGTTAGTGAACACATCCATGTACTGAGAGGGTGACACAGCCCAACTCCACAGACAGAGATGCTCCTGAGTTTGGGACTCTTGTGTGTGGAGGCTCATAGAGCCTGGCTGGCTAAGATTTAAATAAGCAATGTTTGCAGCCTGGGAAACAGCTGGTTGAGAAGCTGCAACGCAGTCCAGGAAAACTGATCTCCTTTGAAATGTCAAGGCTGAAGACAGCCTGACCTTGCCTGTGGATCAACATGTTTTCCCACTCTGTAAACGCTTGATCTAATGTAGTAAAACTACCCCCATCCTATGATGTATACACTGCCCCTGTGATGTATGTCTGCACGTCATTACCTTGATTGTACTGTTCCCTGATAATCAATGAGTATGCTTTTGCTTCTGCTTTTAAAACTACACATTCCGGGGCGCCTGGGTGGCGCAGTCGGTTGAGCGTCCGACTTCAGCCAGGTCGCGATCTCACAGTCCGTGAGTTCGAGCCCCGCGTCAGGCTCTGGGCTGATGGCTCAGAGCCTGGAGCATGTTTCCGATTCTGTGTCTCCCTCTCTCTCTGTCCCTCCCCCGTTCATGCTCTGTCTGTCTCTCTCTGTCCCAAAAATAAATAAACGTTGAAAAAAAAATTAAAAAAAAAAAAACTACACATTCCATTCCCCTGCATCCCTTGAAATGTACTGATAAGATTAGCAGTAAAAACTGGAGAAGAGCTTTGCTCGGGCCATCACCACTGGAGCGCTTGTCTCCTTCGCCCTCTCCTCTTTCTGATTCAGATGTCTGGAGTAATCTGTTAATTGGCCACCACAGGGTTTGCTGGTCAAACCCAGCACTTTTAGACCCAGCTTTACCTATCTTTCCTTCTGGGTGTTTGTCTGTATCCTTTATCATATCCATTATTGTATAATAAACTGGTAAACATAGTGTTTCCTTGAGTTTCATGAACTATTCTTGCAAATTATTAAAGCAAGGAGGAGGCAGTGTGAACCCTGATTTATATAGCTGGTCAGTCTCAAATACAGGAGACAACCTGAGACTTCAGATTGGTGTCTGAAATGGAGGCCATCTTGTGCGACTGAAAACTTTAACTTGTAGAATCTGATGCCAACTCCAGGTAAATAGTTCCAGAATTGAGCTGAATTGCAGAACACCTGGATGTTTTCCGGAGGGTTTGGAGAATTGGTTGGTGTGGAAAATCCCACACACTTGGTGTCAGAAGTAGACCGTTCTGAGAATGTCGGGAGGAGAAATAATTTTTCCTTTCCTTTAGTGTAGAAAAGACTTTTTTCCAGGTTTGTAGACAGTTAGGGTATTATGTGTTCTTTATAGATTGTCCCCTTCACGTTATGAAGTGTTCTTTTTATCCCTATAATATTCCTTGTTCTGGAGTCTACTTTTCTGATATTAAAATAATCACTCCAATTATCTCATGCTTAGCTGTATATTTTATATATCTTTTTATATATGGTTATAATTTTCTCATTTTAAAAAACTTTTAACTTCTCTATATTCATATTTAAGTTTCTAGTAGGAAGAAATTGGTATAATCTCTTTTTATTGGACAAGATTTTAATGTACTGTGTTTCATAGAAAAAAAGCATATAATATTTTTCCTTAAAAATCAAATACTTTGCCACATTTTTGAACCACCCAAAGATCTATTATTAATATTAAAAAAGAGAGATTCTAAAAAACTCTGCTATGATTATCAAGTATAACAAGAGCAAAATTGTGAGCTATTGAAAACAGGCATATTTGTTTAAAAGTTAACTGTATTATGAAAACCTACTGGGCTATATTATGGATGAGATGAGAGAAAATATTTTTCTATGGTTCACTCTATGTTTTGATATCTTTACTTACAAATTACAGTTACATGCATTTATTTGTGTCTTTGTTTGATGGCTGTCTCCCCACTAGAAAGTATACATCAAAAGGCAGGATATATTTTTTTTATTAATTCCTTTATCCACAGTGTCTACCACAGTGCTTTGAACATTGTAGATGGCCAATGGATAATTATTTAATAAATGATGACTAATATTAATCTTGCATTTACAAACCTGTTAGATAATAATAATACATAACATTAAAGAGTTTGAAGTATGTAAATGTTATGACAAAAGTAAAAGGATGGATTTTCCAGAGAAAAATAAAATGTGTCATTTGTCAAAAACTATCAACAGTCAGATGGACTATTGTTCTGTCTTGTTAAAAGAAATAAAATGGGAGAGAAATGAATTAGTGAACTTTAAAACATATTCTCCCCAATGCTTTGGAAAAGGTGATACTTCATGGGCCCTGCCTCTTCTAAGAAGGCTTTGTCACTTCTTGTAATTTGATTATCTCAGCTCTGTGAGGCCTTAAAATATTTTATAATTTCATAGATTTTCCAGTTTGTTCTTGTTAGAAAGGGACTACATTCTCTTGCCGCTTTCCATATTCTCAGCAGGAGCCCTCTTTATTTTCGGCTTTGGGTATTTTCCTTAGTACACAGAAATCAAGCTTTATTTAAAACAATGATTTTTGTTAGGTTTCCATCATCCAGGTGTTCTGTATTGAAGTTTCTCCACCCTCAGAATCTCTCTAATAAAAAGTGTAGATGGAAACGAAGTCATCTTCATTTTTCAAAGCAAAGTCCATAGATATTCCCTAACATTGACTAAAGAGAAAATAATTATACTATTAGAGTTATGGATTTCAGTTTCAGAAGAAATTCAAACCCCAAATAAGCAAAAGTGGTTGCTACAGGGGAGTTCATTGGAATTTTGAACTGTCTTTGACTTTTTAATTTATACTTTTCTGTAGTGCTTAACTTTTTTTTAACATTGGTTATGTATTATTGTTTTCATATATATATATATGTATATATATATTTTTAATCTTACCTGTAACAACTACAGTAGGTTTGTTTGCTGAGTAAAAAGGTGTTAGTTGAACAAAAGTAATTCTAGCTATTTAGGACAGGTATTCACCTGGCGTGCAGTTTACGCTAGGTCATAATCTTGCTACATATTAGATGGACCAGGGGACTAATCTGGATGGGGAAGAACTTTAAACATCAGAATGGCAAGTTATAAGTGAGGCAAAACAAGGTCTTAAGATTTACAGGAGTAAGAGACAGACTCTGAGTATCCCAGAGTTAAAGTCTAGTTAGCAAGGACAACAAGATAGATTGGGATCAATAATGTGACATAAAGCTAACTAGGTTATTCAATGAAAAGCCAGAGAAAACTTCAAAGGAACAAGGACTTAGGACATGACGTTTTGTTATATCTGTCCCCTCCGTCTCCATATGATACTGCATAATCTCTCTGCATAATACAAGTTTTGGACACAAATATTTAACACAAATTAGGGGAAAAAAATCATTCTTGCTGTCAATTGGGCATTTTAGAATACTTGGCCAATCCTAAAATACATAGTTTTTGAACATTTATGTAAAATATGCTGACAATATTCATAATCCATTTTCTTTCAAATCTATACTGAAGATAGTTACCATGAGTATGTTGTTATTGATTTAAGTTGTTAGACATACAGTATGCTGTATACTACTTTGTATTATAAGTAGTTATGCTAGGTCAATTGACCTAAAGTAATTAAGAATAATGGACCTTAGTGATGACTTCTTCCATCAGCAATTTTAAAAGATACTACAAGATTAGAGAGGTAATTACTGTTTCAGCCTTGCAAATCACTGGCAAAAATAAATCCATGACACATATCTACTTTTAATAAATCATAAATGAGTGTAGCCCCTATATAAATACCTTTTTTGATGACCTCCACATTTAGGTGAGGGAAGGAGCTATCAATAACAACCACTGGGAACCACAGATATTGCCTGGCATTAAAATAATTATGTTAAATAATGTGCTATACAATAATTTCATTTCTAACACTTTATCATATACTAGAAATATTAATTCATAAGTGATATACACTAATTACAGAGCTCTGGCAGGGTAAACAAATGATTAAAAATCACATGTGGTATTATTGAATGAGCACTTGAGAATGTAATCTTTGTCTTCAAATAAAGTATAAGCAATGTCTAGTTTTATAATGTGTGTGTGTTTGTAATGGTAATAAAAGCATTTTGTTTGGGACACAAGACCCCACATAAACTGATGGCAAGCTGGGGACCAAAATTTTATGATTTGCTTGAATTATTATTCTATAGTTAGTATTGATGGTTTAAATGAATCACTGAATCAAAAATGTAGGGCTGGAAGCCATCTCAAAGTCACCTTTTCCAACAGTGCAGAAGCAATCGAAACAAATGAAGTCTATCAGATAGCTATCTGTCTTGTCATTAAAAATTCCCCTTAAGAGAAATTTACTGATCTCCCTGGGTACATGGCTCTGAGGTTTGGTTGGACAGATTACCTTGAAACAAAGTCTGCTTTTTGGCTAAAAATCTTAATAATGTTAAAAATATTTTAAAACCCTCTTAGAAACCTTGTCTCTTTTACTCCTTTGTATTCAGTATAACACTGACAATGAAAATAAGAGCAGAGCACAGAGGATTTTTAGGGCAGTGAAAATACTCCGCATGATATTGTAATGATGGATATGTGTCATTACATTTTTGTCCAAACCCATAGAATATACAACACCAACAGTGAACCCTAAGGTAAACTACGGACTAAGAGTGATTATGAAAGTCAGTATAGGTTCATCAATTGTAACAAATGTACCTCTCTGGTGGAGAAGGCTTAGAAAGGGGGAGGCTGCGTGTGTGTGAAGGCAAAGGATATATGGGAAACCTCTGTACCTTTCTCTCACTTTTGCTGTGAACTTAAACCACTCTAAAAAAAAATGAGGTCTTTAAAAAAAGAGACTCTTCTTTTTAAGATTGTCTTCACTTACATTTTATGCCCTCTATTCAATTCTTTCCTCCTTTGTCTCATACTATATCTCTCCCCTGTTCTCTTCCAATTACTCTTTCTCCTCTGGCTGAGTTTATAGATTGGTTTTGGTTTTTGGTTTTTTTTGGTCTCCAAAACAACTTTTCCTTAACTGAGATAACCTTTAAGAGATATAGACCTATATATGATTTTTGAGTTAATCATACTATTATTTACTAACTTGTGCTAAAGATTACATATTACATTCAATTCCTCTCATTTTTAACATCCAATCTAATTTTAACCCTTCCTATTCAATAATTTTTCATTCATTCATTAAATAATCATTTCTGAATTCCCGTTATGTACCAAAATCCAATCATGGTTAGTAGAGTGAGGAGATAGTCACAGGGTGGGAGGTAGGAAAAACAAGCTCTGCTTTGCAAAGCATATTCCATGATTTTACTAAAATCTCTCCTTCAAAAGTCATTGATAAGAGTGTAATTGTCATATCTAGCAGCCTTGACTCACTGCACATCTGATATGTTTTTTTCTGGAATGTGTGACCTAAGTGACTCTTTCCTGACAATTTTTCCTACCTTTGTTTCCATGAAAGGTTTCCATGAATATCTCAGGAAATACAGGAAACATATTGGTCCACTCCATCAGTGAGACAAAAATAAAGTAGTCGATAGCAAACTGACTTAATTCCCCTATCTACACTGCTGTTGATGTCTAGATTCTGACACAATAATGACATCAGATGTTTTCTCTGCCTCTTAACACAACCCTGTTGCTCAAACAAGCTTGCTGCTTGAATCTCAAACCATCTCCTAGCTTTTGTCATTCTCTCTTGTTATGAGTCTCAAGGATACCTTGTCACAAACTATCTTTTTATAGTACATCAATGGTTGTCATATACTTGCTCAAAATCATTATAGTTTCCCAGTACCAAGAATTGGTGACTCAATATATATCATTTTTCTCTCTCTGATTCAAAATTGTATATGTTTTATCTCTTTTCACACCCTTGATAAGCATAGATCATGTTTGTTTGCATGCACAAATGCATACACATACACATACACAGAAACACACAAGAACAAAAGCTCATGAAGAAAGGAACTTAATCTTGTTCACTGCTCTATGTTCAGAACATAGCACTATACAGGGCACATATCAAGTGATTAACAAATATATTTTGGATGCATGAAAACATAAATGAATGAATGAATGAATGAATGAATGAAGTTACTGTATCCTTCCCAGGATTTTGAGTAAAGTTGGTATTTCAGAAGAAACCCTTAGGATACCATTGTGCACTGTTGATGTTACTCATATGTAGGTCCAAACTAGAATCAAAGCTTTCATGTAAATCTCCCCTTTGCTGAAGAGAAAATCGGGCTCAAGATCCATCAGACAACATTTCCAATATTTTATTCAAAGGCATCGATGGGTTTTGTTTCTGAGATGTTCTCCCTCTTCTTTTCTGCCAAATTATTAGTTGCTATTCCTTTGGTATTTTAAGTTCTAACTCACATGCTATTACTATCCTGTCTCTTCAGATCAGCTGGTGGAATTTTGTTTTTGCCTGTACTATAGAGAAATGAATATCTGGCTGGAATTGCAGAAGACCCTTTCTTCCTAACTTCATCTCTTATTGGATGTGTTACTTTTTTTTTAAGTTTTTTATAGCTTATATCCTTTATCTGCAAAATCTTAGTATTTCCTTTTCTATGTAACGGTGAATGCAGGTCTTCTTGGTTGACTACATATGGGGGGTTTGTTTGTAGGGGAGTAAAGTATGCCATGTGGTTGCCAGATTATTGTCAGAAAATATTTCTTCAAATTCTCTTCTCTCCACAAACTATGAGATTTAGTACCGAGAATGACTTGCCCAAACTAACGTAAATACTATGACACTGAATGCAAACACTGATGCAAATACATTTTGCACACAGAGGTCTTTATTTTGGCATCCACCCTGATCCCCAAGAGGTTAGCCTTTTTGATGTTAAGGATACATCAGTGAAAAAGTATAAGCAGTGTCCTAACCATTGAAATTGTTATGTACTGTGTTCTGAGGATAGAGCAGTAAACAAGACTAAAGTCCTTGTCTTTATGTATTTAAAACAAGTTTTTCTGTTATGAAATTAGATGCTGGCATTAAAACCTTAGAAGAATCAAAGGTGACTGTAAGAAAAGTTGAACAAATTCTCTTATTGCATTTATACGCTAGAGGCTATGTTAGGAGATATATTTCCATGACTTCATATAATGTCTCACTTATATATAACAACAGAATATATTTCTTTCAAGCCTACCTTTGAAGAATAGGCTGTAGACTCAGCAACTGTTTTTAAAGACATTCTGTACATTACTTTGAAAGTGCTTTTCAAACAGGAAGACAGCTTTGAACTGTTGCCTGCATGTTCAGTGTGTCAGCTCTCCTGTCTGGCTTAGATGTTTGAGCAGGTGTGTGTATATACGTGTATTTTGGTATTATAATACTAGAGTTCATGGTTGCTGACATAACTTAATGTTCTAAATCTGAAATGATACTCAAGAGTAAACAATATGTGACTGATATATATACACACACAGAATATGTATATTGCCAGTGAATGGTGAAGGTAAAGTTATTTTATATTTTATCGAAGATGTTATTTTATAGAAGGTGAAGTTCTATTCTATTATCCAAAATATTTCAGTTATAACTCATAAATTAACATGTATCCCACTTTGAAAAAGTAAGTGGGATGATTTACAGATACTCCTTTGCAGCTCAGATTTGCAAAGAAAACCCAAGAAGAAAGCAAAAAAGTATGAATAATGGAAACAGACAAGGGGTGAAATTGTAAAAGCAGAGAATATTCTCTCACATCTATTTTTTAATGTTAACTTGGAGGTTTAGTTTATTTATTTTTATAAACTCTGTACTTGTCCCCAAAGACTACACTTTTTTCTCTAAATTTTCATGGAATGGTGGTTAACCAAGTTAAAACCTGAGAATTGATAAAGCAATTGGAAGCCCATGGCATTTGTGCTCAAAAATTTAACTGTAATAAAACTTCTATATCTGAGCAACACAAATGCTATTCACCTATGTCTACTTAATTCCTTATGCATCTTCCCAAGGGATTCCCAAGGGTTTATTACTTAAATAAGCCATGGAGGTTCTATTATCTGTGTGTGTACATACATTTATATGTGTGTTTTTATGTATGCATATAGTTATGTAAGTATATATATGTATGTATGTATCTATGTAGATATAGGTTGTAGCATCTATATGTATGTATTTTTTCAAGAATCTGACTTGAAAATTTTTTTTAATGCTTTTATTTATTTTAGAGAGAGAGAGAGAGAGAGAGAGAGAGAGAGAGGGCACAAGTGGCGATGGGAGCAGAGAGAGAGTGAAACACAGAATCCTAAGCAGGCTCCAGGCTCTGAGCTGTCAGCACAGAACCCGATGTGGGGCTCAAACTCGCAAGCCATGAGATCATGACCTGAGCTGAAGTCAGACGCTTATTAACCGACCGAGCCACCTAGGAACCCTTAACCTGAAAGATTTTTTTTTAACTGATTTTAATTTTTCTAGAAGGTTTCTTCTTATTTTATCTACTACAGTATTTCATATACATGCAGACTCAGCTCACAATTAATTTTAATTTTTTCCACTGCTAATAAATGTAAAAAATCTAAACACTTAATGAATAAAAGTATAATACCTACTTTTTTGCTAGGTTATTTCAACTCAAATTAGAAAGCTTGTAAGCATGTGATTGCTGCTACAGAAAAAAGCTGGTTTGAAAAAATAGTGTTCATTCCCTTTTAAAAGCCCCAGATCATCATTCCCAACAATTTCTTGAGAAGGGGAAAGCAAACCACAAGAGAGTCTTAAATACAGAGAACAAACTGAGGGTGGTTGGAGGGAAAGCTAAAATGAGTGATGGGCATTGCACTGAAAAGGGCACTTGTTGGGATGAGAACTGGGTGTTGTATCTAAGCCAATTTGACAATAAGCTATATTCATAAAAAAAAAAAAAGATTTCATTGAAAGGAAGGAAGGAAGAACACCCTGAAGGCTGGGTATTAGAGAAAGGAAGGAGGAAGAGGAGAGATAAAAACTGAAATAACCATTAACCTGCCATGTATAGATAACAACATTTTGTTCTAATCCTTTTGGAAATATATTTTAATTTTCAATTTAAAATGATGTCCAAAACTTGTAATCTGCTTTTATTTTCACTTCTTTTCTCATGCAGTTTACTTTCCTCAAAAGGGAGAGTTACTGTTCATAGTATTTTACTATATATTTAAATTTTTAATATAGGTCTATTGCCAGGTATTTTGCTTATAACTCTGTTGAAATCTCTGGTTATGTACAGAGGATTTTTTTCTAGATTAGAATTAAAAATGTGCATCTTCTAAACTTTTGATAAGCATTTAGAAATTACTCTTTAGAAATATCATTCCTGTTGGCTTTCTCAACAACGGTACGGGAAAGTGTCCACTTTGCAAACAATTGCAAAGGTGGGGGATTTTTACAATAATAATAATGATTATCCCATAATGTAATAATAACAATTATGATTATCTGATATAATCATACACCATAATAATAATTATCATTATTACATTAGAAGAGAATCATATCTAAGTTTTGTTTTCATAGGCTTTATGGATCACTTGAATCACATTACTTGTAAAATACTGTTTGTGTTCCTTCTCAATTTTTTTTAATAATGTGTTTCAGTTTTTATAAGTTGTGGCAGTACAATTTAAACATTATGGACATTTATTATTTTTGTGGTCCATACATCATAAATATTCCTATCTGTCCTTGGCCTATACTAATAATATTTTGTTTGTTTTGTTTTCCATCTTTGGTCTTTGATGCCAGATTTGGAAAAGCCTTCTTCAACCAAGATAACTATGTACTCATAATTTCTTCATTTTTTTAAAAATTTAAACTCTTTTATATTTAGTTCTTTAATCTACCTGGAATTTTGTAATTTACGATCAACTGTGATACTCTCACTCAAAGAAGTAATTTCTCAGACCATTTATTAACTGAGTCAGCTTTTCCCTAGGATGGAGAAACTTGTTTGTACTAAATGCAGACAAACATACACACATCCACACACATGTATTTATTTCTGAGTCTTCTCATTGATTCCATGGATCTGCTTTGCTACTTTGGTACCACTGTCAGATTTAGGTTTTCATTACTGAGACTTAAAATTGGTTTGTTAAATATAGTGGTAATGGAAATTGTTTTCAATTCTGAATTATTGTTGTGGTTAGTTATGTAGATTTAATACTATTAAACTGCCTTATATTCATTACTAGAATGAAACATACTAAGTAATCATGTATTATCATTTTAATGTAGAACACAATTTGATTTACTGCTATTTTTAGGTAAGATTTTTCATCTATTAGACCTAATGTTTTAGGAATGTGCATTGGGGTACAAACATTGTAATATTCTGATATTAGGATTATTTTCACTTTATTCCAATCATGTAGTTGCTTCCCATTGCCATAGTATCATTATTTAAGCTTATATTTATAAAGTCACCCTCCACTCTGTTGAGATAGCTATTTTGGTGCAATAGTCTAAGTATACCTTACAGATCCTATATTTTGGTTCTGCTAGGTCACATCCCATGTTCAGCTATGGTTCCTCAAAGCAACCTTCACTGGGGTGGCTGGGTCTCGAGAGATTATAGTCACACTTTGGCAATGTAAAGGAAATATTTTTGTGTTTCTTCAGAGTTATCTGAATAAATTTTGCTGAAATACAGGACCCTGGGCTAAAAGCAAGTATTGGGAGGTTAATATTCACCTACATATAGAGTGGGGTGTATTATGTTAAGCAAAATAAGTCCATCAGAGAAAGACAAATATCATATGATTTCACCTATATGTAGAATTTAAGAAACAAAACAGATGAACATAGGAAAGGAAAGGAAAAATAAGATAAAAACAGAGAGGCAAGAAAACCATAAGAACTTTTAAATACAGGGAACAAACTGAGGGTTGCTGGAGGGGAAGTGAGTGGAGAGTGGGCTAAATGGGTGATAGATATTAAGGAAGGCATTCACTGGGATAAGCACTGCGTGTTATATGTAAGTGATGAATCACTAAATTCTACTCCTGAAACCAATATGACACTACATGTTAACTAACTCAAATTTAAAGAAAACCTTGGAAGAAAAAATAAATTCACATGCATAGATAGTGAGAAAACTCCAGAAAGAGTTACCTAGCTTTTGAGATATAGGTTTATATTTCAAAGGAAAATCATTCCCAGGACCCTGGAGCCATCTCTAGGTAGTAAAATCTAGAAACACTCTAGGGTATATCTGGCCTTTAGGGAAATACACTCAATTCTATATTATTAGAGTGAGAACCTAGGATCATTTCACCCCATCTCCAAGGAGCAGAGGTTTTGTGCCTCCTTTTGGCAGAGAAAACAGGCAGCCACCTCGTTCTCCTTAATATAAGCAGAGAAAATCCATTTTACTTCCTCCTTCATCTATGGATTATTTGGCCACACATGTCACTAGATGTTTTTCATCTTGTTTACATTGTGTCATCTCAGGTCTAAAACTGGGACAGAGATGGCCAGTGAAGTTACTGTCATTTAAATAATAATAACCAATCTTTCTGATCCAGAAGACCCATATGTGTATTCTGAATACAACTAGTAAAAATAAATGCTTAAAACACAATATTCGTTCTCTGTGCTTAGAAGAGCACTGGAACCTAGGCAGTGAGAACCTTTCCCGAGATTCTTCTTGTTCCTTCCTATAACCAGGCCTTTATTGAGAGAATAAAAATCAGGAATTGTGCTGAGTACAAGTGGTACAGAAATGATTTGTGATGTGATTTCTATAAATAATTTAACAAGTACTAGTGTGGGATAGTCATGCTAACAAATAAGTGCAAACAAGTTTTCCAGTACATTGTAGGAAATACTCGGAAGGAAGTAAGAGCATAAAGAGAGGTGGGAATTAAATTAGACCTATTCTTGGCAGGAATGAAAAAGCCTTTATAGAGGATGTTTCTATGGGTAACAAATATTTATTGTTAACTTGCCCAGTGTCATACGCTGTTTTAGCCACTAGGTATGCAAAGACAAATGTGAATGTCTGTTCTTCAGAAATTCATTGTGTACTGAAAGAGTCAAAAAAGTAACCTTTAAGTGTTATGATAAGAGTATAGAGGTGGACAGATAAAATAAATGTTTAGAAAGCAAAATTGTCAAGGCTTGGTGTCAGCTAGAATGAAGGGCATAGAGAAAAAAGGAGTTTATATCTTTTCTGGCTTAGAGGATTAGATGAATGGTGATGTCACTTCAAAGAAAAATCTAGAAGTAATTGAATCAAGGGTTAGAGCTCAGAAGAGAGGTCAGGGCTGGTGATATGGATTTTTCCAGCATCAACGTGTAGATAACGGTTTCCCAAAAATACCACATTTTCCCTGACCCTTTTTTCCACACCCATCACAAATATCAAAGACATCGATTGTTGCTACTAATCAGGAATACGAACTATGAATCCTTCTTAGTCTGAGCTTTCCAGATAGCACTATAAAATTATTAAACTTGAAAGATGAGATAAAACTAATGCCTTTTTTCCCTTTCAAGCTGAAGGAATTATTTTAATAATGATAGAGCAAATATAAATAGTTAGAATATCAAAGGAGTTAAGGCAAAATTTAAAGCATAGAAAAATTAAAGAAGTGTGGGGTAAAAAAGAAGTATAAAAGACCAAAATACATTAAAACGGGTTAAAATATATTAGAGTCATATTTTTAGAATATGAATCATTACTGGGGTGCCTGGGTGACTCAGTCGGTTGAGCACCCGACTTCGGCTTGGGTCAAGATCTCATGGTTTGTGGGTTCAAGCCCCGCACCAGGCTCTGTGCTGACAGCTCAAAGCCTGGAACCTGCTTTGGATTTTGTGTCTCCCTCTCTCTCTGCCCCTCCCCACTTGCACTCTGTCTCTCTTTCTCTCACAAATAAACAATAATTTTTTTTTAAGAATATGAATCTGGACCCAAAACAGACACTTAGTTCAGTGGGACAGAATAGAGAGCCCAGAATGGACCCACAAATGTATGGCCAACTTATCTTTGACAAAGCAGGAAAGAATATCCAATGGAATAAAGACAGTCTCTTCAGGAAATGGTGTTGGGAAAACTGGACAGTGACATCCAGAAGAATGAACCTGGACCACTTTCTTACACCATACACAAAAGTAAACTCAAAATGGATGAAAGACCTAAATGTAAGACAGGAAGACTTCAAAATCCTAGAGGAGAAAGCAGGCAAAAGTCTCTTTGACCTCGACCACAACAACTTCTTACTCAACACATCTCCAGAGGCAGGGAAACAAAAGCAAAAATGAATTATTGGGACCTCATCAAGATAAAAAGCTTCTGCACAGTGAAGCAAACAATCATCAAAACTAAAGGGCAACTGACAGAATGGGATAAGATATTTGCAAATGATATATCAGATAAAGGGTTTGTATCAAAAATCTATAAAGAACTTATCAAACTCAACACCCCAAAAACAAATAATTCAGTGAAAAAAATGGGTAAAATACACGAATAGACAACTTTTCCAAAGAAGACATCCAAATGGCTAACAGACACATGAAAAAATGCTCAACATCACTCATCATCAGGGAAATACAAATTAAAGCCACAATGACACCCACATCACCCAGTCAGAATGGCTAAAATTAACAACTCAGGCAACAACAGAGGTAGGCGAGGATGTGGACAAAGAGGATCTCTTTTGCATTGCTGTTGGTAATGCAAACTGGTGCAGCCACTCTGGAAAACAATATGGAGGTTTCTCAAAAAGCTAAAATCTTACCTACTCTATGACCCAGCAATTGCACTACTAGGTATTTATCCTGCAGGGATACAGGTGTGCTGTTTTGAAGAGGCACATGTACCCCAAAGTTTATAGCAGTGCTATCAACAATAGCCAATTATGGGGAGAGCCCAAATGTCCATCAACAGATGAATGGATAAAGATGTGAGGTGTGTGTGTGTGTGTGTGTGTGTGTGTGTGTGTATGTATGTATTACTCAGCAATCAAAAAAAATGAAATCTTGCCATTTGCAACAATATGAATGGAACAAGACAGTATTATGCTAAGTGAAATAAGTCACTCAGAGAAAGACAAATATATGACTTCACTCATATGAAGAATTTGAGATACAAAACAGATGAACATAAGGGAAGGGAAATAAAAAGAATATAAAAACAGAGCGGGGGGCAAAACACAAGAGACTCTTAAATACAGAGAACAAACTGAGAGTTGCTGGAGGGGCTGTGGGTGGGGGCATGGGCTAAATGGGTAAGGGACATTAAGGAAGACACTTGTTGGGATGAGCACTGGGTGTTTTATATAGGGGATGAATCACTGGAATCTACTCCTGAAAACATTATTGCATTATATGCTAACTAACTTGGATGTAAATTAAAAATAAATAAACATACAAAAATACAAATAATATGAATCATTATCTACTTCAGTCAAAATAATATCATGCAAACCCAGTATTATGAAAGAAAAATATGAAGACATGTGTCAGTCCTGTTTCGTGACTGTAGTCTTTTAATAAGTTTACATTCTATTTATAAAACAATTTAGATGATGCCTTGCATGTTGGAAATGATAAAAAGCTAAGCTTTGTCAGCAAAAGAGGATGCTTATACTGAGCACTGTGTAAATAATACTGCATCAGTTGGGTTCCCCAGCAAAAAATCTATATCTGTATCTGTGTCTATATCTATATCTATGAAATGAAGAGATTTATTTCAAGGAATTGGCTCATGTGATTGTGGAGACTGACAAGTTCAAATTTGTAGGACAGGTCAGAGGCTCGAAGATTTCAGGTAGGAGCTGATGTTGCAAACGTGAGGCAGGATTTCTCTTTTTTCAAGGAGACTTACATTTTTACGGTTCAGGCCTTTGAACCAAATGAATGAGGCCCGCCTACCTTATCACAGTGATTTCTTTACCATAAAATCAACCAATGGTAGGTGTTAACCACTTCTACAGAATATGTCCTCAGCAACAACTAGATTAGTGTTTGCTTGAGTAACAGGTATCTTAGCCTAGCCAAGTTGACCCCTGAAAGTAATCATTGCAAATACTTTTTCTCCCAATACAGAGAAATCCCCGGTTGTTTCAATGGTCTCAATGTGTTATCATTTTGTTACCATTTTGTTTTATTGTAAACATGGCATGGCATTGATACAGGACCCTGCTAAGAATGTTTCTGATAGGTTGCTGATGCCAGTCTTTTGCCCTCTGGGTTAAAACAGGAGCCCAGAAACTTCGAGTGTGTCACCTACTCAACTGGGTCCCAGAGTGCAGTTAGGACCTGGTGGGAACTGTCATTATATGGTTCAGATGCATGGCCCAGAGCAGACCAAATATAGCTCCTAGATGAAAGAATGATCAATACCTTCCTTTCCATTTGAACTCTAGCTTTAGGATAGGTGGAAAAAGGCAGAGGTAAAAAAACATTTGCTTTTCCAGAGCCCCCTCAAGCAGTTTCTGGGGAAGGGAAATGGAAGATTTGAGACAGTTCCATGGCTGGACTCAGAAGCACAAATGTTTGAAAATATTTGGCTTTTCTAATGCTTCACACACTTAATCTGATGTTTTTATATTCCTATGGTGACTTAATTAAATATAAATGCTGATTTATTTCTCAAGTTGAAAAACACTCTGCTGAAACTGAGCATAAGTCAGTACAAAGTGTTTCTAAAATGCTGTAGCATTTATCTGTGTTAAAGATTTTTAAATGTTTTAACAGAAAGAGGAATACAGGAAGGAAGATAGGAGAAAAGGACATAGAGAAAATGGGAGAAATGAATACAAAAAAAGCTGTAGATTTCCATTACATACTTTGTTCAATTATGTTTATAATTTTCAAAATCATCAAATAGCAAATATTATGTCTATTGCACAATGCTTAAACTAATCAAAATGGGGAAAACTTTGTTTCATCATGTTTATTGAAAAGTTTAAGATAATCTTTAAAACGATTCTATTCTCAGGATTTAAAGAAACTATGAAATAGTATATATTAACTAAAAATAGTAAAAGAAGTAGACCAGGATAAGTAAAATGGAGGGAAAAGATTTAAAATGTAAAACCGAGACACTAAGCATCATAATAGTTATAATAAATACTTTAATTATCATGTTAAAATAATTATAATATCTAAGTGCACTTGGCACATTTTTCATCAAGGCAAAAGTGATATACAGTAACACCTTGGTTTGAGAGCTTGATTCATTCCGGAAACATGCCTGTAATCCAAAGCACTTGTATATCAAAGCGAATTTCAAGAACCATCGGCTCAGTTGTGATCATGTGATGTTCGGCATCACATGCTACTCATATTGCAAGACATCGCTCCTTTATCAAGTTAAAATTTATCAGAAATGTTTGTTCATCTTGCAGAACATTCACAGAACAAGTTACCCATAATCCAAGGTTTTAATGGATAATATTTTCCACATTTCTAATACTGCTACAGAACCCTTGTAAAGATATATTCTTCTCCAGAGAAACTTGACTACCTAAATGTTCAGTGAAAACACAAAACCTCAAACAAACAAAGCCTGCCATTGAAATTGACTCCATTACAAATACTGCATTTGATTAAGAAAATAATATGAAGTGTCTATGATTTATGTTTTCACACCAGTTCTTATTATACCGTTTAACCTATATAATAAAACATTTGGAATATACATCCAGAAGGATGTTATAAATACTTACTGAGGATTTTGAGAATAAGTAGTCCAAGTGTGTTTTATAAAACCAAAACAAACTACAGTAAAAAATTAATTTCTAGTTTATTTTACAGATCCATTATTTTAGATAGATTTCAATTAACATTTCATTGAGGATGACATAAAATTTGCACTTTGATAAATTTAAAGAGAATACTTGCATTTTGTGCTAGAAATATATCCTTTCTTTAAATTTTTTTAATGTTTATTTATTTTTGAGAGAGACAGAGACAGAGACAGAGCGCCAGTGGGGGAGGGGCAGAGAGAGAGGGAGACACAGAATCTGAAGCAGGCTCCAGGTTCTGAGCCTGACCCGGGCTCTAACCCACGAGCTGGGAGATCATGACCTGAGCCGAATTCAGACTTTTAACCCACTGAGCCACCCAGGCGCCCCACTAGAGATATATTCTTGAAGAAATCTTGAAATTCAACATTCATGTTATTCAAAACTTATTTTTTAGGTGAGAGGGATTAAGAGTACGCTTACCATGATGAGCATTGAATAATGTATAGAATTGTAAATCACTATATTGTAAACCTGAAACTAATGTAACACTGCATGTTAACTATACTGGAATTAAGAAAGAAAAGAAAAGAAAAGAAAAGAAAAGAAAAGAAAAGAAAAGAAAAGAAAAGAAAAGAAAAGAAAAGAAAAGAAAAGAAAAGAAAAGAAAAGAAAAGAAAAGAAAAGAAAAGAAAAGAAGAGAAGAGAAAAGAAAAGAAAAAGAAAAAAGAAAAAAGAAATAAAACCTTTTATTCATAGGAATCAAGTATGGGAGAGGCACACGCAGAGCACATAAATGTACACAGTTTTCGTGCTGATAATCGTCTGGATCTTGCAGCAATATCACTGGCATTTTCCCATCATCCTTGCCTGCTTACATATTGGTTTTAAAATTATAAGCAGTTCTGCTTTAGTGTCCTTTAAAAATATTCGCAACATCACATCAGTATTTCATAGAGTATACAATTCCAAATTAACAGCAGAGTGTGTCACATTTTTTACTTGGTCTTTTCTTTTTTCTTGTAGTTTTTGGCTCACAATTTGGTTCACATCCAATTTCTGGTTCACAATTAAGGATTTTAGGTATGATTTTTTGCAGTGATATTAGCATTACTAAACAATGGATGTGTGGATAACCTTGTTACGGTTTATGAAAGTAATTTAAATTGTAAAATTAGGTAAAAATAAAAGAACAGAACAATAGGCATCAAAAATCATTCAAAAAAAAAAATCCGGTGCATGAAAGCAACAATATTTTAGTCAAGACATTTATGTCATAGGTATTTTTTTTTTCAGCTTAAATGGTCACAGGTAGAACAAAATGCTTTCTTCCTGTCTACTTGTGCAATCCTTGATAATTTTTTTTAATTTGTATGTTTTACATTATTTCCATGTGCATAAAAAGTCTTTATTAATACCTTATCACACTATATACATTGTCCTGATTTTAGATCTAGTTCTTAGAGATCTAAATTTTATATCTCTTTCTTCATGAAGTTCAAGTTGCTGAGAACAAGCAAGGTGATACTGTGATTGCATGTGTGCTGAACATACTGTGTGTGCTACACATATATGTATAAGCTATCCATATAGTATACATGCTAGCTGTTCACACACTGCATTTACCTCGTATGGCCTCACATAAACTTAAATATGAGTAGGTAAAAGTGATTAGAAATAAAGTTCATTTTGCCTTCTTCTTTTCTTTTTCTTTTAATTTTGTGGGTGAGAATCGTTTTGTCTTACAGGAATGTACAATGTTTTGTACACAAGAAATGCCTTAGTTGAGGTTAGCCTCAAAAGCAGATTTTTAGGCAAGGGTTGAGCACTCGTCATTTTGAGAGGAATGCTGACAGTGTCATGGAGAGGTGACACGGGGAAGGGAATGCAGACAATAAGGGATATACTGTTAAATGAACTTCTGTGGTCACTGGCCATAGCTCAACTCCACAGAAAGCTCTGGGAAACAGTGCGAAACATGTTTCAGAATACCATGGCCAGAGTTGGGGAGCTAGGGTATATATTCACTCACTCCCACCCTTCTGTTATCCATTATGGGGTGGACTTCAGGGGAGGTATGTTATATCTGAGGCATTGCCAGGCTACTGGGCTCCTGGGCAATGTAGGGTCCAGCAGTGTGAGGGCTGCTCTTCCACAAAGTGAGAAGTCATGCTCCTGTATGGAAATGCTAGGATGATGAATTCAAGACTGAATCCATACAATGGATAATCAGAAAACACTTAATAAAATAAATGAATCTAGTGAAATAATTGTTCAATTTTAAATGGCTAGTGCTAGAAAATACAAATGCTTTTTTTTAAAAAACAAGGATGTGCACTTTCAAGACTTCTTTCTTTTTTTAAGTTTATTTTTATTTATTTTGACAGAGACAGAGATGGCACGAGCAGGGGAGGGGCAGGGAGAAAGGCAGAGAGAGAATCCCAAGCAGGCTCTGTGCTGCCAGCACAAAGCCCAACATGGGGCTGGAACCCATGAAACTGTGAGATCATGACCTAAGCCAAAACCAAGAGTCAGACGCTTAACTGACTGAGCCACCAAGCACCCCACAAATGCTTCTATTCTATTTATACTTCTTAAACAGTAAATTTGTTTTCTTATGTAATGATGGCTGCTCATTTCCATTAACTAAATATCATTTTTAAAGTTTATTCACCCACTTTGAGAGACATAAAGAGAGAGCAGGAGGGGCAGAGAGAGGGAGACAGAAAGAATCCTAAACAGGTTCTGTGCTGTCAGTGCAGAGCCTGACGCAGGACTTTAATGCACAAACTGCGAGATCATGACCTGAAATCAAGAATCAGACGCTCAACTTACTGAGCCATACAGATGCCCCCTAAATATCAATTTTTAAAACATTATTTCTTGGGAGTCTCTCCCTGTCTCTCTCTGCCCCTCCCCTGCTTGGGCTCTGTCTCTCACTCTCTCAAAATAAATAAACATTTTAAAAAATCACAACATTTATTTTTTCCCTATTCTCATTTATACACTTCATCAAGTAATACTTATATATTAATAATTCAGTTTGATAAATAATGAATTTTTAATTTTTATTGATGATTAAATCAATATATGTAAGTAAACTACTTAGAAAAATAGCCTGACCTAAAGTAAGGTTTTTAAAAAGTATTTTATTTAAACAACTATCATTATTATTATTATTATTATTATTATTATTTCATGTTAAATTCCTCAATCACAAATGGTCTACAACTCAGGAATTTTGATTGCATATACTACATGTGCCATTCATATAAGCTAACTCCTTAGAATATCAATTGCAATATATCCTGAAAAAGATAATGGGAGATTTATGGTGAATTAGCTCTTAAAACCAGAAATATATTATTAATTTATAATTATATCACTAATATAATTAATAATAATATTAATAAGGTTGACCAAACTTCACTTTGATTATTATTCTGATGTAACTTCGCCAAGGTTTATTCCCCAGCATTTACTTTGTAAAAAATATTTTTTTTGTTCTATTCCTAATAGGCCCCTATCTGTCATTGGCTTCTGCCAAGACTAACCGATGGAAAAGCCCAGTGGTTGACTCCTCCTAACCAATGAGCAGATCTGTGTCTCTGAAGTACGTGTTTCCGAGTCAAAGTAAATTATGTAAATATTGAGCAACCAACATATGCAAAGTGGTTTGTTGCACACTGGGCCACCAAAACTAACAAATCATGAAAGTGTCATTGCTCAACTTCCTCGAGCTAGTACTTTGGGGCTGTGAACTCTCAGAGCAGCCACTACAAATCTTTCTTGTAGTGTCTAACACTGGATATTGCAATGCTTTGCATGGAATAAGTAGGTATCTTTTTCTTGGAAAGCATAATGTCGTGTTTTCAATGCAACTTAGCTAAGGCACAGGATTTATATAGCTTAGTTCTTTTATAAAGTTCAATAGAATGTTAATAGCCACCAAGTATTGAAATCTAGGATTTAGATTTCATTATAATGGGGCCAAATGGCATGCAGGAAACCCCAAGCGTCTTATTCAGTTTTGCAGTACTTGGCATACCTTGCAGGTGGTTTCCAGGAACTTGTGTAATAGAAAACTAAGGAAGAATATAGCAGATGGCAGAATCATAGGCATATTGAAATTCTTCTCAAGATTTTTAAAATATTCAAGTCTTCTTTGATAAGAACCTTTTGAAATTTTGCCCATAGTTCTGAAACAAATTGAAATCAAACCTTACATAAACTCTGTTATATTTTTCTAATTTTAAGTTGATAGGTAAATAAGTAGTATGAAATAAGTACTATAAAATATTAGAATAAGCCTTGAAAATATTGCAAGGCTCCCAATTTAGCTAATAATAAACTACAGTTTCAGACCCCAAAATTTCAAGATCTAGTATAAAATCTGAGAAGTCTCAATAAACTTTAAGGATAATTTCCTATAGAAATTATAAAGCATCAATATAAAATACATTGCCATTCTTTGTGAGTCATAACTTTGATCAATATATCTTTCTGGGCATAGAGATGTGTAGAGCTTATATAAGATTATGGAATTAAAAGCCAGTGCTACTAGAAGAAAACTGTCTGTATGTTTACTAAGAGAAGCCTAGGAATCCCCAGACCCATCTAATTGTATATTCCCTGTGAAGTCCTCTTTTCTTAGCAGCTCTAGATCAGCACTCTCCAATAGAAATGAAAACCATAAATGAAAGACACACATGACCACTTGATATGGCCACTTGCATAATGCGTAGCATAATGAACCAAACAGGTCTCGAACTTACATACACACACATACATAAAAACGCACATACACATTCCTTTTTCTCCATCGGTGTTCAACATCATGATAAATGGTTGTATATCCCCCAATTCATCCTCCACTCCCTATTACTCCATGTTTGACTTTGTCAATGGTTGACACCAATAGAAATGACCAGGAGGAAGTAGGAATGAGCAGGAGAATGTAGGGGACAGTCAGTCCATTGCCCCCACCCCCATATCTCCTTGGTAGTGGCTGAAATTCTCCACCTAAGACAATACTTTCTTCTTGATGCCAATCTCATGGTTAGAATTTTTTGCCAGGTTTAATAGCACCACAATCTTTCTTTACCCTTCAGAAAAGCAACTGGCTTTCTGTGATCCTAGTTCCTGGATGCTTTACCATCTCTCGTTGGATTCCTTTACTTTGCCCACATCCCTATACATAAGTCCTTTATTACCTTCTCCGCAACTAAAGCTTTCAATGTACCATCTGTTTCTCATTGTGACACTAACTGATATAATGGCATAATAATTTACTTACTATGACTTATGCCATAAAACTAACATCATTTTTTACTCATCTCTGCCAAATTAGCAGGCTATTTAGCCATTAATTGCTTTCTCCTATTACTTTCCATATTTGCATCTTGGATTTAGTCACTTTCTAACAGAATTTGTCAAAATATTCTTTTGCCTCCTTGCCTTAACTAAAAATTGGATTTCCCCACAAGATACCACATTTCTTACATCTGCTCTTTACTCTCATGCTTCTATTATAGGGGCAGAAATCAGAGCCCACATTCTTATTTTCCAATTACCAACTTTTCATCATTCCTTGGTATTCTAGCTTTCATTCAACAGACATTTATTGAACATTAACTATCTGTCAGGCAAATTTTTTTCAAAAAAGGAAAAATCAAGAACCAATTTTGCAAAATTCTATGTTCTCATGGAGCTTATATATTGCTAGGGGAAACAATTAACAAGACAAGTAAATATTATATATTTTATGTTAAAGACTGACATGGCCACTCACACATCATTTCTCTTCAGCAACTAGGCATGAACATTTCTCTTTTGAGGCTTATGTCACCTGAAATAATCATGTAGGAATTTCTGAGAAACAGGTTTACCCTATCACTCTCCATGACAGTTGTGGCCCTGGACTCACAGCCCTCATCTTTCAACTCCAACTATTATTCTCAGTACTATCTATATTAATGTATGGACACTGACACACTCCACCTTCAGATTTCTTTGACCTTCTTTAAAGCCTCACTCTATTTCAGTCACTCTGACAACCAAACTTCATGAGTATATTTAGTATGTCACAGTAACATACAAATTCCATGTCCAATATATTAATATAACATAGCACTCTTTTACCTAAACTATCATCATTCTAGCACATGGAAAGCCTTATTTTCACTATATCTACTGATATTTATAAATAAAACTTCAGAATTTCTATACTCCTATGGGCTGTTGGGCACATACTGCTTTTGTTTTCTTTCTCTATCCAGCATGGGGTGCAAGGTTCCCTTTGCAGACCTTCTGGCTGGCACTTTTAACTTTTTCAACTGCAGAGACTCACTGTAAACCCTCTAAACCTTAATGAATCCAGGTTAAATGTTTTCCTTGCCTCTACAACCAGATTAACACACACACACACACACACACACACACACACACACATACACACACACAAACACACAGGAGTGAACACAGGCACTACAACAACAATAACAAACCTGCATATCTGTAAATCACAAACAGTGTTGCCTATTTGTTTTTCTAGGTCTTTTTAGTTGACACGTGAAATATTTGAAACAGTTAGCTTTTTATCCAGGTCCTGTGACTCTCATAATCTTCGTTGTTCACTGCTGATGAGGTATATCTACCCAAAAGGAGCTGAAGCAAATACACAGAAGTTGCCTTATTTCTGCCTTGCAGATCTGGGTACCTCATGTCCATGCTTACTTTCTTGTCTTCTATCTCAGAGAAATAGATGATTTCATTGGCTAGTTCATCATAGTCTATTCCTTATCCTCTCCTTCAAATCTTTCTTTTCCTTTGGTTATCCATTCTCTTTTCATTAGCTTTTTTTTAAAAAAAAATAATGTTTGTTCATTTTTGAAAGAGAGGAGACAGAGTAGAAGCAGGGGAGGGGCAGAAAGAGAGGGAGACACTGAATCAGAAACAGGCTCTAGGCTCTGAGCCATCAGCACAGAGCCCAATGCAGGGCTTGAACCCAGGAATGATAAGATCATTACCTGAACTGAAGCAGAATGCTTAACCGACTGAGCCACCCAAGTGATCCATCCACTAACTTTCTAATAAACCTTATGTTTGACATATAACAATGCCCCAGGTTGTTACATTAAAGTGCAAAACAGAACATGAACAAATAAATAAATCAAACACAAAAAGTAAGTAAATAACTTCTTATGTCTCCTCTTTCTTCCATTTCATATTTCTAGAATTCACCAGTAACTCAAAAAAAGAGGTGGAAAGAGTTTGAGGAGTCAATCCAAGGGAGCAGTATAAACTCTTCTCTTTCTGTGATTGTCCAGGTCAAGGTCTGAAGCTATATGGGTGTCCAGCTTCATCACTTGTCTAATTGTGAAACTTTCGTAAGAAACCATCTAATTTCTCTAAACTTTCTCCTGGTCTTCTTATTGTAAAATGGGAAGAAAACAGTAACTGACAAATTATATTGCATATGCACTATATTAATATATTAGACAGTATCTATTATAATTCAGAAATCAATAAATGTCTCCTATCATCACTATCATTATTGCCACCCAGAGAAACTATAATTACACATTACCATGGTATTCACGACATTTCAGAAAACAATCTAGAAGACTTCCTTCTTCTGAATTTTATAAACTAACAGATTACATTAAAGAACTATCTTGTAGTCCATATACCTATCCCATTTGGGCACTATTGATTCAATCTGAACTGCAAGAATTTTATTTTAAAAAGGCTGGATATATTTTCAAAATTAAATGCTGTATCTTGTGTCCAAAATTGCCTCATGCTATGCTTGTGATTCTGTATTATGTGCTTAGACTTGATAAGCAGTAGTATTCAAGGCCTGTGATTGAAGATGACATCAAGACAGCTTTGATTTGCCTTGTAAGAATTTATTAGTCTGAGAGAATACTCCAAAGCATCTAGGAACAACATACTTATTTCCAGTGACTGATAGATGAAACAATGGGTGATAGGAATTACCTAGAGGCACTAGTTTACTTAAAACTTTTCATTGTAGTTGACATGACCTTGGAAGGATATGAATACTGGTTCCTCAGGGTGTTTAATCAACTAGGAAATAGAAACTTACAATTGTGCCTTGGCAAATATCAATTCACCATACCTCTCACATATAGTGTCACAAGAAGAGATAAAAACTCCTGAAAAATATCTCTGCCATGATCAGTTTATCATATCACAACAGATGTATATAATTAAACATATTTTGAGGATTCAGTGGAAACTATGGAGGTTTGTGATTTATATAAGGATTTCCATGCAATGGCTTAAATTAATCAGAATTGGGGAATACATAAGGCAGGTAAAAATATAGAAAATTACCTTTTTGATGACAAACTAAGATGTGAAGAAATAGAAACAGATGGATCCGTCTTAGGCAAAAAAAAAAAAAAGGATTTCTTGTGGTAAAGGATGTTGTGGTAAAGAGCAGGACCTCTGAAAGGCATGAGAATGATAGCATAGATTTTTGAAGAATGTTTAGAGAGAGGGAAAAGTATCGGAGTCTTCTTCAAGAAGCCTGTGTGGCAAACAGGAAGCATTAGAACTTTATGAAATGTTACTTTCATATAAACTTGTAAAATGATGATATGGAGAATAAAGAGATAGGTCTGTGGCTTCTCCATTATCACTCTGTCACAGGGTTAGCAGGATTATAGTGTCATTACATCAAGAATAATAGTTAGATTCCTCTACTGCTAAACAGTGAAGCCAGCTGAGGCCACCAGGAGATCCAGGATTTCTAGAGAGCATAACTTCGTGGCAAGACACATTTGATAAGGTGGCATGTTAAAAACAAAAAATAAAGGCTAGAAGTTGGTCACATATTTATTCTATCAACCAACTTTTGATTACTTAAGCATTGTGGTTCCACCGTGCCTTTAGAACAATGCTAGACAGTGAAGATGGAGAAAACCTTAAACCCTGCATATAGTAAACAGAATAATGCCCCCCTCCCATAAAGATGTTCACGGCCTAATTCCCAGAACCTATGAATAAGTTGCCATACATGGCAAACAGAACTTTGTCAATGTGATTAAATAGTGATGTTGAGATGGAGGAAATTATCCTGGATTATTTAAGAAGGGCCTGTGTAATCACAAGGGATTTTATAAGAGAAAGAGGGAAACAAGAGAGACATAGTCAGAGAGCCATGATGACAGGTGAAGTTGGAGTGATGTGCTTTGAAGATGATGGAAGGACCATAGGCCAAGGAAACATCAGGAAAAGAGGTTCTAAAATGCTGTCTTATGATCAAATAATTCCACCTCTAGATATTTACCCAAAGAAAACAAAATCACTAATTCAAAATGATATATGCACCCCTATGTTTATTTCAGCAATATTTATGTTAGCCAAGATACGAAAACAACCCAAGTGTCCATTGATAGAAGAATGAATAAAGATGTCACACACACACACACACACACACACACACACACACACACACCCCACACTCTGGAATATTATTCATCCATAAAAAAGGATGAGATCTTGCCATTTGCAACATTATGCATGGACCTAAAGGGGATTATGCTAAGAGAAATAAGTCAGACCTAGAAAGACAAATACATATGATTTTACTTATATGTGGAATCTAAAAAAATCAAACCAACTGAATAAACACAGAAACAAAAAGAAGAACCAGAACTATAAATATAGAGAGCAAACTAATGGTTGCCAGAAGGAAGAGTGAAGGGGGGTGGATTAGCAAAATGGATCAAGGGGAGTGGAAAATATAGGCTTCCAGTTATGGAACAATAAGTCATGAGAATATAATATGCAGGATAGGGAATATAGTCAATGGTATTGTAGTAATGTTGTATGGTGACAGGGGGCAGCTACACGTGTGGTGAGCATGACATAATGTATAAATTTGTTGAATCACTACATTGCACACCTGGAAGTAATGTAACATTGTGTGTCAACTGTACTAAAATAAAAACAAAAAGAGAAAAAAGAAAATAAGATAAAAAGAAAACACTCTCCTTTGCAAACTCCATAAGGAATGTAGTTTTGCCAAAACCTTGATATTAACCTGTAAGTTTAATTTCAGATCTCTGACCTCTAGAACGGTGAGAAAAGTTTGTTGTTTTAAGCCATTAAACTGGTGGGAAATTGCTACAGCTGGAATATGAAAATAATAAAGTGCTCAAAAGAAATATATAGTCTGTATCTTATACAGACAAATTCTTCAATAATTACACACAAATATCAAGAGTATTATAGAGAGTTTTGTAGATACCAATGGCAGTCCAGGAAAGGGGCATTGGGCTTTTACTGGGGACTTATGTAATGCTTTCTAAATAAAATGATTGTTAATTTTTAATTATGAGTAGGAATTTACCAGTATCCTTAGTCAATATCATTTCTGTTCTGTGATCATTCCATTCCCAGTGCCATTTTTCTAAAATATAAATGTGATCACATAATTCCCACATTTAAATCCTTCAGAAGATTCCCAGTTTATAATCCTGATACCTATTTTTTAAACACCCTTCCCTCAATTTGTCTTGCTAATCTGTCTTTCTACAATAAATAGCAGGGAGAAAGAACAACAACAGAATAGGCAGCACCTTCAATACCTGGGTTTAGAAATCCCCTTTTCTATACAACCACTGCCACCACTTACCAGTACTGCCTTGCACTTAATTGTAGGAGATAGTTTCCCTAAATTCTGCCACTACAAAAGAACTCACTTCCTCCAGTTTCCAATAACATGTTCTTTCTGGGCTCTCACTGTCAGCCTACTTCAAGTCCAGAATTCTACTAATAGCCTGTTCAAGGTGATTTAGGCTTTCTCTACCATTCCCCTCAAATTCATTGCAGCCTCCGCCCAAAACCATGTCCACATTTTTAGGTATTTGTTATGGAAGCACCCCACCTCTGGTACAAAAACCAAATTGGCTTTCTATTGCTGCACAAAAAATTTTACTCAAATGCAGTGGCTAAAAAGCACATAATTATTATCACATAGAATCTGTATGGCATAGTCTGGTAGGGTTTAGCTGCACCCACTACTGAGGATCTCACAAGGGCTACAGCCCAAGTGTTAGGTAGGCTGTATTCCCATATGGAAGCTGGACTGGGGAAGAATCTGCTTTTAAATTCATTCAGATTGTTGGCAGAGGTCATTTCTTTGTGGCTATGACTGAAGGCCCCTGCTTTTTGCTGGGTGTGGGCTGGGGGCTGGTCCCAACCATGCCCTAGGGACTTTCTGCACATGGACACTTACTTTACCAAGTCATCCAGGAGAATTTCATGCTCAGTCTGCTAAAATGAAGACTTATATAATGGAATGTAATCTCAGGGATAACATCCCATCGCCTCTCCTATATTTTATTACTTCAAAGCCACAGATCTTGCCCACACTCAGGGAGAAGGTACCACAGCACACATTGATACCAGAAGGTGAGAAGTTTTAGGGCTTTCCCACAATTGATAATTTTCAACTTATTTTATATAGAAATGCACACATAAATAATGTATTCTGGGACTGACTTGCTCTCAAGGTCAAGAAAATGATTCCCCATCCTATTAATTACCAAAAAGAAATGTTTAAATTAACAAAGTCTTCAATATCGTCATTTATACTTTTTATACTAAATTAGTATACTTATATTCTTTGGTGACAGGGCAATGTGATGAAAATAGCTTGGATTATAAAGTAAAAGCTTCCAAGACTATGATGTGGATTACTGACTTGTCTGTAGCTCTTTTTTAATAATCTTATGTACCATATATGAGTAAATCCATTTTAACTCTCTGAGCCTAAGTTTCTTCATCATCCAAGTCAGGATAATAATCTACAATGTCATGAAAAACCATGTATGTGTATGTGTATGTTTGTGTGTGTGTGTGTGTATGTATATATATTGTAGGAGATAGATATATATATATATATATCAAGTGAGATCAAGATCAAGTGATCTATATCTATATATACATCTACATATATATATATATCAGTGTGTATATGTGTGTATATATATATATATATATCAGTGTGTATATATCTATATAAGTATTATATATATGTGTATATATATATATGTATATAGTCACACACATATCTTTTGTAAACTTTAAGGTTTTATGTATATGTTGACTTGAATAATATTGATAATCACAGTACTAATTATAATGTAAGATTTATGAATGTCATCTCAATGGTTAGTCTTTGGGAATCCTGGAAAAACAAACTGTCAGCACAGAGCACAGAGCCTGATGTGGGGCTTGAACTCAAGAGCTGTGAGATCATGACCTAAGCTAAAGTTGGATGCTTAACTGACTGATCCACCCAGGTACCCCATCTCATTACTTTTCAGAAAGATTACTTGCAGCAATCATCTGTTTCACACAAACTTATTTTTGTCTACACATGATGCCTCCTCTGAGGCTTTTGTTCAACAGCCTTTAAATTTTCCTCATTTTCTCATAAACATGTAGTAATATTAATGCCCATATTCTCTGTAAGTAATAGTTTACTTTTCCAGAACTAGTTACAAGACACTCAAATAAAAACAAACTTTTCTTTATCAGTCTTTCAGGTCAACCTTATTTTCCATCTTTCTGTGTTTGCCTTAATCATTAACTATATTCTTTACCTTAGCACAGATTATTTTCTCTTTACCTATTCAGTTCAAGCATATCCTCAGGTGTTAAAATCCCTAGGAGTAGTTAGGATTTTTTTTTTACTGTAAGTTTTTACTGTCTTTGCTTTTCTTTATATGACTCTACTTTCATTAAAATGATGATAATAATAATTATGTATATGCAAATTATATATTATATATATACACATATATATAATTTTTATTTATGAAGTGCTATATTTGAAAGAATTACCACGGTGAAAATTATTCTAGGTGACACTAAGCCGAATTTTTATTGTCACACAGCATAAACCAATTGGTTTATAACAGATGAAAGTTTAGCCTCCTGAGAAAAATGAAACTTTTTAAGAGTGTAAAAAAGTAAAATTTAGGAAAGGGAAGTAATTTTAACCACATTAATGAGTTTCCTAAAGGAAAGGAAAGTCTAAAGTAATTTTAAAACCTCGTTTATAACCATGAATGTTTATTTTTATTTTTAAAAAGTGTATGAATTTTTTATTTTCTTATTTGTTTAATTAAAACATATAGTCAATTCCCTCTGAACATCTTAATTTTGGCATTTCTAAAAGCATACTTTTACTATTGTGGTAAGAAGAGATTCTCGTCATTTATTTAACATTCTAATTTTGCTATTTATCATTATAGTTAGCCTACAAATCTACCTTAAAACAAAATTTTATGTTAAAAGTAGAACTCACATTACTTTTTTCCTTTATATTTATTTTCAGATTTGAAAGAGCAAAGAAAAATGTAAACTTTTGTTACTCTTCCATATAAGTCATTCACCTCTGTGATAAGATAAAGAACTGGTAAACACTTAGATTCTGGACTTTTTAAATTCTCAAATATTAAGGTAAAAAGTTTTTTAAAGATTGTTCAACAAATGTTTTTAAATTACATTGCCCTTGTCAGGTACCATTAATGATTACTGATGACCTTTGGCCCTCTTCAAATGGAGAATTACTCACACTAAAGCTTTAATCTTAAAGTTTCAAATACTTTCCCAAAACTTTTTCTCTGGGTTTACATTAATGGGACACCTGCTACCTTAAAGCAGCTAGAGTGTCAGTTCACCTGTAAGACAGGAAATAAATCAGACAACTGGACAGCTACAAATGAAATGGTGGGCTCAAAACAGAATTAGTAGTGGTAAAGTATTCTTCTTACAGCGTTTCTCACTATTTAATTGCAGGTGTTTATTTCACATGTATTATCAGATGATTGTTCCACTGTTAATTATAATTTTAGAAATAAAATATCTTTTCGCCAATTGAATATATTTGATTATAGAATATATCAAGTAATGGATTAGTAAATATGCATTTATTTAATAAATATTTGAGGAGATACAAATGGGCACAAGTAACTGGGCCAGCCAAGGAGATCAGAGGGAAAGATGAGTAAAGTCCAGTCTATGCTCTTAAAGGATGTGTCACCTAGTTCTTAAGATATCTACACATAGTTGTAATAAACATCAAGATGCATGGGGCTCCTGGGTGGCTCAGCCAGTTAAGAGTCCAACTTTGACTCAGGTCATGATCTCACAGCCTGGGTTTGAGCCCCACATCGGGCTCTGTACTGGCAGCTCAGAGTCTGGAGCCTGCTTAAGATTCTGTATCTCCCTCTCTCTTGCCCCTCCCCACCTCGTGTTTTCTCTCTCTCTCTCTCTCAAAAAATAAACAAAAAATTTAAAGAAAATAAATATCAAAATGCAGTAAGTGTGGGAAAAAGATGTAAATGAAACCATTATGGTAGTTCAGAAGGAAAAAAAAAAACTTTTTTTCCCAAGAGTGATCAGAGAAAGCTTCTTGAGGAGGTGGTATTCAGTTATACCTTGCATGGTAACAATTTTGTTCTTTTAGACATGTATGTAAAATTGCTGCCTGTGCAAAACAAAAATGTTACAACTTCCAAAAAGCACTAAATACCTTCAACGTACCAAATGCTGGTTTGGGTCCTTTATTAGCTTTCTATTGCAGCATAAAAAAATTATCACAAACTTAATGTCTTGAAACATCACAAATGTCTTGAGGTCAAACATTCAAGTTGGCTGGCTAGGTTTTTTCTTAGGATACCACAAGCATGAAATCAAAGGGATGTCTGGGCTGGGCTCTTATTTGTAGGGCCTGGAAAGAATCTTCTAAGCTCATTTAAAATGTTGGCAAAATCTAGTTCCTTGTAGTTGTAGATCAGAAGTCTTCTTTTCTTGCTGCCTGTCAGTCAGGGACCACTTTCTGCTCCTAGAAGTTTTCCATATTCCTTCGCATGTGGCCGCCTTCAAGTTCAAAGCGACAACAATGTACTGAACTCTTGCCATGTTTCATATCCGTGATAGCCCTTCTGCTGTATCCGTCTTCCCTATTTGTCTTACTTTTCTGCTATCAGCCAGTGAAAGTTATCTGTTTAAGGGATCGTGTGATTAATTTAAGCCCATCTGGATAATTTCCTCCCTTTTTTAAGAGCAATCATGCCACATAACATAACATAACCATCACCTTCACAGGTTCTGGGGATTAGGACTTCTTTGATTCTAATGTTCAGGTTCAAAATTCCACTACTTATAAAATTAGTAATGTTCAGAGTTGTGAAAATTATTTAAATCTCATATTTATCCAAGTTAGACACATTGCATTTATCAAATAGACTGCTTCAGAAGAAAATTGTGATTCTGAGATATTTCCACAATTAGAAGTCCCTGATGATGACACCCTGAAGAAACTGTGTTTCCAGAGAGAAGTACATCAAGCAGGTGAGAAAATGGGCACTACAAGGAGATTCAGAAAGACCTACCAAGATCGCTCTCCAGTACCCCAGTGAAGAGAGGGGCACCTGGGATTCCCCAAACCCCTCTTTTATCTGCACGGGAATTGCAACTTGAGCATGAGACTACAAGACAAAGTGGGCCACAGTTTCATGACCCCTGATAAAAAGAATAGCCCCAGAAAATATCCAGCCAGATCCTTTTATCAAATGGATGATTTATCACATGGATGATTCCAACACAAACTTGGTACTACAGGGTCCAGCTAGTCCCACATCAAAAAGAATAAAATACTAAAGAATAAACTTAAACAAGGAGGTAAAAGACTTGTACAATGAAAACTACAAAATGTTGCTGAAAGAAATTAGAGAAGACACAAACAAATGGAGAAACATCCCTTGCTCATAGATTGGAAGACTTACTACTGTTACAATGTCACTAGTACCCAAAACAATCTACAAATATAACATAATCCCCATAAAATTCCCAATGGTATTTTTTGCAGAAATAGAAAAATCCATCTTAAAGTTCATGGAATCTCAAGGGACCCCAAATAGCCAAAACAATCTTAAAAAGAACAAAGTTGGACATCTCATCTTTCCTGATGTCAATACTTAGCACAAAAGTACAGTAATAAAACAGTAGTTATTGTCATAAAGACAGATATATTGACCAATAGAAAAGTATGAAGAGCCAGGAAATACACCCTCACTATATGGTCAAATGATTTTCAAAAATAACACTAAAACAATTCAATGGAAAAAGATGGTCACTTTAACAAATGGTATTGGTAAAACTAGATAACCCTATGCAAAAGAATGAAGTTGTATTCTTACCTTACTACATTCAAAAATTAACTTAAAATTGATCAAATATGTAAATATTAGACCTAAAACTATAAAAATTTTATAAAAAAACACAGGAGCATAGTTTCAATCTTGCCAGATAGAAAGAGTTCTGGAGATTGGTTGCACAACAGTGTGGATGTACTTAACTCTACTGAATTGTACACTAAAAAATGGTTAAGATGATAAATTTTATGTTATATATATTTTATCATCATTGAAAAGTATATATGACTATAAAAAAGTCCCTGATGAGTTTTAAAGAGATCCTATCTACCATTTAAGGAAACGTATGGACAAACACACATACACACACATACACACACATACAGATGCACACACAACACATGAAGTGTAAATATGGGGCGAGTCAGGGAGAAATCTATTCTTGGTTTATAGGAGGGACTAGAAAATTTTGAGAGAAAGTCAAAGTTGCATTGATTCAATATTGCTTTCACATAGCCTCTTTATTGGTTAATATACAGTTTGTCCATCATCCAAATTATTACTCACACAGTACCAAACAACTGTGTGTTTGGAAATGTGATACACTTCTGTTTCCCTCAGTCTCCTTGGATTGACAGGTAGACACAAAACACATTTCATGATTTTTTCTCAAGAGAAAGAAAAATGGAAATGTTGGGTTGGGATGTATAAGGTATACATTTTTCATATTTTCATTTTACACCTCTGGTACTGTTATAGTATTAACTTTTTAAAAAATCCATCACAATCTATGAAGAAGCCCTATTCAAAATATCCTTTTATCAACATTATATTTCTTTTTGATAACAATGTCTGTATTTTCTGGAAGAAAGTTTTATCTTTAACTGTAAAGCAGTAATCCCTCAACAAGATATTTTCAAATGGAAGCCTTACCTAATTTTTATATTTTGGGTTATTTCCATACAAATTCATGAGTCTGATGCTACTGTGGTGTCTTCAACAATGTATTAAATTTAAAACCCAAGAAAGCTCAAATGTTCAAGTAATGCAGAAGTTCCAAGAGTAATAACAGTTGTTCTGGCTTTCATATTAGCTGGATTAAGGGCACTTGAAATCTAGTCACTAATAATGTTGACAACATTTTATATTTATGTACCACTTTAAACTTTGCAGTCACTCATTTATTTTCAGTATGTGCATACAATCATCCTTGAGGCTGTTGTCATCATTCACATGTCTACGATGAAAGCCCTGATAATAAGAGGTTGGGTAAGTTGCCAAAAGTCAAAGCTAATGAGTGGCAGAGTTGGGAAGAAATTCAGAGGTACTGGAATCTAATTTTAGTTTCTCTTTCTTGAAATATGAAATCTGTCATATTTCAAGACTACATAGACGGCCACTAGTTGGGTTCTTCTAGCAAACTCTGATTTGCCCATCTTTGCTTGATATTCTCTCTATCCCAGAAAAGGAAAGTTGCTCTTTCTTCTGACAAGGTGGCATGCTGCCACTACAACATCCTTTAATAAATAAACACATCTATTCAATGTCACAACAAATTAGAAAGTACTTATTTCTGTTCAGTGAGCCAGATGAAATCAATAATCACCAGGGAGTTCCCACTATAATTCGTTAGAGCCATTCGCTGGGCCTCAGTAATCTGCTCAGAGAATGGAGCCAAAGGCTGGGTTCACTGGGGAGAGAAAGTTAGGATCAAATATTTCAGCTCAAGAGAAGAAAGTATCAAATAATCACTGCATTTCAGCCTTCTTCACAGTGATGCATTTCCTTCTCGACAATGCAAGAAATGGTTTCAGAATCACCCACTAATTTTTAGAATGTATCCAGAATTTTAAAAAAACTTTCAAACGACATACGCTGGAACAAATAATGGCAATGATTTTTTTTTTAAGTACTGTGATAATCTGGTCTTTTTGGTCCCCTAAGTCCACCTCATTGGTCACACAACTCATCAGTTCCTGCTGGTCTATTTCACTAGTTATGACTTTCAGTTTCCTTTCTTGAAAGATCCTTTTCTCTTCTACCTCAGTGTTGGAGGCTTCAAAGTGCATTCTTTAGTACTCTTGTCTTCTCTACATCTAAACCCATTTCCCTCGTGATATTAACCAGTTTCACCATTTTAAATAATATTCGAATGGCCACAAATCCTGAATTTATAAGTCTAACCTAGATTTTCTTTTTCTGAACTCCTCACTAAGATATTCAACTTGACAACTGGCTACTTCATTTGGATTTCTAAAAAAAAAAATTCAAATGCAGCATGTTCAGAATTGACTCTCATTTTTCCCTCCCAGAGCTACTTTGCTCAACCTATCCCAGTTGATAGCATCCCATCCTTCAGCTGCTCAGTCTCTGAACCTTGAAATCACCTGTGTCTTCCCCTTTCCCCTTGCACCAGACTTGTAACCTAAGAAACCGTGGACTTTATCTTCAAAAATACAAGAGTCTATCCACTCCTTACTGCCTTCATTACTACTTCCATCAGAGTTAATATTATTTTACCTGAATTAATGCAAGAGACACCTGAAAATTCTCCCTGCATCAAGTTTGCACTTTTCCTCTCAGTTTATTCTCAAAACAGCAGAAAGTGTAATCCTTTGAAATTATAAATCAGAATAAATGAGTATTCTGTTTAAAATCTTGCTATGGTTTGCACAGTATAAAAACAAGTTCTGAAAATGGCCTTCAAAGGCCTGCAGAATTTGGCCTATGTTTACCTTTTTACTCACTCACTTTACTCCATATATTGGCCTTGTGCAGCTCCAGGAAGATGCCAGCCCTGCTACAGTGTTTTGAACATTTGCACTGGCTGCTCCTTCTGCCTGCAATGCTCTAATTCCTAACATCTAGATGGCTATCTCCTACAAACACTTCAAGTCTTTGTTCAATTTCCACTCACTCAAATGACCCTTTTTTAAGTCACAGCTTGTAACTCCAGCCAAGTCCACTTTTCTAGTTCCATTTTTCTCCATAGCTTTTACTATCTTCTAATCTACTATGGAATTCACGTTATTACTATGATTATTATTTGCTCTCTATCCTTTGTTGTTACAATAGAAGTTCCATGAGGGACTGAATTATTGCTTTTTTTCACCATCGTACAGCAACATCTAAAGTGTCTGATGGATAATAGACACTCAGCAATGGGTGAAGTATTTTTTCTAAAGAAGTTTATTTCTTTAAATTATCACAGTAACTGTTTCTCTAGATATCATATAAAGATATATATATGTATATATATGTGTGTGTGTGTATACATGTGCATATTTTATATGTTCCTAAATTCTAATATTTTAAAATAGTTTTCTGTGTCACTAACTTGAGTAAAATTGCCCTATGACTAATGCACGCAGTTGTTTACAGAAACAAGTTTGTATAAAACTCATTTCAAATCACTCAGTAATGATGAGTTATGTTTAATTAAAATTAAATGATAGTGTATATATAAAGAAAGAAACAAGTACTGTGTAAAATAAAGAACAGAGGCATCTAGAATTGGAAATGACGGGATGTAAACAAAAACATTATTAGAATTAAACTAGCCTCTTTTTTTCATGTTTATTTTTTTTACTTATAAGAAAGACAGAGAGAGAGACAGAGAGACAGAACCTGAGCAAGGGAGGGGCAGACAGAGAGGGAGAGAGAGAAGCCCAAGCAGGTTGCATGCTGTCAGCTCAGGGTCCGGAGCAGGGCTTGAACCCACTAACTGTGAGATCATGACCTGAGCCAAAATCAAGAGTCAGACGCTCAACTGACTGAGCCACCCAGGCTCCCCCAAAACCAGCTTCTTAAAATTACTTACATTAGGGGAAGGACAAAATTTCAGATTTAATTACTATTTTAACATTTTTAACTCAAAATAATTTTTTCCATCTCATATAAATTATGGATACAGAAAATACAAAGTTCTATTTCAATAACATGCTTATTCAGAAAAAAAATTATTTCTGAACTAATGTTAGGAAAGGGAACAAACTGATTAACTGAGTTTTTAACTTTTCAACATTTTTCAGAATGTTATAACCTATAGTTCTCTTTTATTACTTTATTACTTGTTTGCCACAGTTGAGATAGGTCATATTCCATTGCTCCATGGTATATATAGAGAGAGGGTAACAGAATTGTTGGTTTGTCAGAGAAACTGTATAAGTTATCTATTTTTTTATTTTTTTTAATGTTTATTTATTTTTGAGAGATAGACAAAGCACAAGCAGGGCAGGGACAGAGAGAAAGGGAGACACAGAATCTGAAGCAGGCCCCAGGCTCTGAGCTGTCAGCACAGAGCCTGACATGGGGCTCGAACTCACAAACTGTGAGATCATGACCTGAGCCAAAGTCGGACACTTAACTGACTGAGTCAACCAGGTGCCCCATATAAGTTACCTATTGGCGTATGACACATTGCCCCAAATTTAACAGTTTAAAAAAAATAAACATCCTTTTTTTTTTCTTTTATGTTTTCTCTGGGCCAGCAATCTGGAAGTGGTTTGGCTGAGTGGTTCTGGCTCAACATGTCTTTCAGAATTGGAGTGAATTTCCAGAATGGGCTAGGATTGCAGTCTCTCCTGAACACTTGATTGGAGCAGGGTATGCTTTTGTGTTCACTAACATGATTGTAAGCAGACCTCAGTTCTTCATTGGCTGCCAAACAGAGACTTCAAACCCTCACCACAAGGGTCTCTCCATTTGCTACCTGAGTGCTGTGGACATGTGGCACCTAGTTTTCCCAGAGTAAGTAAGTGATCTGAGACAGTGACTGGGGGAACAACACTCATGATTTAAAAAAAAAAAATCCATTTTATAATCTAATCTCAGTAGTGACATATTATCAATTCTGCCATATTCTATTCATCAGAGGAACATCATTAAACCAAATCAAATCCACATTCAAGCAGAGAATATTAGATGAAGATAATATCTAGAGGCAGGGATCATTGGGGGCAATCTTAGAGGCTGCCTACCACAGTCCAAACTCTAGTTTCTAAATATTAATGCCCTTTAATATGCAAAATACATGCATCCCCTTCAAAAGGCCCCACAAAAGTCTCATTACAGAATTTACTCAAAATCTAGAATCTTTTCATCTAAACCATATTCAGGTATGGAAGAGACATTGGGTTTAATTCCTTAATTATGGCTCCTCAATACGGATACTCTGATTCTATAGACCTGTGAAACTAAAGGGACAAGATGTCTGTCCCCACACACCCAATATAGAATGGTAGAAAAGACACATAATAATCCCTGTGTACATTTCTGTTCAAAAAAGTAAAGTGCAAAGTACAAATGAATCTGAATTTAGCAATTCTGAAGTTCAATTGGACATATGGAAGTTTCTTGATTATGTCCAAAGGTCCAAGAATAATTTGTCCCCAAATCATAAGAGACAGTACTAATCTACCTGTAGAAAACTGCTAAAGTCTCCAAAAGGCAACTCTATCTACCATTGACAATTCAAACACAAGTGGATATACTGAGTCATATGGTCCCAGCAGCAAAGCAGTTGTAGAGGAATTGTTGCTTCCTGCTCACTAGGTCCAATCAGCATAATATTATCAATGTAATGGAATGGTGTGACGTCCTGTGGAATGAAAGGTAATCAAAGTCATTGTGGATGAAATTATGACATAGGGTTTTCTGTAGGCAGAAAAATGATCTCCCCAAAATGTCCATGTCCTAATCTCAGAAACTTGTGAATATGTTACCTTTCATGAAAACAAAAGAGATATTGCAAACGTAATGAAGTTAAAGATCTTGAGATGGGGAAATTATCCAGGTGGGCCCAATATAATCACATTAGTCTTTATCAGAGGGAGTCAGGAAGGTCAAAGTTAGAGAAAGGGATGTAACAATGGAGGAAATGATGTTCACGTTCTACTCCCCAGAAGTTGTGAATGTTAATTCATATGGCAAAAGGGACATGGCAGATGTAACTAAATTAAGGATCTTGAGATGGTTGAATTATCCTGGATTATCTCTGTGGGTCCAAATAGTCAAAAGAGGGACTCAGGAGGAGTCAGAGTTAGAGGAGAAGCAGATGTGATGATGAAAGTAGAAATTGGAGTGGCCCACCCTGAATGGAGGAAGGGACCACAGGGAAAGGAATACAGGCAGCCATTAGAAGCTGAAAAGGTAAAGAAAGAGATTCATCCCTCAAAGTTTCCAGAAGGAACAAATCCTGACAACACCTTGACTTTAGTCCAGGGAAATTGATTTTAGGCATCCGACCTCCAGAACTGTGAAACAATAAATTTGTGTTGGCTTAAGCCACTAAATTAATGGTAATTTGTTATAACAGCAATAGAAAATTGATACAATATGTAGAGAAAAAAGAACTTGCCAAATCAATAACTACATATTAGATGGCAGGGAATGTATTTATTTGCTCTTGCACCCAAATCTAATCTGGTACAGCAGCTACAATGGGAGTCGCTACCTGAATAAGTTTATAAAAACCCACTATCATTTTCTAAGATTAATTTATCTTCTACACAGGCTAAATTGGTGAGTTGGAGGGGAATGTGGTAGTATTAACTGCAAAAAACTCTCAGCACATAATGACTCCGTCCAAAGCCTTGCACTGAGACTTGACCAAACTGTAGCATGTTTTCTAGCAGCTTAAGGCTGTGTCCCTACGATTGGGTCCTAAAATCCTTGCCTAAAAACACTAAATGTGAGGTGCTTGGGTGGCTCAGTAAGTTAAGCATCTGACTCTTGATTTTGGCTTAGTTCATGACCACATGGTTCATGAGATTAAGCTCCTTATTGGGATCTGCGCTGACAGTGAGGAGACTGCTTGGAATTCTCTCTAGTTTTCTCTCTGCCCCTACCCCACTCTCTCTCTTTCTCTCTCTAAATAAATAAACAAACACACAAAAAGCTAAATGCTGCCAGGAGAATGATGATAGGACTCTTAGAATAGCTGCTTTGGAGGGCTTGCAATTATAAATCCTTTCTCTCCCCCTTTGAGATGTTAATCTTCTAACATCCAGAATTCTTACCTCAAGGACCTGAGAGTTCTCTCTTTGAGATGCAAACATTCAGGGAGATAACTCCCACTCTGCCCCCCCAAGCTCCCAAGGGAAAGGAAGGGCCCAAATTCTATGAGCAACTTGCTCCAACTTGCACAACTACCCCCTGCCTATCATAAAAATAGAAGAAGTTTGTTTCTCTTCTGGATAAGTGCCAATTACATACACAGATGACCTAGTCATGTGGACCAAACCTCCCCTTTATGAACTTCGGTGTCTTTCCTTTAGCATATCCCAGCATTTAACAAGTCTCCTGTGGAGGATCCAAGATGGTGGAACAGCATGGAAGTTTTTTGTGTGTCTCATGTCCATGAAATACAGCCAGACTAACACTAACCCATCCTGCACACCTAGAAAACTGATCTGAGGATTAACACAACAATCTCCACAACCTGAACCAAAGAGTTCAGCAGGTACGTGGCATGGAGAGGTGAACTGGGGGTGAGAGAAGCCACAGAGGGAAAGCAGCTGCTTTTGCGTGTGAAGAGAGGATGGGGATGGTGGGGAGAATATGGGAAAAGCACCCCTCCCCAAAAGCAACTGGAGAGAAAGTGGAAAATTGGAAACAGCTACAGGGAGTGAACTAAAAAGGGACCAAGGAGAAAGGAGAGGGCTTAAATTCCATTAAGACTGTAAACAGGGGAAGCACACAGCCTGAAACTCTGTAGCTCGATACCTGGCAGTGCTCTGGTGGGAAGGGTGAATCCCCAGGAGCAGAGTGGGGTCTGGGAGGTTCTCAGACCACATGGGAAGAAGCAGTTCCACTGCTGGAATTCATTTGGTAGAGGCTGTGAGGCCACCTGGGCCCAGCAGACTCCAGACAAGGGCCACATTCATTGGGGTTAAGCCTGGTGGCAGACGTGTGTTGTGATTTTCCATAATCCCTGAGGTGCTGCTGCTACACTGTCTCGCGAACTTTTTATGGGGCAGGCTGGCACCTGGCTGCAGTCTCTGGGCAGCAGCAGCAGCAGCATGGTCCCACAAGCACTCCTGGGTGCGACCAGCACCCAGCCATTGTTCGGTGAGACCCTCCTGCAGAGGGGCCAAACAGGTCAAAGCCATAGTCCCTCAGAAGCGGGGGACCAGGGAAGGCAGCTACATCTGAGACAAAACTCGGGAGGGACTTGGTCATGGACAGTGTGGAAGCAGGGAGTGGACGGAAGGCAAAGATGAAGGATGGGTGCGTGATTGCTGATCAGGGAGAATAGAGTTCCAATACTAGAGACTGGGTAGCTGGGGGACGCCATTTTCACCGTTCCCACGTATGCACATAGGCACCTACAAGCCCCACAATAATCCACAGCAGTAGGCTAGCAGCGCCATCTAGTGGAGAATAGACCCATTACACTAAGCCTTGCCCAACTGGGCCAACCTTGCTCTTCAAGAACACAAGTCTCATTGCCTGCTTAGTTTATGGACTATAAAATGCTTCATAGTTTGGCTTTTAGGGGAAAACAAAGTAAAGTCAGTCATATGTCAGTCTGTTAGCTGGTTCATCTATTCAGTTTTCTCTTTTTTTTTCTTTTTCATTTCTTTTCTTTTTCTTGAATACAGATAGAGAAAAAATTAATTTATTTTCAATTTTTATTAAAAATATTTTTCTTTATTTTTTCTACTATACTTTTTACTTTTGTGTAAAGTTTTTCAATTTCTATTTTACTTCCATCTTTTCATTTTAGTCTACTTGAATGTATTCATTTTTTCAAATTTTCAAATGATTTCCTTTCTTTCCCCCTTTTTTTCTCTAAGCTATCAATCCACTTTCAACACTCAGACCAAAACACACCTAGGATCTAGCATCATTTATTCAATTTTGTGTGTGTGTGTGTGCTTGTTTTTAATTTTTTAATTTTAATATTTTTCATTTTAATTTTTTTTATTTTAATTTTTTCTACCTCATTAATTCATTTTCTCCCTTCAAAATGACAAGGAGAGAATCATGAAAGCAGCAAGGGAAAAAAAGTCACTAACCTACAAGGGAAGACAGATCAGGTTTGCAGCAGACCTATCCACAGAAACTTGGCAGGCCAGAAGGAAGTGGCAGTATATATTCAGTGTGCTGAAGCAAAAAAAATATGCAGCCAAGAATTCTTTATTCAACAAGGCTGTCATTCAAATAGAAGGAGAGATAAACAGTTTCCCAGACAAACAAAAATTAAAGGAGTTTGTGACCACTAAACCAGCCCAGCAAGAAATTTTAAGGGGGACTCTCTGAGGTGAGAAAAGATGAAATTATAAAAAAGTAAATAAAAAAAGACCAAAAGCAACAGAGATTAGAAAGGACCTGAGAACACCACCAGAAACTCCAACTCTACAAGCAACATAATGGCAATAAATTCATATCTTTCAGTACTCACTCTAAACATCAATGGACTCAATGCTCCAATCCAAAAACATAGAGTAACAAAATGTTTAAGAAAACAAGATCCATCTATATGCTGTTTACAAGAGACCCACTTTAGTCCTAAAGACACCTTCAGATTGAAAGTAAGGGGATGGAGAACCATCTATCATGCTAATGATCAACAAAAGAAAGCCAGGGTAGCCATACTTATTTCAGACAATCTAGACTTTAAAATAAAGACTGTATCAAGCGATGTAGAAGGATGCACTATATCATAATTAAGGGGATGCATTATATCATAATTAACGGCTCTATCCACCAAGAAAACCTAAAAATTGTAAATATTTATGTACCAAATGGGAAAGCACCCAAATATATAAAACAATTAATCACAAACACAAAGAAACTCATCGATAGTAATACCATAATAGTAGGAGACTTCAACACCCCCACTCACAACAATGGACAGATCATCTAAACAAGAAATCAACAAGGAAACAATGGCTTTGAATGACACACTGGACCAGATGGACTTAATGGATATTCAGAGCATTTCATCCTAAAGCAGCAGAATATACATTCTTCTCCAGTGCACATGGAACATTCTCCAGAATAGACTATATATTGGGACACTAATCAGCCCTCAGCAAGTACTAAAGATTGAGATCATACTGTGCATATTTTCAGACCACAACACTATGAAACTCAAAATCAACCACCAGAAAAATTTTGGAAAGGTAACAAGTACTTGGATACTGAAGAACATCCAACTAAAGAATGAATGGGCCAACCAAGAAGTTAAAGAGGAAATTAAAAGATATATGGAAGCCAATGAAATGAAAACACCACAACTCAAAACCTCTGGGACACAGCAAGGGAGGTCATAAGAGAAAAGTATATAGCAATCCAGGCCTTCCTAAAGAAGGAAGAAAGATCTCGATACACAACCTAGCCTTACACCTTAAAAAGCTGGCAAAAGACCATCAAATAAAACCCAAAACCAGCAGAAGACAGGAAATAATAAAGATTAGAGCAGAAATTAATGCTATCGAAACCAAAAAAGCAGTAGAACAGATTAATGAAACCAGGAGCTGGTTCTTTGAAAGAATTAACTAAATTGATAAACCACTAGCCAGTGTGATCAAAAACAAAACGGAAAGGACCCAAATAAATAAAATCAAGAATGAAAGAGGAGAGATCACAACCAACACAGCAGAAATAAGAACAATAATAAGAGAATATTATGAGCAATTATATGCCAATAAAATGGACAATCTGGAAGAAATGGACAAGTTCCTAGAAACATATACACTACCAAAATTGAAACAGGAAGAAATAGAAAATTTGAACAGACCCATAACCAGTAAAGAAATCAAATTAGTAATCAAAAATCTGCCAAAAAGCAAAGTCCAGAGCCAGATGGCTCTCCAGGGGAATTCTACCAAACATTTAAGGAAGAGTTAACAACTATTCTCTTGAAGATGTTCCAAAAAATAGAAATTGAAGGAAACTGCCAAACACATACCATGAATCCAGCATTATCTTGATTCCAAAACCAGACATAGACCCCACTAAAAAGAACTATACACCAATTTCCCTGATAAACATGGATGCAAAAATCCTCAACAAGATATTAGCCAATTGGCTCCAACAATACATTAAAAAAATTTATTCACCACAACCAAGTGTGATTTATACCTGGGATGCTAGGCTGGTTCAATATCTGCAAAACAATCAACATGATTCATCACATCAATAAAAGAAGGGACAAGAACCATATTATCCTCTTAATAGATGCAGAGAAAGCATTTGACAAAATATAGCATCCTTTCTTGATAAAAATCCTCAAGAAAGTAGGGATAGAAAGATCATAACTTGAGATCATAAAAGCCATATATGAACGACCCAATGCTAATATCATCCTCAATGGGGAAAAACTGAGAGCTTTCCCCCTAAGGTCAGGAACAAGACAGCGATGTCCACTCTCACCACTGTTATTCAACATAGTATTGGAAGTCTTAGCCTCTGCAATCAAACAACACAAAGAAATAAAAGGCATCCAAATCGGCCAGGAGGAGGTCAAACTTTCACTCTTCATAGGTGACATGATACTCTATATGGAAAACCCAAACGGTTCCACCAAAAAACTGCTAGACTTGATTCATGAATTCAGCAAAGTTGCAGGATATAAAATCAATGCACAGAAATCGGTTGCATTCCTATTCGCCAACAATGAAGTGACAGAAAGAGAAATCAAGGAATCGATCCCCTTTAGACTTGCACCAAAACCCATAAAATACCTAGCAATAAATTGAACCAAAGAGGTGAAAAATCTATACACTGAAAACTATAGAAAGCTTGTGAAAGAAATTGAAGAAGGCACAAAAATATGGAAAAAGACTCCATGTTCCTGGATAGGAAGAACAAATATTGTTAAAATGTCAATACTACCCAAAGCAATCTACATATTTAATGCAATCCCTATCAAAATAACACCAGCATTCTTCATAGAGCTAGAACGAATAATCCTAAAATTTGTATGGAACCAGAAAAGACCCCAAATAGCCAAAGCAATCTTGAAAAAGAAAACCAAAGCAGGAGGCATCACAATCGCAGACTTCAAGCTATACTACAAAGCTGTAATCATCAAGACAGTATGGTACTGGCACAAGGACGGACACTCAGATCAATGGAACAGAATAGAGAACCCAGAAATAGACCCACAACCGTATGGCCAACTAATCTTTGACAAAGCAGGAAAGAATATCCAATTGAATAAAGACAGTCTCTTCAGTAAGTGGTGTTGGGAAAACTGGACAGCGACATGCAGAAGAATGAACCTGAACCACTTTCTTACATGATACACAAAAATAGATCCAAAATGGAAGAAAGACCTAAATGGAAGACAGGAAGCCATCAAAATCCTCAAGGAGAAAGCAGGCAAAAACTTCTCTGATCTTGGCCGCTGCAACTTCTTACTCAACGCATCTCTGGAGGCAAGGGAAACAAAAGCAAAAATGAACTACTGGGACCTCATCAAAATAAAAAGCTTCTGCACAGTGAAGGAAACAATCAGCAAAACTAAAAGGCAACCCACAGAATGGGAGAAGATATTTGCAAATGACATATCAGATAAAGGGTTAGTATCCAAAATCTATAAAGAACTTACCAAACTCAACACCCAAAAAACAAAGAATCCAGTGAAGAAATGGGCAAAAGACATGAATAGACACTTCTCCAAGGAAGACATCCAGATGGCCAACCAACACATGAAAAAATGCTCAACATCACTCATCATCAGGGATATACGAATCAAAACTACAATGAGATACCCCTTACACCTGTCAGAATGGCTAACATTAACAACTCAGGCAACAACAGATGTTGGCGAAGATGTGGAGAAAGAGGATCTCTTTTGCATTGTTGGTGGGAATGCAAGCTGGTGCAGCCACTCTGGAAAACAGTATGGAGGTTCCTCAAAAATTAAAAATAGAACTGCCCTATGACCTAGCAATTGCACTACGAGGTATTTATCCAAGGGATACGGGTGTGCTGTTTCGAAGGGACACGTGTGGGGGCGCCTGGGTGGCGCAGTCGGTTAAGCGTCCGACTTCAGCCAGGTCACGATCTCGCAGTCCGTGAGTTTGAGCCCCGCGTCAGGCTCTGGGCTGATGGCTCGGAGCCTGGAGCCTGTTTCCGATTCTGTGTCTCCCTCTCTCTCTGCCCCTCCCGCGTTCATGCTCTGTCTCTCTCTGTCCCAAAAATAAATAAAAAACGTTGAAAAAAAAAAATTTAAAAAAAAAAAAAAAAAGAAGGGACACGTGTGTCCCAATGTTTATAACAGCACTATGAATAATAGCCAATGTATGGAAAGAGCCCAAATGTCCAAGGATGGATGAACGGATAAAGAAGATATAGCGTGTATATATATATATATATATATATATATATATATATATATATATATGTGTGTGTGTGTGTGTGTGTGTGTGTGTGTGTGTGTGTGTGTATGTATATACATACACAATGGAGTATTACTCAACAATCAAAAAGAATGAAATCTTGCCATTTGCAACTATGCGGATGAACTGGAGGGTATTATGCTAAGTGAAATTAGAGAAAGACAAATGTCATATGACTTCACTCATATGAGGACTTTAAAAGACAAAACAGATGACCATAGGAGAAGGGAAACAAAACTAATATAAAAACAGGGAGGGGGAGAAAACATAAGAGACTCTTAAATATGGAGAACGAACAGAGGGTTGCTGGAGGGGTTGTGGGAGGGGGATGGGCTAAATGAGTAAGGGTCATTAAGTAACCTACCCCTGGAATCATTGTTGCACTATATGCTAACTAATTTGGATTTAAATTTAAAAAATAAAATCAAAATAATAAAAAAATAGGCTGCCAGAATCATGCTGACAAAAAAATAATAAAATAAAATAAAATAAAATAAAATAAAATAAAATAAAATAAAATAAAATAAAATAAAATGTCTCCCACTTTCGCATCTGTGAAGCAGACCTCAGTCTATAGTGAGTTCTTTTCCTACTGCAGTAGTCGCCACTAAATGAAACCTGGCTTTACCACCTTTGCTCCACCTTTACCACCTTTACGTCCAGCTTTGCTTCTCTTTGACAGTAGTATTCACACTCCCTGCATTTTCAAGTCCTTGGTGGTATCTCCAATCTTTGTAATCCCTCCAGAAGTGAGGCATAGTTTTTGTTTTGGTTTATTACATTCATATGTAGAGGCAGTTCTAGTGGCTTCTATTTGATATTTTCTATCATAATAGAAAGGTCTTACTTTACAGGCTAGGGAACCAATGAAGAGATTCTACCAGCTATTGACTATGTCCATTTCAATTATATATCTGGAACTGGGGAAATAACCACAATGTGGGTTCAGGGACCTACTCGATACATTGTGAGGTTAACTAGAGCCAAACTCCCTGAGGACCTGACCATTAGCCTCTACTCTGACTAGAGGACAAGACTGGTGTTTGGGTCTCCAGGACTTAGTTTCATTTGTTTTCCAGTATTCTGTAATACCGAAAATGTCTCATTGGGCTTCCTTCCTTAATTCAGTCATCCTGGAAGATAGCTGTGGTTCTCTTTAGGAAAGGCAGGGAGAAAAATTAATAATATAAAATCTGGGCAGTATAAGAGTCCTTCCTCAAGATGACCCAGCATTCCATTCATTCAAGGGGCTCCAGGTCCGTGAAATGGTTCAAGTGTGAAAATTGAATGTGTGAGGGGCAATGGTTCTTTGTCCTGGTGATTCAAGTCAGACTTCTCTTCACTGGACCTAGAGTTTTCCCATTTATACAGATCAAGTAACACTTTAGTTTTCTTCTCACTCCAGAGACACCATAGATCAACTAGCCTATGAAAATATCTTTGCAGGTCAGAATATTCTGATTGCTGTTTTTGCTCCACTGTATATTACATCTTGTTTTTGGAGATTTGGCTCTTCCACTTAGACCCTGTAACCTGGGACCCAATTAACCCCACTATATTTAGAGATCGCAGTTTTATGGTAGCAGCAGTCACTACAACTTCTGATACACAGAGAGGAGCAGCCACAGAGCTCTTCAAGGATGCTGTGGCTTATAGTTATAGTTATGGTAAAGGGCATGTCCTCTGGATTCTCATGGGGTGGATTGGCAAGTCGTATGTGATAAACTCTCTCTAGCATTCTGAATCCCTAAGTCTTTGGATACCTTGAGCTGTAGTATATCAAAAAAGCTCCGGCATCTTGACTTCATTACTGTAGGACATATTTGGATACTCATTTCAGTCAACCAATCAGGCAGTCTATTAGAGCCATGATTAGTCTTGCAAGCTAAAACATTGATTCTGAAGTCCAATTTCATATTCCTTCAATCTATAGCCTCCATTCCCACACTCAGTCCCAAGACTTCCATTGATACCTATTGGCAAATTTGTGTGATTATTTTGGTCCACATCACACTTTCTCGTGGGTCACACTTTGTACTTCAGATTCTTTGGAACCTGATGGGACTTGAATCTGATTATGGATCCAGATACAATGCCAGGTGGTAGAGAAGGACCCTGAAGAGGAATCAGCAATGTTTTTCAGATATTGAGCATGGTTTTCAGAAATCTCGTGCCTGAAGATATGAGATATAAGGGTTTCTTTCAGGACACTCATAGAAGCTTTCACGTTCCTTGAGCTGAGAACTTAAAATCTTCATCTTATCATTTTCTTTCCCTAAATTCTCCAGTTCAGTTAGAAGCAACCAATCAATTCATTATCCCCCCCCCCCTTTCTTTACACATACGTGTGTATGGTAGTGAACATTTTGTTGCCTTGCTTTCTTTTTTTTCATAGGCAATTCGTTATAGGTATCTACAGGTGATCATTTAAGTAACCATTTGCCATGCATGATATGGAATAGCCAGTGCCCCCTTCACCAATGGAAACATGAACATTGATGGCTTTAAAGCTAATAATATCAGAGAAACAGTTTCAGGAAACCATAAAATAATTAAGAAAATTCATCTTTAAAATTCTGGTTCTCTGAGGTAGATTGATCAATAATTCCAGTTTTCTCAGAACTGTCCCAAAGATGGCATCGAATATCTTATATCCCAGAAGGGAATTCTGGGAAATGAATTCAGCTTAACCACATTGACAGATTTCAATGCAAAACCACTACAGTATCATTAAACAACATATCCTCCCAACTTATGAAAAATTATCAGTGCTTTCTGCTTTTTTAGTTGTTTGTGAGAATGCAACAATATCTATTCCATGTATATAGAACTTAACATGCAGACTTTTTTATTTCATAGTGCTTCTTCATATATATATTTAGAACTGAGTCTAATATGGAGTTTTTAAACATTATCTATGGTTATTTTGGTCACAAACATAGAAATTTGTTGCTGCCTAATTTATTAAGCTACGTAAAAATGTGACTTCCCTCAACAAACTCTAAATTTTCAATGAATTCACAAACCTCATAAGTGCTTTATTTGATTGAAATATTTTTGGTAACATGGTATGGGGTGAATTTTGCATTCAAGGAGGTTTCATTACAAAAAGGGCAGTTATATGAGTACAGAATTCTAAGAAATTGCAGAGGCTGTGAATACATTAAGCAATCTGGTAATAAAAAAATCAGGAAAGGAACTTTATACATCCCCAGGCTCTGAAATCAGAATTTTACAATGGTGCTATTGGATCTCCCAGATCCAAAAAACTCTGTATGATATCATGTGAAAAATATTTTTGTTTTTGTTGTATATTTGATTTAACACAACAATATCTTTATTATAATGTTGTCTACAAATGAGGTGATTTCAGAGAATTTCTAGGTGCTATTTTCATTTCAATAAAAAATATTTAATGAAGATGTTTTCAATGACATTAGGTCTACAGAATTTCTATTTGTTCTACTGTCATCAAAAAATGTTCAGAGTCTTAATTCGGGATATCCACTGCCCACTCCTCTTGAGCAGGCATAATAAAAAAGATATTCCTTGTCTTGAGCACACTGCACTGCATTCCAGGAAACTAAAATGGGAACAAATTTGCAGGAACCTCTCGAGTCCAAGTCGAGGAATTAAAACACTGGGCAGTTTCAGCATCATCCAGACCAGATATTAGAACCTCTAAGTTAGGAAATAAAATTATGAATTGTAAGTTCAAAATATGGGTAAACCAAGGTCCCAACCTTTGAAAATATCAAGACAATGCAGAAAGAGGAGGGTTAATTCAGGAAGGTACTCCTTCAGTGATAGGATTGAAGAAATTATCCAGTTATTCCCCACATTGCACTAAAATGCAAACCATATGAAATACTAGTTGAACTGACCTGTTTATACGTTCTGTATGTAGGGAAAATTTGCAAAGTATTATTTGGGCTTCAATTATGTGGAATCCAAAATATTTTCATTATACTATCCATTTATTTTTCTTAATCTTTAACTGTAGAAATTAGAGCAATTGTCGTTTTAAAAAAAGTATTTTTAAAGATAACTTCTATTAGAGTAATTGTCATTTTAAGAAAACGTATTTTTAATACTTTCTCTCAAATTAAAAAAAAATAAATGATATGTAAGAACTCCAACCTCCAGTTTTTGAAGAAGTACTTAATATACATTAATGTGTATATATGGTCCTGTATTGCCACACATTGTCTTTATATACATCTCAATTAAATTGACTTAAAATATGTTGTAAAAATAAAATGTAAACTAATATACTTAAAAGTATAATTATTTAGGAGCACCTGCGTGGCTCAGTTGGTTAAGTGTACAAGTCTTGATTTCACCTCCAGTCATGATCTCACAGTTCATGAGTTCAAGCCCCTCATAGGACTCCGTGCTGGCAGCACAGTGCCTGCTTGGGACTCTTTCTTTCTCTCTCCCCCTCCCCTCCTTGCACTCTTTCTCTTTCTCAAAATAAGTAAACATTAAAAAATACTTTAAGTATAATTATTTAAAATGTTATATGAAAGTATTTTCATGAATTTTTTGGTAATTGAATAGATGGAATGTATCTTATTAAAGCTTTTTTTGTGATTATTTGAAAATCTGTGACCTTAGCTATAATATGGTAAAACAGCATCTATAAAATTTGGTGAATTAAAACAACTATACTAAAGTACTTTAGATTCGTTCACTGTGTCAATTAAATTACATAAATTCCTTAAGATAATTTCGTACTCATATGTCAATGTGCTCACTAAAAGAAATCTGGTTCCACAGATAATGAAAGGTTCAATTTCAGCCTTGCCTTTTCTCAAATTCTCAAATTCAGTTTTTCAGAATGGCCTGAATTAATGAGTCGTTTTTATGATAAAACTCTGAAGGAAACATTAAAATGATGAATGTGTCACAAACTTAGGAGGGAGCTGGTGTCATAAAAAGAACTTAACACTTCTAATAATAAATAATTCTCTCAACTGCTGAGTTTTCAGTTCAATACCTTCTCAGGAAGATGTCAGAATGAAGCATTAAGGGTTGCTTGACTCCATCAGAATGGGAATAGAGAGAGTGGCAATCTTGAGGAGAAAGCGACCGGAGGAATCAATAAAGCTCCCCAGGACGGCTCCACAGTGAGCAAAATGGAATTAGTAGTATGAGCACTTGTGACAGACTAGCCATTTTCAACATATTTTTCCATTTAGTTCCCACAACAAAGCTGGATATGATTTTCCTTAATGTAGAGGTGAGAAAAAGCTTCAATGACTTAAAATGACTTAACAATGATAATTATAATTTGATAAGCCAAGATTAAAAGTGAGATCTGGGGGTGCCTGGGTGGCTCAGTCGGTTAAGCGTCTGACTTCAGCTCAGGTCACGATCTCGCAGTCCGTGAGTTCGAGCCCTGCGTCGGGCTCTGGGCTGATGGCTCAGAGCCTGGAGCCTGTTTCCGATTCTGTGTCTCTCCCTCTCTCTCTGTCCCTCCCCCGTTCATGCTCTGTCTCTCTCTGTCCCAAAAATAAATAAACGTTAAAAAAAATAAATAAATAAAATAAAATAAAAAAAATAAAAGTGAGATCTGTCAGAACCAGCTGCTCAGTGTGGTCTCCGGAACAGCAGCATTAGTACCACCCCAAAGCTTCTTGGAAATATCCACCTAGGCCCCATCTTAGATGTACTGAATCACAGTCCATAGGGATGACCCTCAGAAATTGGTTTTAACCAGCTTTCTAGGTGGTTCTAATGTATACAACAATTTTGCAGAGTATTGCCCTATACCACACAGGTGACTTGGAATTGGGCTGCATTTATCATATTTACAACTACATGTCCTTGTACAAATCACTGAACTCTATATTTCATTTCATCATCTTTTTAAAAGATGGAAAAAATACCTTCCATGCCTTTCTTGTAAGACCTTTAAAAAAAAAGAACACTGTAACTACAAAGCATTATAAAATATAAATGTTTAAATATATTATTATCAATCATAATTAGTACAATTATTTTATGTCACCATGTATGAAATATTCATAGTTAAAATTCTTTAAAGAAAGAAGCTGACACCCTCCCATCTTTTTTCCTTTGTCAAGAGTTCTTAGCAGTTGCCTTTGACCACAACAATAACTGATGGCCTTGTAAAGATTATAATTCTATCCTTGGAGGGTCTACTTTCCCAACTTGAGCAATAAACAATTAGTTTCCTTAGGTTATTAAGATCAAAATTAGAACTTAACTATTCTTTTTTAGGAGAACAAGATTTTGTGATCTTAACAAATTCTGCCTCTAAAGAAAGGACAGTACTGAGTTAAAATTGGAATTCATCATTCATATCTTAATTTAACAGCAGTTTTGAGCTAGCTTTAGAGACTACACATCAAGCATTCAGAAGCGTGATCTGTCAGAAGTGAGATAACCTTGTAGAAATAGGAGTTTGTGCTTTATTTCACAAGGGTTAACCCTCCCTCCTTCTCTTTCAGTATATTGGGTGTGTGTGTGTGTGTGTGTGTGTGTGCGCATGTGTGCGTGTGTGTGTGTGTGCGTGCGCATGTGTAGATGAGTGCATGAATAATGCATAAACAAATTATGATTTTAGAAACTTCTAAATGAGGATAATTCTGAAATAGAGAGTTACACTTTCTTAAGACTGCCTGTATCTTCTTTCTGCCTTTCTCAAATCCAGAATTTTTTATTAATCCCTCCTCCATACCAACATTTCTCAAATTAGTAAATGAAATTTTCTCATCTCTTATTTTTTTAAATAAATAGACAAAGTACACATATGCAAGCCCACCCATTTTATGCTTACTCTAAAATAACCTAGAATCAAGCATTTTAAATTTGGGGGGAGATAATACTGATTGTATATTGATACAAGCTGAAATCTGTCTCTTTGTCTCTGTGTGTGTTTCTCTCTCCTTTGTCTCTGTTGGTCTCTCTCTAATATGCACGTATGTGCACATGTGCACACACACGCACAGGTTTGGGGGATTTTATATGCTGAGGGCCATTTGTGAGCCTGCTACTGAAGGTTTGGGCTGCTCATGTTTGGATCTGGAAGGTCCCTGTTGCTGAGAGAAAGCATCTTGCAATTGCTAAGGGCCTAGTCTGGAATAAATTCCCTTGTAATTCTGTTCCATTACTTAGCAACTATATTAACTTTGGACAAGTTACTTAACTTCCCTAACTCAGTTTCCAGATCTATAAAATGGGGTTACCAACAGTACTTACCTCCAAAGATAAGTATTAAACAAGTATTAAAGTATTAAATGAATAAGTAGTAAGATCAATTTCCTTTATTCAAAAAAAGACTTATTCAAAGTCTCATATTTCTCTGGTTCATCAGATCAATTTTTGAGTTGACTCTTATCTTCGCAACTTTACTGTTAAGTATTTCTAAAGGATGCACTTTATAAATGTGAGAAGCAACTGAATCTAGTAGTGTCAACACAGTGTCCATACCTTCTAAGAGCACCTTTTTTTTTTTTAAGGTTTATTTATTTATTTGAGAGAGAGAGAGAGAGAGAGGGAAAGGCCGAGAGGCAGACAGGGAGTCCCAAGCAGGCTCCACTCTGTCAGGGCAAAGCCCAAACTGTGAGATCATGACCTGAGCCAAAATCAAGAGTCTGACCTTAACCTAACCCACTGAGCCACCCAGGTGCCCCACTTGAAATTTTTTTCTTAAAGAAGTACATCATGTTACAAAAAGAAGACTTGTATGAAGTGAAACCATAGTTTTTGTGTTGTGGTATATTTCTAAGAGAGGACATAAATGAGATAAAACCAAAGAACCAGTGTTAGACAAACAGCTGATAAATATCAGGCACTCTTAAGTAAACAACTGTAGCCTAAAGTAACAGAACCATAATTTGTTACTAAGTCAAAGATACTAAGAGAGAGAGAGAGAGAGAGAGAGTGTGTGAGTGTATGAGTGTGTGTGTGTGTGTGTGTGTGTGTGTGTGTGTGCGTGGAGCATGTTTTGTATGTGATTATTGGGAAAATGATGATTCTAAAAGCTCATAATGAACAGCATACAGTGATTTGAGGGTGATAACAATAAAAGTGTTATATTGAAGAAAAGAATAAGCAACATGAGGAAATAATAAAGAAATTCAAGGAATACAGAAAAGGAAGCAGGCTGAATTAAAGGTATACCCTTCTAATAACATTTTTACCATGCATGGATTTACAAAAGATTTGTTGAGCTTTGTAGAAAATATAAGCATAGTACAATATTATCCTTATAAGGAACCAAATATTTGGTAATTAAAAAAAAACATTTGAAAGACATACCTTGGATAAGAGTTTAGATTATTACAAACTTTCTGGAAAATATGTTAAAAGGTGAAATTAAAGTCTAAAATATGAATACATCTTATGCTCTACGTCAAGAAACCTATTTTAAACTGGTAATCACCAATAAAATATATATGTATGAGAAGGTTTGTTGCAGGTTATTTACAAAAGTAAAAAAATAAAACAATATAAGTAAGCAATGATTAATTATTAAATTAATTCTTTGGCATCCATGAAATAAAAACAATTCAACATTACATTTTGCAATACTTTTTAATGATTTGAAAAATATATATATAAACGTAATGTCAAGTGAAATGAGGTAAATCAGATGTAAGAATATAAAACTGTATTTGCAATTTTTACTATGCAGTTTCATACATGTTTGTAAGCAGAAGTATATATGTGAGCGAAAGCAAATAAAGCAAAATGTTCTCAGTGGTGATTACAGATGAATCTGTAACAAAAAGTTACCATTTTTCTGGTATTTAGATATTACTTCTTTAATGACAAATAAACCTGTTTAAAAATAGTTCGGTTTGGAAAATATTTGGAAAATTTGAGTATTTCAAAAATATATATTTAATTCACTCGTTTAAAACATGACCAGTGGCTCCTGGGTAGCTCAGCCTGTTAGGCGTCCGACTCTTGGTTTTGGCTCAGGTCATGATCTTTCGTGTTCGTGGTTTCAAGCCCTGCATTGGGCTCTGCACTGACAGTGCAGGACCTGCTTGGGATTCTCTCTCGCCCTCTCTCTCTCTCTCCCTCTTTCTCTCTCTCTGTCTTAAATCAATAAAACAAAATTAAAATATAAAATAAAAATAAAATATGAACAAATAATATTAAAGCTTTTATTTATGTTAATAAACTATGTTAGTTATATAATAAAATGTTTCTTTATAACAAGGAAAATTTTCCTCAAAATAATTACTTAGTGACAATGCTATTTCATACATGTGTATCCACACTTAATATCTCTATATGTCTCCCATTTCTCCTTTCCTCTTAAAAGGAATCTTTAAAATTGTATATTTATTTAATTAAATAAAGTTCATACAATATTTTCTAATAGTTGAAAAACTATTCTTATGAAATTTGGGCCCTTCATCATTTCTATCTATGTCCCTGGAGTGTAAAATACTTAGGTTCCTTGTGTCTGATTATTTCAGTTAGTCTTTTACATGCAGCAAGGCAATTAAGTTGTTTGTGCATATCCTTAAAAAAAGGAAAAAAGTAGTTGTCGTGGGATATTCTAGTTGAACAGGACCCTCAGGTGTCAGTGAAAGAGATCCTGAAGTATCTTGTCCATTACTTGCAAGATTTGGTATTACTGACAAGTTTCTACACTCCACGGGCAACACCCTTAGATGAAAGAAGGTGTTATATTGACTGGATTTTCAAAACATTTTCCTACATGTTATAGTTACTATCTAGGAGTAAACAAAGAACAAAATGTACTTTTAGACTTCCTCCTTAAGATTAGAATTTCTGGAATCAAGATGCCCCATGGTAAAGATGAAATTTTCTCTGAAGAGTAAAGGGGCAGACCTATCTTTGATTAAGATGCTTGCAAACTCACATCTCTTTGCTCCATTTATTCCTCTCGATTTTACAAAGTAAAGATAAGTGAAATAAAATGTTTCACTGAGGTACTTGCTTTGAACTCTTTGAAGTAAGATAGACCGACATGAAAATAAGAATGAAAATACTTTTAGGATACATAGACAAAATTCTGGAGATGCACTAAAAACGTGTAAACTGGCTGGGAGAGCAGAAATATGAGATGAAAAGATGAAAAATTGCTCAGGGATAAGTTGGGATCTTGAGCTTTAGAACTGAATGTGATAAAGTCAGTGGAATATTCCATTTAAGTTGTTCCTCTTCCTCCCCATCTCTATCGAAGGAGAGATTAATCCCTCAAAAAGAACATTGCTAACACTTCAAAAATCCAATTTGTGAACAATGTTCAAGTGTCTGAGAATACACATTTATAATCTTAACAACCTAGTCACTCTAAACTTGGAGGAACCTGTCATTCATTTTCAAATATCAGAAGATGTCATACCCGGAAGAGAAAATTAACATCAGAAACAAAGGAAATTTTACAAAAATTTGAAGAAAGAACAGTTAAAGACATAGGTACTTTGGTTCCCCTGACAAAGTTTAGCCAGCCAGAACTATAGCAAAATATTTTAGACTTCATATTTTGGTTGGAAAGTTTGTAATAATGATGATCTCACGCTCTGTATTAAATACTTAAGAATATGGAGAAGGCCTGCCTCAAGGCAGATGAAAGTGGCAGGAAAGCCTCAAAAGAAAAACTCTAATGCGTATGTTTCATATTTAAAGAATGGGTCTCACATCCCAAAATCCATCTTCTCCGAATATAAACTTAAAATACTTAACTGAATCTCACACACCCTTTAAATTATTATTGATGTCACTAAATTTTTGTTTTCTGATCTATAAAATGATAAGTTATCATAGTTGCTATGAAGATTAATGAGAAAGCCGTAAAAGTTGTAGCAGAGTTCCTGGCACAGAATAGGTGCTTGTTAAATGTCAGCCACCACTGTCAGCACTTCAGAAGCCACCTCACCCCTTACTGCTATTACCAACATCAATACAATAATAATAATTTACGTTGTTTTTTATTTTTATTGGTACTCAGTTTTATATACCTTTCTGTTTGATTGCTTGTTTGTCCATAAGAGCTTAAATACAAGACAGATGTTTATGACTATATGTCCTTGTTTTTCTTTAAATTTGTTACAAGACCCTATATCACAAAATCTCCCAAGCCCTTAATAAATACACCATAAGGGTACTCGATAAGCCACAAAACTGCATCTCCTTACTCAACACTGAAGTCGCACAGATGCGCAAAACAGTTCTACAAGATAAAATGGCATGAAATGTTTTAGCTGCTGCACAAGGTGGAACTTTTGCTCTCAAAAAACAATGCTGTGTATACATTCAGGTTACTGCAAAAATATTTCTGGATTTCTAACTGACATGAATATTCGAATTGGTTAGAGATTGGTTATTAAACTCTTGGACTGGAGGATTTTGTCAACTACCAAAGGACTTTTATTGGAGTTTCTTTCTTGTTATTCTAATTATGTTTTGCTGTTTTCTCCCATGTCTCTCTGCCTGGTGCCAAGACACCACCACTGCAATAACTTCAAGTCAGAAGATCCTCTCTACTTAAGGAGATTCATGTATGTTGTCCACCTTGGATTCAGCTGTCTCCACCTTTTGCAAATCCCCTATAAATTCCCCAACTGACCGATATTGACCCATAGGTAGGAACGTCTCTATGCCCCTACTTAGCTGGAAGAAGTTACAGAAGATGAGACCTTCCACCTTCAATAACCTTAAAGATTTAAGGCTCAAAATTGTTCAGGGGGGATATGATGAGGGAGCATGAGGCAGGCTAAGGCAAAGCACCAAGCTAGGACCCCTACCCCCACCCCGTAGGTGGGAAATGTATGATATTCCTTGGACACTCCGGGCTACCCAAAAATGGGAAAGGACAAAAACACAAGGTCAAACTGATAAGAGTCTCCACCAATTTACCAAAAAAAAGGCAATCCCATCAACAGCCTAAAGTGCAGGAACTCCCTACTGTCTTAATGTTAATGCTTGGCTAGAGAGAAAAACAACCTTAACTTGACAATGGCTAGGCCTCCAGTAAGTCTTTAGCATGTGAGAGTCTCTTTAGAAACTCTCTCTTGACTTTATCTCTCCCAACTCCACAAAACAGTCACCCCTCACACTTACAGTACAGCTCTTTCTGCGCACAGGCTCTGGTCCTGCTCTTTAATAAAATTACCTTTTGCACTAAAAGGAAAAAAAGAAAAGAAAAGAAATGCTATCAAATAGCTAAAATGTAAAGAAAAAAAAGTCAGTCAAAATAGGTGTGCCTGGGTGGATCAGTTGGTTGAGCTTTTGACTCTTGATTTCGGCTCAGGTCAGGATCCAGCCCCATGTCAGGCTCTGCACTGATCATGCAGCCTGCTTATGATTCTCCCCACCCCCCACCCCGTTCCTGTTCTCTCTAGAGTTAAAAAAAAAATGAAAAATAAAAATAAAATACACTGAGATATTATTTAACAGAATACTTTTCTGAAGCCCATGTTGGCATATATAGGAAAAGGTAATATTAAAGGAAAAAATTTTACCTGTGTTATGAATGGTTTGTTTGAATTAAAAATAATTATTAAAAAGCCAGACACAACGTCTTGCTGACATTTTAACATAAGGCACAAAGTTTGGTTAGTTATTAATCCCGTTGACCTTCCTGTATGGCTTCATTTAAACATTCAACTCTGTGTAAGGCACATGGATCCCTATATTACATGCATTTTGACTGTATAATGAAAGGAATTATAGTACACATTAAAATAATAAAACCCTATGACTTAAAAAAATGTATATTCTCAAGTTAATAACTGGAGATAGCATAAGCAAAAAATGGAGGAAATAGAGGACAGAAAAAAAAAGAACAATTGTTATTGCCAGGAAATTGAAACCAAGAACTAAAAAGCCAAAATGAATTTCCTCTCTAAGAGTCGGCTCTGCCTTTCTCTATTATCTGCTTCAGTTTTTAATGTTAAGACCACATTGTTTCTCACTTTCATAGTTGAAGATGGGCACCCCACAGTTTCTAAGTTTATAATTTATTATTCCAGCTCATACAGAGACACTCAACAGTGTCTGTGAATCCCAATCCAGACTCCTTGGGGGACAGAATATGATTGGCCCAGCAAGAGGCAGCAGCTTATCTCGTCTGATTAGTTGTAGCCAAAATGACAATGTCACATAGTAGTACAATAGCACTTAATCCCTGGGGGTTAGGGAGGCAATTCTCAAAAATAAGAGGTCATTGTGAAATGGCAAAATACCCTCAAATGTATCTATATCATCCAATATTATTCTTAACGCTGAATACCCAGTATGTTGGCCTATACTAGCTACTTTCCAGAAACTCGTGTCCATGCCAAATGATTTCCAATGTAAGATCCCTCTTCAAAATATGCCCTATGACCAGTCTACACATACTGACCTCACTTTTCCCCATAGTCCAATAAATGCTTGTAAATCTTTTGCCCTTCTTCATGAGTTATATTGAGTGAAAGCAAATTGAAAGACGAAACTAAATTTTCTTGATGGTAGTTCTGTTATTGCTATTTGTTAAACATAGTTTATAGATGCTGATTAACAATGCCATTCATCTTTCACAGACAGGATTCCAGTTATGCTTGAAGTATAACAAAAGACCCAATGATTTGGCTTGCCTAGAAAGTCAATTCAGTAAGAAATATAAAAGCAGTCAGGTCAGTTTTATGCTATTATGTGGACAGACCACAAAAAGCAACAACAGCCACAAAAATCAGGTGATTGGTTGGCTGATTTTCTTTTTTTTTTTTTTTTTTTTCAAAAGTGAGTTGGATTGATGCAGAGACAATCCAATTGATGCAGAATTTTGGCATATCTTAGTTAAAATTCTGGGTGGTCCATCACAATGATCCAACTTGAGCTTTCATGATTCTCTCTGCACCTTTTTAAGCCTTTCCATTTCTTTTGTCCATTGTCTTCATTTTGTCTCACCAGGAATAAACAGATGTTGAGTTATATTCTATAGTCTGATGACTTGAGTCTTGCTGTGTCCCTGCTTTAAGTGAAAGATCATAAGCTACATGCACTTGCCCCTCTCTTAAATGGAAAATATGGGCAACTGAGCAAGATAACCTCATTCCACTTCAAGATATCAAACTCTGATAAAGCTTAGAATAGTTAATATTTATGGTGTTAGACTAATATTTGAGTGCAGCATTTGGATTTTGGTAAGAATGAAGTTCAAGATTTCTCTGGGATCCACAGGAGTGCTTTTTGTTTCTATGAATAGTAATGGCTGCTTAAAATTGCATATGTGTATGACTCTAGAGGTGGCTGGCAACAGTGAACCAATCACTTGGAAATATTTACATTGTCAAAGAAGACAATTAGTCAAAAGCACTAAGTTGTGTAAGTGGATGTGATGTGGCCCATAGATGGAACACATATTAGAACACAGGGGTTGCTCCTGTTCATATCTCCACATACATCAACCTGCAAAACTGGCATAAAATGTTTTAAATGGTTTACAAAATAAAATTCTTCACTTATAAAATTTATCTTTATGTATTATATAAAAGCAATTTTAATGTATTAGGGTTTATCATAGATTCTTCAGTCATGTCTAAATTTGAATTGACATTTTAACATAAAGCATTGATCATATTGCTTACTTACTCCAAAAAATCATCTTTGGGGATGAATATGTTGAAACCTAAAAGCAGATAATTGTATGTGCATGGCAGTTACTTTTGCAGCTCTGCTTTTGAGAGTCCGGAATTAAGATGCATTTTCTGATCTTTCTATGTAAAAGCTGTGACACTGTATTTCCTCTCAGTCCTAAACCCATGCTTTTTTGAAATGCTTTTTGTGATGATGACTCTGGGGCTAAATTCTGTAAACACTTCTGCTTTGATAACTAGAGCAATATTAAGCCTTTTCATACAGGATAGATGAGGATCATCGTGAGGCTATCCCAAAAGAAAAAGCCTGTCTCCCTGGCTATGATGTGTTCTTGCTTTGTAGGTATGTCTGATATGTCCACAGGTAAGCCTGTGGGAGGCCCAGTGGTTCTTATCTTTGTGGTCCTTGCAGTATCAGTTCCAGTTCACCTGTACCCTTCAGGAAGTTTCTTGGTCATCCAATGGACTATTATTATGAATTAGCTTTGACCTGCCCACAGTCCATTGTGAGTTTCTCTATCTCCTAATGATTCACTCCTACAGTCCTCATCTATTCATCTGTCATGTTTGTCTGCCTTGGGTAGACTAGACTATGTGTTTCTGTGGCAGACATACATTCTTCACACATTCTTCTACAAGTTCAGAATCTCAGTTTGGGGATAGAATGAGGTGGGGACAGCGGATGTTTCTCTAAGTTCTTAGTCTCTTCCTTGTCACTTTTTCTCAGCCAGGTGCTTCCTGAATTTACTTTTTCTGTATTCCTAGAGTCCTAGGTTGCAACCCATTCAATTACCCTTTTTTTGCTAGTTAATAATTATCTACATTAAATTACCCCGTTCAAATTGCTGATGCAGTTTCTTTTTACTTCATGACTGATGGAAATGCATATTGATATTTAAAAAGTCACACTTAAAAGTTTCAGTTGTATCAGTGGTGAATCTTATTTATAAGAAAATATCACTAGATCTCAAGATATGGTGTTCAAAATACCAATTCAAATAGGTGGGATTCATTTGTTTTAATATTTGCATTTTAGTGTACAAGAACATTTGCAGAAAGGAAAAGGCAACAGTTGGTCATGAAAATAAATCTATCCAGTAAACTATTGTACTTGTTACTTGACTTAATAGAGTACATCTTGTCCATATTTGTTTCCTAAGTATTAGCAGCTTTGAGAAGGTTTATGTGACTATAAACAAGTCTCCCAATGATATTCATTTCCATTACTACTATATTTACCTCTGACAAATGAGAGAACAGTAACTGAAGCAGCTTAAAACACTTAATGGGATACTGTTGCCATGTCAATAGAACTCTTATCTCTCAGGAAATTGCCCTATATCTTATTAGGCACTCGTAAATCTTTTCTACTTGAGGTTTTAGTTATCTTACTTCCCATATTATTACTATATTATAGAATTAACATAAGCAACTTCAAAGCACTGATATTCTTACATGAGGTGAAAAGGATTCCAAGCCTCAGAGCACTTGGAAAAGATTATTAGAGCTTGTCTAATAAAACCTACCTTACTTTCCCAAAACAGAAGACTCAAATCACCTCTAACAAATCAGTAGAAATCCTAGAGTTACAGATCTTTTGAATGAAGTTTTGTCTTCAGATTTTCTTCCTCCCAGTGTCAACTCAGCTCCTCATCATAGCTTTCACTAAGCCATGAACCTCACTATTCTACAACCCATATTGTAACTGAAACAGAAAAATCTATGGATCTCTCTCTATTCTATGTACTTCAAGTTCAGATGGTAAAGGCAGTGTCCTGTCCTACCATTGCAGCAGTCTCCAAATTTCCCTATAATTGTCATTAAATAATTAGTCATTAATCATAAAGTCTTCTAAATTTATTTTTTCCAACCTAAGACCTGTCATTATTTTAACATATCAATGTCCATAAAAGTAATTTTTCCAAAGAATACCAGCAAATGATTATTTCTATATTCTTTTCACTCCCCATGACTCAGAAGAATTTCATTTCCAAAACTTTTAACATAAACATGCCATTCTCTGGCCACAGTCTCTGCCCTCTTCATTTTCCTGTTCTTAGGTTTCACACAGACCACCAGTATATGATGGAAAATATGCCATCCTCCCTTTATATCCTCTGTATTCAGCTTTAATTCCAAGTAAAAAAGACACTTATTTCAATCACTATTTTGAAAATACCCAGATCTCTCTGAAACACTGTAATGGTAAACATTACAACCCAATGGCAAGTCCACATCCACAGTGAACCCAATCAGAAGCTTTGTCCATGACTACAATCAGGTAGGTGGACATTTCTGGAGAAAAATCACGTATCTGGGAAGTTTATAATAATCTATGGTCTCACTTCAATATTTCCTAGAGATATCACAATGTTTCTTCAACAAGTTAGCTCTCCTTAAACCTCTGACATCCTTATTATATCTTTGTACTCAGAATATTACTTTTCCTTTGCTGCACTGACAAAAATACAAGTTTCTATCAGATGAAAACTCTATCACTTTCTCTCCAATAAACAGAATTTTGTGCACTATAAACATTCTCTTTTTGCTCTGATGTTATAATGTGGGGAAAATGTCTTCTACTTAAATTTCATCCTTCTATCTTAGCTTTGGTCCCATATTCTTTGAAATTCATGAGATAATGTTGCTATAGATTATCTTTTCTATCTCTCAGAGATATTTTTAATCCACTTGGTTCTTCCCAGTAGGACTAAAATAGTATTTTTTTCAGTGGTTTTCATAATGTGAGTCTACGTGTTTCCACACCCACAGGTTCTGATCAATTGGCCAATAGTTGGTCCTGGACATCTGTTGTTGTTTTTTTTTTCTTTGTTTGTTTTGTTTTGTTTTTTCCCTAGAGGATGATTTTAATGTAAATAATTGAAAAAAAACACTATTCTAATCTCTCATATAGTTAAAACTCTTCCTCCCAGTACTACCCATCTCTTCCAGATACCACTGTATTATTTTTCTTCCCTTCAAAGTGAAATATCTCAAAGAGTAATTTACACTAGTTGTCTCAATGTCTTTTTTCATCATTGACTTATCAACACTCTTCACAAAATCTTTCTTTTCCAAGCACAAAAATGGTCACTATGTAACTAAATCCAATACATGCCTTCAATCCTTATTTCACTCAACTTCACAGCATTTGACATATGTGATCTGTTGGTATTCTTACAACACTCCTTATAATTTTCCCGCCTCTAGTTCCATCCACAATTCTGGAAATAGCTTTTGAAATTCTTTTATCATTGTTTCTATTATATACAATATTTACCTATCGGGATCATAATTCACTGGGATTTTTCCAGTATACAAAGTATTAACTTTGGATCAATAAACTTTTTATGCAATATTCTCAAAGTGTGGACTGAAGCATCCATATATCAAGATAGGCTAGATCTGGCTGAAGGCTTAAAAAATTCATAACTTAAAATAGGAAAAGGTCTATTTCTGATTCATACTTCATGATCATCAACAGAGGTTGGCAAGGAAGGAATCTTTGCTGATGGTAATCATTCAAGGAATCAGGCTGGCAGTTCAGATACTACCTCAAATGTTACTTGTCACTTTGCAAAAAAAAAAAAAAAAAAAAAAAAAATATATATATATATATATATATATATATATATATATATATCAACCCATAAGTGACAAATACCATCTCCGTCTTCAACTTATGACCAGAACTAGTCACATGTTCCACCTAAACACAAAAGATTTCTCTCTCTCTCTCTCTCTCTCTCTCTCCATATATATATACATATATCACAGGCCTGAAACCAGAACTGTATAGTAGTGAGCAGCATTCAAAATTGCCACCTAAATAAAAAGACCTTTGTTACTCACAGCAAAGCTTCTGAACAAGACAGTTTAGAAGACAGCCCCTGTATTCTGTATATGGTAGGTAACAAGCATTCAAGAGATCTGTATGCACACAAAAATTAGGAACCACTTCCCTGTGGGTTCCATTGATAGACTTCAAAGAGGCTTAAATACCATGCAAAAATGTGTATCTGTACATAAGTAAGGTTACAATTATGTTATCCAAAACAACATACATTTGACATTACGAGGTGTATGATTAATGTTTTATTAGGACAGGGGCATAAACTAGCACTATCCAAAGTAAACTGGGATTGGAATGCTGTGGGACATACAGGCAGAATATAAAAAATATTGTCTACGGACATACCACCCTGAACGCGCCCAATCTCGTCTTATCTCAGAATATAAAAAATATTAAGTAATTTTCCCAAACCCCGATGGCTCATTTTTATGAAAAAATAGATGAAATAGATTTCCTGATTCTAGTGGACTTTTCACTACTTCATAATCATACAAAATCCCTGTCTGTCTTCATTGTAAATATAGAATTTGTCATATAGTATTATATAGTTGGAATGACTAATGACCAGTTTCAAAAATAATGGAGTACTTTCCTTATAAATTCCACACTGAAGACTTTGAGTTGGGATTATTTTTACCCTACTTAAATTTTTAATTGCCATATGTCTCTGAGCTGGACTTTGCAAATGTAAATTTCTAGAAAAGACACTTCTCAGAATTTCTCCTAGCAACTGTAACATCCTAATAATACAAAGGCTATAAAATTCAATGTAACCTTAATTTTGTTTCTAATGTGCCATATTTCTGCTTTATATGAACATAATTGAAATATTATTTTAACTGGACCTAAATTATAATACAATGAAAGCTGACAATTTCAGAGGATAATCTCAATTTTATAATCTTCATTATTCCTATAACATGCTAGTATTTTTACTATTCTTTTAGGTGGATGTCCCTCAGTCCATCACTTTATCTTGGTTATAATGGTTGTTATTGTACCTCTGTGTCAAGTGAGTTCTTGATGAAGGAACGAGTTGTAAGGAAATAAAGTACATAAAAAATATTCTTTTGATAAGGATTATTATTCCAAATATACAAAGAACTCTTAAAATATAACACTAAGAAACAGTAAGATTAAGCCAAATAAAAAATGGGCCAAAGACCTGAACAGACACCTCACTAAAACAGATACGAAGGCAAAAAGTATGTGAAAAAATGTTCCACATCCTATATTATTGGGACATGAAAATTAAAACAATACCCCAAATTAAAACACATCTGTTAGAGGGGCGCCTGGGTGGCGCAGTCGGTTAAGCGTCCGACTTCAGCCAGGTCACGATCTCGCGGTCCGTGAGTTCGAGCCCCGCGTCAGGCTCTGGGCTGATGGCTCGGAGCCTGGAGCCTGTTTCCGGTTCTGTGTCTCCCTCTCTCTCTGCCCCTCCCCCGTTCATGCTCTGTCTCTCTCTGTCCCAAAAATAAATAAAAAACGTTGGAAAAAAAAAATTAAAAAAAAAAAAAAAAAACACATCTGTTAGAATGGCCAAAATCTGAAACACTGACAGTACTAAATGCTGATGACCATATGGAGCAACAGGAACTTTTGTTCATCGCTGGTAGGTATGCAAAATAGTACATCCACTTTGGGAAACAGTTTGGTGGTTTCTTACAAGACTAAGTATACCCTTACTGCACTATTCAGCCATCATGCTCCTTTGTATTTACTCAAATGAGTTAAAAACTTGTGTCCATCCACGTTGCTGCAAATGGCCAGATTTCATTCTTTCTCATTGCCAAGCAGTATTCCATTGTATATATAAACCACAACTTCTTTATCCATTTGTCAGTTGATGGACATTTAGGCTTTTTCCATAATTTGGCTATTGTTGAAAGTGCTGCTATAAGCATTGGGGTACATGTGCCCCTATGCATCAGCACTCCTGTATCCTTTGGGTAGATTCTTAGCAGTGCTATTGCTGGGTCATAGGGTTGTTCTATTTTTAATTTTTTGAGGAACCTCCACACTGTTTTCCAGAGCAGCTGCACCAGTTTGCATTCCCACCAGCAGTGCAAGAGGGTTTCCCTTTCTCCACATCCTCATCAACATCTATAGTCTCCTGATTTGTTCATTTTAGCTACTCTGACTGGTGTGAGGTGATATCTCTCATGTGTGGATCTTGAGAAACATAACAGAAAACCATGGGGGAGGGGAAGGGGAAAAAAAAGTTACAGAGAGGGAGGGAGGCAAACCATAAGAGACTCATAAGGACCGAGAACAAACTAAGGGTAGTTGGGGGGGGGGGGGTTGGAGAGAGGAAAGTGGGTGATGGGCAGGGAGTAGCGTACTTGTTTGGATGAGCACTGGGTGTTGTATGGAAATCAACCTGACAATAAATTATATTAAAAAAAACTTCACAAATAAATAAAACCTCTAACAAAAACAAACAAACAAACAAAAACTTGTGTCCACATAAAACCTGCACATGGAGAGCTTTATTCATAACTGCCAAATTTGGAAGGAACCCAGATAAAGTAGATGAATGAATAAATAAACTAGTAAATCCGGACTCTGGGATATTATTCAGTGCTAAAAAAAGAAAAATCAAAAACAGCTATCGAGCTGTGAAAAGATGGGGAAGAATCTTAAATGAATATCACTAAGTGAAAGAAACCAATCTAAAAAGACTGTAGACTGTATGGTTTTAGCTATATAATATTCTGAGCAAGACAAAACTATGGAGACGGTAAAAAGATCAGTGGTTGCCAGGAGTCTGGAGCGTGAGATGGATGAGTAGGGAAAGCACAGAGGATTTTAAGGTAGTGATGATTCCATAATGTAAATATGTGTCATTATACATATATACAAATACATGTCCAAATCCACAGAATTTCAATAGCAGGAGTGTGCCATACTGTAAACTACTGACTTTGGGTGATTCTGATGTGCCAATGCACACAGCTCATCTGTTGTAACAAACATACCACTCTGATTGGGAATGTTTCTAATGAGGAGGCAATACCTGTGTGGGGTTAGGCCTATATGAGAAAATCTCTGTGCCTTCCCCTCGTTTTTGCTGTGGACCCAAAACTGCTCTAAAAATATAAGGTTTTAATAAAAAAAAATTTAAAGTGTTCTTTCTAGCTTTTTCCTAAGGTGAAACATTTATTATCACACAGGAAACAAATACTAATAAATGTCTTATATAATATTCTTCCAAGTTTTCTGATAATAATACATTTTAAATCACTCTAAAAGAATGAATATTCATAAAGAAAATAGAAGTACACTCTCAATTTGTCAGTCTGTCACATGTGAAATGAGACTTCTGAAGTAGATGGAAAGATAATAGTTATTGAAGCATAAATGAATGTGACATCATCTAGGCAACTTACAAATGACAGCCACATAACCATTTCCCTACTTGGTCTTCTACTGATCATCTTTGAAGCAATTCACATGACATATGTGTTATATACAAAGTTAAGGAATAAATTGATTTTGTTACATTTTTTAGCATCATGGAATGAAACCTCTTCACGTTTAAATAAGCTTGATTCATATTTTAAAGTAAAAATAATAGGCTACTTTTTTTAATCTTTTTAATGTTTATATATTTATTTTGAAAGAGGGAGCACAAGCAGGGGAGGGGCAGACAGAGAGGGGAGAGAGAGAATCCCAAGCAGGCTCTGTGCTGTCAGCACAGAGCCCAACATGGTGTTCCATCCCACAGTGAGGTCATGACCTGCACCAAAATCAAGAGTCAGTCGCTTAACCAACTGAGCCACCCAGGCGACCCTAGGCTTTATGTTTGGAATGGTTCACTAGCAGTCGAGGGTATCTTCTTTAAAGTTATTCTCTTTTTGAAAAAATTATTTTCAATTGTTTATAAATTTAATTTAAGTTTACTTATGCACTACATTTTATACAAGTATGGGCTAATTTAACAGAGTTGCTTTGAAAATCATCTCTCTCCTCTCTCTTCTCCTCTATCTAAACCAAATTAGTAATGGAATATATATATATTTCCATGTCTTTCTGTGCTTCTATTTAATATATATATATATATATATATATATATATATGAGAATGTTCATTATCATTTTGCCAAAAAATACAAGTTTGACACACTTTTCTACATCTTAGATTTCTTTCTCAGCGAACCTTTTAAAATAGCTTGAAAGTAAACTGTTAGAGCTTAAACTAATTATTTTTAATGGCTGCATATTACCTCATAGTTGGATATGGCATCATTTGATAAACCATCACAGGGAATAATAGACCTATACAGTGGCTCTACAAAAACGCTTCAGTAAACTTTTTTATATTTATGTTCTAGCTCTTGAACAGATTTCTGTAATTAGGTTTGTGACATAATTTAAATTTTAATGTACTTTTCAGATATTTTTTCAAAGTATTTGTAATTTCACATTTTTCAACACTCAGCAAATGAGAATACCATTTTTCCCACCCTGCCAGTTGGCAAAAATTGTTAGCCTCTCTTTAATGTTTTCCAGTGTGATGCATATAAAATGACTTCATGTTACCGACGTTGGTATTTATCTTATCATTAGTGATTGGAAGTATTTTTTCACATGTCTGTTAGCCATTTGAGTATGATCTTACAATTTTTTATTCAAACTCTTGTCCCATTTATGTATTGAGTTGCTTGCCTTTTGATTGTCAATTTGTAAGAGCTGAGAGCTCTTTGTGTAGACTAAGAATCTAGACTTTTACCATTTGAATATTTTTTGTATTGAAGGATGTGTGGATATATAATTTCTCCAAACAGGCATGCTTATACTGTTTTTTTTTATGGTTTGTAGGGTTCTACTTTTGGTAAGTAATATTTTCCATGCCTCCAAACTGTACAGGTATTGATTTAGATTTTTCTGCAATTATACATTTGGTTTTTTACCTACATGTCTTTATCATCTAAAAAATCTTTCCTCTGTACTGTAAAACTTTATTTTCTTCCAGATGTATTGTCATTTGGGCCAGAATATTTAACAAATAATGCATCTGTTTCCTACCAAAATGAAATACCACTTTTCATAGAATACAGTCTTGTATGCTGAGACCTATCTCTGCATATCATATTGTGTAGTTCTGTGCTATTCATCTATTCCAATGCTAGTGCTACATGGATGTTATTATGGTTATATTAATAGATTATATGATATTGACAATTTAGTACTCTCTTCTTGCTGAAATTTCTTTTTATATATTATCAGATTTTTTTAAATGTTTTTTTGTTTATTTTGTGAGAAAGAAAGTGTGCACGACCTGAGGGAGGGGCAGAGAGAGAGGGAGAGAGAGAATCCCAAGCAGGCCCTGCGAGGTCAGCACAAAGCCTGACATGAGGCTCGATCCCAAGAACTGTGAGATCATGACCTGAGCTGAAATCAAAAGGCAGTTGCTTAACCAACTGAGCCACTCAGGCGCCCCTAGATATAGACATTATCAGGTATTACTTTGACATATGAATGTGGAAGTTAGTTTATCCAGGGGAATAAGGAAATTGTCTTGAAAACCTAAAAGTAATTAGAGAATTCATATCTTTAAGATACTGGATTCATATCCAAGGACATATGTCTTGCCATATGTTTAGACCTCTTTTATATATTCATTACAATTTTTAGTATAATTTCTACATTAAAAATATTTAATTATATCTTTATACATTTCTTCTTAAAACACATTTCTAAGTTTCAGAATCTATTTGGTATTGTAAGTTGTGTCTTTTTTTCCAATTTCTATTACTGGGAGCATATTGCTGGCATAAATAATAAGTTTACATGTTAAAATTGTATACAAACAAATTATCAACTTTTTTTTTTCCTGGCAGCTTTGTTACTGGAACCTCTCAGGTTTTCTAAGAACTCAATCATAAGGAATTCAATCATAGCAAAGGAGCTAAATTTGCCTCTTCCAATGTTTATTCAGCTTATTTAGTTTTCTTGTCCAACACATCTGTTAGAATCCCTAAGACAATATTAAACAAGTGCAGGTGATAACTGGCATTCCTCGTTATTTTCTATTTTAATTAAAGTGTTTAAGATTTCAAGTAATTCTATATAGTCTCCTTCTATTATGTTTGTTTAGTGTTTTATTTAGGAAGATAGACAAATGTTATCAAATCTCTGTTCTGCATTTTATGTTTATCTTATGTTTTCGCCCCTAATGTGTTGATGTAATTGATTATGTATGCTTCTATACATCTATTAAAACCACCCTTTGTCCTTAAAATTAAACCTATTTGGACACAGTGTCTTATTCCTGATACATGGCTGAACTATAGGGCTAATATCTTATTCAGAATTTTTGCATTTATTTTCACAGGTGATAAAAAACATGTTTATAAGGTAAACAAAATATTTCTAAACAATTTCTTGCTATAATGATTAAATATATCTTGAGATAACTTACTACAATAAAATATTTGACTTTTTAGTTTTACCAAGACTATGATAACCAACAGCATCACAGCAATCACTGAGATAAAGAAATTTGAAATTCATTGATTTTGTACTTGGTGGTTCCTTAGCTTATAACCCCAGGATCAGTGTAAATTAAGCCACATAAATCTAAACTCCCTAAATATCAATAATAAGACATCTGGAAAGGGTTCAGAGACATATCAGCCAATGAAATCCATGTAATTACACATTGTTTAATAGCTGACTCCAGAAAAAACAGCTTACCTCTGATGTGATTTCAAAGGTGCTGGGAAGTTACCCTATCTCCCAATATATACTCTCCCAGGGTTAATGCCTGACACAGTAGAGACTACCCACCACTCTGTTCTAGTACCATGACAGCCGTTACTTCTGATTGGACAGAAGTACTATCTTCTATATGTTGTTAACATTTTGAACATCTTACCTGGTTTTAAACATATATTTTCTTTTTTAAAAAAATTATGTTTATTTTTGAGACAGAGACAGACAGATTGTGAGCAGGGGAAGGGAAGAGAGAGGGGGGAGACACAGAATCTGAAGCAGGCTCCAGTCTCTGAGCTGTCAGCACAGAGCCCGACACGGGGCTCAAACTCATGAACTGTGAGATCATGACCTGAGCTGAAGTTGGAAGTTTAACTGAGCCACCCAGGTCCCTCATGGCTTTTAGTGTCAAAATGGTGGCAGTCTTTCCCATGAGAAAGGAAATATATACCATAAAGCTGAGAGATGAGCCCTAACAATCTGAATACGGCCATGGATAAGGACCTTCCTTGCCTTGGTATTCTTCCTTCTGTGGAAAATAAGAAGTATCTCCCTTAGTGAATAGTTTAAGATACATGATTACTTTCATATGCTTCTCTAGTGTCAGGATAGGAAGGGTATGCTAGAAAATGCAAAAAAGGGCAAAAACAAAGCTTAGGGAATATTCTCTATCAGTTTATATTAACTCAGGTCTCTGTTTTCCATAATTGTCTATTCTACCTTCTGGCCCTACAATTATTCTTCTTTTATATTAAAAAATATTCAGTGTATTCATGCCATCTTAATTTTTTATTAAAACTTACTTTCAGAAAATATACGTTTAGGGGCACTTAGGTGGTTCAGTCAGGTGAGTGTCTGTCTTTGGCTCAGGTCATGATCTCATGGTTCCCCAGCTCATGCTCTCTGTCTCTGTCTCTCTCTCTCTCTCTCTCAAAAATAAATAAACATTTAAAAAAGTTTAAATAAAATTAAAATCCATGATAATTTCTATGCAATTATAAAAATGTGCATATTTATAGTCTGTACTCACAAACATATATATTATGATTGATTAGATTAAAGGGGGCTTTAACTCTTTGATTATTTGATAGCATCATAAGAATTTTAAAAGAGAACTTTCCTCAAAAGTTGTCAGTCATGGGGCGCCTGGGTGGCGCAGTCGGTTAAGCGTCCGACTTCAGCCAGGTCACGATCTCGCGGTCCGTGAGTTCGAGCCCCGCGTCAGGCTCTGGGCTGATGGCTCGGAGCCTGGAGCCTGTTTCTGATTCTGTGTCTCCCTCTCTCTCTGCCCCTCCCCCGTGCATGCTCTGTCTCTCTCTGTCCCAAAAATAAATTAAAAAAAAAACGTTGAAAAAAAAAAATTAAAAAAAAAAAAAAAAAAGTTGTCAGTCATATTGAGTTCACTTAGTATTCTGATACTGACAGCATTCTAATGGAGGACCCCAGATCTATGCTATTATTAATTCTGATGTACACATTGATTTTTCCTTTGGAAAAGTAAGGTTGGTTGACTCTCAAAGATTGATACCATCAAGAAGTCTGGAGGAAATCTTATAGTCAAATATTTGAGACACTGCCAAGGAGATGGAAGTGCTAGCTTGAACCATATCACAACTGTAAAATTCTAGAAGTATCTCAGATATAGGAAAGGTCCAGGCAGAGCACTTGGAGCTATCTGAAAAACACTTTCAGTCAGAGTAATCGGATAGAATGGAAGAAAAAACATGCTACTGGTGAAATGGAAAAAAAGTAAATACAGCCGTTTTTCTTATTCCCTTAATTTGGGCAAAACTGTCAAACAAAAATTATGGATCTTCTTCAATCAGCAATGCTGAATCTTTGGCCTTTAAGGCCACAGTTCCCCATAGGTTAATAGATTTTTTGACAACAAAAGAGAGGCTGGAATCGATTAGAGCACTTCATCATGTCGTTTTTTTTTTTTTTCCAAAGAAGGAAGGATAATGATCATTTGTCAGTAGTCCTAGCCATTCCTCATTAAGAGAGGTTTATACGAACAGCTAGCTGTGGTTCCTTCCTTAAGATGAAGGCTAGCAACTAACAGGTTTGATATCAGAGAGGATTGGGAGGTAATCATTTTACTTATCAAAATGTCTGGTTTTTCACTTTGTAAAATGAATTACATGACTTGCCAGACATTCCACATAGTTTTCAGACAAATGTCAGTATTGATTTTATTCCTAGTTCTTTCCATGTATAGAATCAGCAGAATCCACATAGTTTCAGGAAACAAATGTAGACTATAGGTAGTAGAGTTTCAGACTTTGTTTCTCACAAGGGTGCTGATTAAAAAGACAGCCAAAGGAAAAAAAAAAAAAAGACACCCAAAGGCATTTTGAGGAGCTCTAATGAAATCTAAGAAACTAAGTATTTGAAATACAGACCAATATGCCATGGCTGATGAAAGAGATACAGAGCTGTGATGCTTGACAGTCTTCTGATTTATTGTTTTGCATCCATCATCATCATCTCTACCCACTGGTAAACCTAAATGTGTATGATGGTCTCTTGTGTATTTAATATTGGAAAAGAGACACTGGACAAAGTCAAAGTAAGAATATAAAGAATTTTAGTAAGGCCTTATAAGATAAAAAGTTTACTATCAAAATAGAAATAAAATTTTATATTCAAAGCACCTAATTTGCCCCCCCAGAAAAGCCTAGGAAATATACTAACGAATATATATATATATACATATATATGTGTGTGTATGTGTATATATATATATATATATATATATATATATATATATGAAATCAAATGTATATGTATGTGAAATGACCTCTTTTTTCTACTCTATTCCTTCCCTTCACCTGAACTAAGGATAGAATCATATTTACAGGTAAAGCAGGTAACTGTTAATAAAATGGGTGAGCTTCAAAATGGAAATTATAAACATTTAGAAGACTATTTAGATTATTCTTTAGTTAGAATAGATGTTCTCTGAGATATCACTTTGTGATGGGCTGTGTCATGGCAGCCAGAACTTACATATTCTTATGAGGCTAGGGACAAGATACCTAGCAGGTGGAAAAAAAGCTTGGGAAATTTCTGAAGCTGAGATGCAGAACTCCCTGAAAATTGCATGAAGTAATTGACCAAGATGAAAGAAAGATGACAGAAAAATATGCTGGAAGGAGAATGATTTATAAAAGAAAGAAGGTAGTAGAAGAGTGGTAAAGTGGTGAGGAAAACACAAAAGACAGGCCTATTGAGAAAGGAAGAAACAAGAGGAAAAGAAAATAAGTCATTATTTGATTTAAAGTTGAAGACTGAATTTAATGGTCATAATTGTCACCCCAGAGAATTTGTCACTTGAAGGTCAATACATTGTAGAAATGTGATTTTCAACCTAAGCCCCCTAGGGCCTTCATCTATCTATTTGAAAGACAGAACATAAAATTCTTTTCAATGTGATGATAGTGGGAAGTGATTTCATGTTTAACTAACAAGGTTTTTTAGAAATGTATCTCTTTCTGTCCTTGCTTTGCCCTATCAGATTATTTTTCTAACTTCCTCGTTTCATCTTTTCTTCTGCTCTTTCTCCTACTCCATAACAGCTACTAAAATACTGGGCTAGAATCGTGTAATGCCAAAGGTGCCGAATTGCTCATCATTTTTGTATTGAGTTTAACCTTTAATTATTGAAATGTTTTTTGTTGAACTTTAGCTAATGATCTTAGACCATCAAATTGGCCCCATGATATCTTGGTAAATTTAGTAAAAAGAAACAAACAAACAAACAAACAAAGTATCCTATTTAAGGCCCCACAGGATTTCCAACAATAAAGATCCATGAAAATTAAATATGCTAAATTTAAGCACTCAGGAAAACAACTCAAGGAGTTCATTTGTTCCAGCAAAAAATACACCTGTAGGGATTAAAGACATAAGGGAAGGAAACAAAACCATACAAATATAAAAGTCAACTATATTTTTTAAAAAAGGTAAAAGAGAAATAGAGACAAATAGAAATCCTGGGAATACAAAGGATACTGTTGAAATTAAAGATTCATTGTTTAGTTTCCATGACAGATAATGAAAAATATTTAGTAGGAGAATGATAATACTGACTACATACAAAGCAGAATTAAGGGTTAAAAAGGGGATAAAATATGAAAATGAAGATAAGAAACAAGGGAGATAAAAAAACAAAATCATTTCTGATAGCAATTTCAGAAAAAAACTCATTTCAGCATTTTCTCGTGAATGTTCCAAAACTTTTTAAATGAATAATTTAATCATGCATATTTTAATATACAATCCAACACATTATATTTGTTGATGAGAATTCAAACATATATATCTTGAAATTAAAGGACCTCGCAAAAAACTCATCCTTATAAATACCTGGTGAGTAAAAAAGTGATCACAAAGTTGCATATTATTTAGAAAAAATATGAGTACGTTTCAAAACTACAGAGTATAACAAAAAATACTTAGAATATTATAGCATAAATGCATCTTTTGAAACATGGACAATTTTTAAAAAATGAAGTCGCTCTTCACTTAAGAAGCTAGAGGAAAAGAAGAGAAAACTAGAAACTAGACAATCCAGAAATAAAGCAAGGGAAAAGAAAAGATTAATGAAATAGTAAATATAGACTAGAAATATGTTTCCTTGAAAAATCTAATAAAAGTGGCACACTTCTATAAAGATAGATTAGGGAATACAGAAATGGTATGAAAAATACTAGATGACTTAAAAAAACCATCATTACAAGAGACTGTGAACAAGTAGATGCTATAAATTTGACAACAAAATGTACAGCTTTATTAAAAAAATAACTTTCAAAACCGAATTCAAAATTTTTTTACAGGTATTAAATAATCAAATCAATATTTAAAATCCTTCCTCAAAATAAAGAATCAGACCTGGATATATTAATTAGCAAACGTTATCAAACCCCTAAGTAACAGATATTACCAATCTCATATAAACATTGAGATAATAGAAAAAAATAGAATGTCCCTCATTTCATTATATAGGGGAAGTACATCTTTGATGCCAGAACCAGTAATGAATTGTGTGATGAGGTGAAATTATTACCTAGTTTCATAAGTGACCATAAATGAACATATTGTACACAAAATATGAGCAAACTAATTATAATAAAGTTTATAAAATAATTATATATGATTAGGTTCAATCTAAGAAATACAAGCATAGTTTATAATTAAAATAAATATCAATGCTATTAAATATAATAACATATTAAGGTTGAAAATATAATGCAAAATACAAATAATAGCATTTCATTAAAATGCCTTAGTAACTTATTAATAGAAGGGGACTTTCATAACTTGATTAAAAAAATATCAAAGAGTTGGTGAAATGTGCTTAAAATCTATAAAGTAGGCAATTTCTCTCCTGTTGAGAAATACGATGCAGATATGTAGCTGATGAAGTTAAAAAATGATAATCAATTTTGTTTGGAAAGGAAAACACAAAAGAGATTTTTTTCCCTTAGTGTCCAGAATTATCCTCACAATAATTTTAAGATAGTTTTTAGAGAATATTTGTAATATGTGAGATTATACAATGTCTATATCCAACAGTCATTAAGTCACAAACATCCCAATTAGAAAGATTTGTTATTTTTAATATACATCATGTACACCAGCAAACAAAAAAGCAAGTAAAATTTTAAGAGGTCTGATGTGGAATTTCAATAAAAGACAGAAGAGCTTTTCAGAGGAAAGTATAAAATCTATATCAACAGACCTATAAGAAGACCTAAATAAATGTAAAATATATAAATTCTATGTAATTTTATTTAAATCCCAAAAAGGTTTTTTCATGAACTGACAAAGCTGATCTTAAAAATTATATGAAAAATAGTGGACCGTAAAGAACACCACCACAAAAATTGGAAGAAGTACTCTCTCTGAGGATTCTCTTTTCCAAATATCTATAGGCATTATTGACCATAGACCATCTCAACACAGATTCACTTATATATGAAAGTATAGTATAGAACAGAGGAGGCATTGCTAATAACGGTTACCTGTGACTCAATAAGTGATGTTGGAAAAATTGCCTATTTGTGTGAAAAAAAAGATAAAATCCCCAGCTTATATCACATAAAAAATGAAAAGTATAAAGATTAAAGACATGAATGTGAAGAACAGAATTGTGTAACTATTAAAATCAATATACGTAACAGTACAAAACCATAAAATTTCTAAGATAAAAATTTTGATATAGTGAGCTTCCCCTCCAATTTTAAAAAGCTGACCAGTTGTTTTCACATATTTGGCTCTTCCAGAAACACAGAATCTTAACAGTTAGATGAACATTATCAACAAGCACTTATTGAATATCTGGTAACATTTCCTTTATTTTTTTTTTTAAATAAGCACAGCTAGAAAGGGATGTTGTATGAACACAAAAATACACCATGAAGATGGCACATATTAAGTGTCACTGAAGAACTGATATTATTTTTCAGATATGGATGGTGAAGTGGTTTCATCAAGTCATGAATAGTTTTCTACAAATGTAGAGTTGCAATTATAATTCTAATATCTGTGGAGTGACATGATCTCCCTGGGACTTCAAAATATACTTAGACATTGGATAATTGAATCTTTATATATTTCTATTCCTTACCTCCTGCATTCATTCCATTGCCTGAGCCTATCTTATTTTGAAATCTGTCTTATTTCTTTTATTTCTCCTGCTGTCAGTATTGCCAAGGGTAGCTGATATCATGATGGTTCAAAGTTCAGCTACTAGAGTGAATGATCTATGCTCAGTCCTAGATCTGTCTCGTGTCAATACATAACCTGGGAAAATCCTGGGCTTACAATTTTTCTTAGTAAAATTGAGGCAATCACATATCATAGTGTTATTATGACTTTTAAATAAATATCTATATGTGTACACACACATACACACACACACACACACACTTAGAACAATACTTTTTTCCCATAGTACTCTCTCAATGATAGAATGTTGTTGGCTTCAACAGTCATGTCATTATCTCACGCCCTTAAGTATACCTTTCTACAATCTTTCTGACAAAAGATTGTCTCTACGGTATATATGAGATTGCTAACTAAAATCTATTTCTTCTTTCAAGACACAAAGCTAAGTTACATTTTTTTATTTTGCTTTGCAATTAGTTTAGGCCAGGTGAGTGAGTTTTAACCAGTGGTCTGTGAACAGAAAGCACATATGATTTTGAGAACTGGGTAATAAAAAGCCCCTATACTTGTGCCACTTGTAATGTTTTTCCTTTAAAACAATAATCTTGGCAATAATCTTGAGGGTGAGTTTGCATGCCATGTACATAGGATCACAGAGCAGCTATTACTTTGTGTGCCAAATGAACATTCACAGGGTATCTTCCCAAGCCTGCAGTATTATATGAGAAAGAATTAGACTACTTTTGGAATAGTTAAAATTTGAGTACTGTATTAGCGTTCTCGAGAGAAGCAAAACCAACAGGATATCTGTATCCTATTTATTAATTTGTTATAAAAATGGGTTCCTGGAATTATGGAGGCTAAGTCCCACATCTGCTGTCTGTGAGTAGGAGAACCTGGAAGGTGGGTGGTGTGATTCAGTCCAAGTCTGAAGTCGTGAGAACCAGGGGAGCTGATAATGTTTAAATCCCAGTCTGAGTTTAAAGGGCAAAGAAGGCAAGGTGGCAGGAGCAGTAGTAAGAGTCTTGGGCAGAGTCTGGAGGCAGAGAACCAGAATCCTTCCAGTATCTGGGTCTGGAGAAGATAGATGTGCCATGTCAAGTAAGAGCAAATTTCCTCCTTCTCTGCCTTTTCTACTCAGACCCTTAATGGATTGGACAGCATCCACCTGCATTGGTAAGGGAATCTTCTTTATTCAGCCTGCAGTTTCACATGCTAATCCATTCTGGAAACATCCTCACAGACATACCCAGAGATAATGTTTTACTAGCTATCTTGACATCCCTTAGCCCAGTCAAGTTGGCACATAAAATTAACCATTACAGGCACTATATTTTACTGAAGTCTAGGTTATGCTGATACTACTTATTCCCCAAACAAAAACTTTCAGTAATTCCTAATTGGAAATTATACTCTAAAATCAAAACATTTTTGTCCCGTTCTGCTTGGCACATTTTAAGCAAAGCATGGACCAATGAGTGTGCACTCAGGTGTATAATCAGATAGATAATAGACTTAATATAATAAGATATTGAAGAGCTAATGACTATTCAACTTGAAGATAATGCTACAGAACTCATGCCTCTTTTACTCATTTACTCATTCAAATTTAATTTACTGATTGCCTATAAGTTTAAATTTTAATCCCTTGTGCTGGAATTGAAAAGAGGATTTAACCAATATGTCTGTACCGAGAGCATTGTGGTAGAATAAGATTGAATAAATAATTGTAATAGATAATCTAAGGCTTGCAGAGAACTACAACTTGGTAGAAGTAATGACTAACACAGCCAGGGTTTGAGGTTTGAGGAATTTTTATATAGATAATGTTTAAGTTTATCCATGTAAAACCTGTAGCAACTTAAGCTAAACCAGGCTTAGATGGGCCACTGAAACAGATCAAGTAATACTACATGAAAAGCATAAAACAGTTTCCTTCCAATATTTTTAAGTGCTGTCATGTGGAAGAGAGCACAGAATTATTTTGCTTTGTTCAGGAATATCCAGTAAGAGCATTTTCTGTGGAAGATTGAACAGAATGTGTAAAGCCAGTCATTTTCATGGTACTAAAACGGGACTTGGTAGTTGAACACAAAAGGGCTTAGGGAAAAGACAGAAAACACCAGGAGTGGTTTCCTAGCTGACAACAATGAAGTGAAGCAGAAAAGTGAGCTTGAACCTGGTTATTTATTAAAGGAGCCAGACACATGCTAAGTGTGAAAACATACTCTAAATTTGTCATATTTTGATATCAGGCTCATAATGACCTCATAAAAACAGTTAGTCATGGGGTATCTGGGTGGCTCAGTTAGTTAGGCATCTGACTTCAACTCAGGTCATGATCTCTTAGTCTGTGAGTTTGAGTCCCCCGCCAGGCTCTGTGCTGACAGTTCAGAGCCTGGAGCCTGCTTCAGATTCTGTGTCTCCCTCTCTCTCTGCCCCTCCCTCACTCACACTCTGTCTCTTTCTCTTTCATAAATGAATAATCATTACAAAAAATTTAAAAAAACCAGTCATCCCTCCTATTTTCTTAAAATATTTGTGTGAAATTTGTGTTATTTCTTTCTTAAATGTTTAATGAAATTCACCTCTAAAACCATCTGGGTCTTGAATTTTATTTTTGGACATATTTTCATAACAAATTTAATTTCTTCAATATAGATAGAGATCTATTCAGGTTTGCGGTGGGTGTGTGAATTTTGATAAGTTGTATTTTTCAAGAAGTCTATCCATTCATCTAAGTTGTTATGTCAAATTTATTGGCATGAAGTTTTTCATAGTATTCGCTCATTACATTTTAATTTCTGCAGCATCTACATGATAGCCCTATCTATATGATTTGTGTTCCTTTTACTCTTAATTAGACTATATAGGGATTTATTTTATACTTTAATGGTTTTAAATGTTTTACATTTTAATCAATATTTGTTGATTTTATTTCTTAGAGTGCTTAGACCAATAACATTTAATGTAATTATTGATACGGTTGAATATAGATCTCACATTTTATTTCTGTTTTCTGTGTGTCCCCTCTAATTTTTATTTTTCTGTTTTACCATCTGTTCCTTCTTTTGGATAATTTGATCCTTACATTTAATGTATCTAATGACTTTTGTGCCTATATCTCTTTGTATAATTTTTGTTACTCTAGAAATTAAAATATACATATTCAAATATTCAGTCTACTAAGAGTTAATGTTGCACTACTTCAATGAAATGTAGGAAGCTTGCACCATATGCCTTTTTTTAACCCCCACTAAGCTTGATCTTATAGTTGTTAAATCTATTACATCTACATATATTGAAAGCTCCATAAGACAATGTTGTATTTTTTGCTGTCAACATATATCTTTATTTTAAAGAAATTAAAACAAAAATAGTCTATTATATTTAACTATATATTTATCATTTCTGATCTTTCTTCCCTCCTAAAAATCCAAGATTTTCTCTGATATTTTCTTTCAGCTTGAAGAACTTTCTCGAACATGTCTTGTAGAGTAAGTTTGCTGGTGACCGACCAGTGCTCTTACTTTATAATTCATTTCAAAATCCATTTTTATTTCACCTTCATTCTCCTAATGTACTCAATTAATCCAATTTTTTTGAAAACTTTCTACAACCTGATTTTATTTGTTTACTTTTACCATAAAAAAACAAAATTCTAAGATCACAAGTAGTTATTTTTTGTATTTCACTCAGAGATTTAGTTGTAATCAGCAGAAAAGTCTTAAGTGATTTAATGCAGCCATACCATATCTGTAGCTCTTTATAAACTGATTTTTGTTAAGAGTGACATGGAAGAGGGGCACCTGGGTGGCTCAGTCAGTTAAGCATCTGACTTTGGCTCAGGTCATGATCTCATGGTTCATGGGTTTGAGCCCTGCATTGGGCTCTGTGCTCATAGCTCAGAGCCTGGAGCCTGCTCCAGATTCTGTGTCTCCCTCTCTCTGCCCCTCTCCTGCTTGTGCTTTGTCTCTGTCTCTCAAAAATAAATAAAGTTAAAAAAAAAAAAAGAGTGACATGGAAGAAAGGTGACCAAAGTGTAGGGTCCCAATACGGAAAAAAGCAGGAGCTATTCAAAGTGAAAATCCTTGTGGAAAAAAAAAATGGAACTTGTCACTCTAACTCAATAGCATACATAATAAATGTTCTACATGTATCACCAATTTCCATTTAAATACACTAAACTGGGACACCTAGGTGGCTCAGTTGGTTAAGCATCTGACTCTTGGTGGTCACGAACTCAGGGTTTGTGAGTTTATGCCCCATGTCAGGCTCCATGCTGGCAGCATGGGATTCTCTCTCTCTCCTTCTCTCCCTCTCTCTCTGCCCTTTCCCTGCTCACGCTTTCTCTTTCTCTCAAAATAAATAAACTTAAAGTAAATACACTAAACAATAAAACGTTTACTATAATGCTATCTTCATTCTCATAAGGTATAAAAATATTTTAAAAACAAGATGTAATAAGTACTAACTATAAGTGAAAAAACAATAATTAGACTGCATTATAACTAACAGATGTCTGTCAAAAATAGCAATAAGTAAGTGAAAAAGTAATCCACAGGGTGGGAAAAATATATGAAATACAAACACATGACAAATGATTCATTTCTATAATATGAATATATCTATCATCTCTACCATATACACACATACGTGATATATACATAAAGTTCTCATATGTAATATGTTACATAATATATAGTGTACAAGCATATTATCCATGTATAGACATATGCACGGATAATATGTAAAACTGACCTACAAAATGTAGATAACTCAGTAGAAAAATGAGGAAAATACTTGAATGGGCACTTCATAAAACAGGATTTCTAAATGACTAATAAGCATAAGAGAATGTGTTCAACCTTATTAGTTACCAAGGCAATGCAAACCAGAGAACACATAAGCACACATACCGAATATGATACCACTTCTCATCCAAAAGAATGGTCATGATAACAGTTAACTATGGTCATAATAATACTATGTAAGCATCATACAACAGTAAGCATTAGCTCACCAGGTTTCAGGGCAGCTAGAAGTTAGTTAGTCTATGATAGGTTCCATTGGATAGCTCTGCTCTGCTCCACATACCTTTCATCCTTCTCCCAGGATTCACATGATTAATTTTGGTATATATTTCTCATGGGAATTACTGAAGCACAATAGAGCAACTGAACCACTTTACTCACATTGTTAAGCTAACATTTCATTGACCAAAGCAATTCACATAGCCAGGCCTAGAATCTAATGGCAGGGAGTTAGTCTACTCACTGAAGTGGGGGAAATAGTGTAACTATTAATCTAATCTAATAATCTAATTTTATTAATCTAATCTACTGCAATAATAATAATATCAAGTATTGGTGAATAATGTGAATTATCTGGAGTTATCACAACGATGGCAGAAGTGTAAATTGGTGTAACCACTTTGATGCTATCTGGAAAAACTGGAACAAATTATATTTTTGACCCAGTAATTCTATTCCAGTTATATACTGAAAAATGCATATATGTGCATATATGTATACATTTATATATAAATGTTAATACCAACTATGTGTAATAGCTAAAGTATAATATGTATGCAAATTTCTGTATATTCATATCATGGAATACCATCAAACAATGGGAATAAATGAATTATTGCCTTATTGAACAACATAGATAAATCTTGGAACATAATATTGAACAAAAGAAACAAAACACTATATAAAAAATTATCTGTTTATATAAAATTCAAATGCGAGCAAGAGTAATACAGTACATAAGAAGACATGCGAGTGGTTAAGATTTCAAAGAAATCTTTAACTTAAAGGGGGAATGAAGAATTTCTTTGTTTTTAAGATTTTATTTTTTTAATGTTTATTTTTGATAAAGAGAGAGAGTGAGTAGAGGGGAAGGGATTTGAAGTGAGTTCTGTCCTACCAGCAGAAAGCCCAATATGGGGCTCAAATTCATGAACCTTTAGATCAGGACCTGAGTTGAAGTTAGATGCTTAACTGATTGAGTGACCCAGGTACCCCAAGGAATTTCTTAAGTAATAATAAAGTTCTATTTTTCCATCTAGATGTTATTGTTTTTTTTTAATGTTTTGCTTTCGTTTGTTTTTCTTTTGTGAAAATTCAGCAAACTGATCACTTATTCTCTATTGTTTTCTATATGAATGTGACACTTCAATAAATATTAAAATTAAGAAGAAAAGAATGAGAAACACAAACTCTGGGGTAATAATACAAATAAAAGGAGGCTCTGGATGATAATTTGGAGAAGCACAGAAGATCATGCAATGCTATCGGCAAAATTCCAGTTATGTTAGGTTGTGATTTGATGGGTGTTCATTTTACTGTTTTTTTTTCACTAAATAGATATATGTGTATAAGCTAGTTCCATACCAGCTGTTACATAGTAATTAAAAATCAGATGATTGCATAATAACACAATAAAAAAAGAGACTCATGACTGGCACTGAGTAGGTTCTTAAAATATTTATGAAATGAATAAAAAAGTGTGATTGACTCATTTCAATGTTTTATATGTTTGTATGACAATAAATCATATTGTTATTAGATATTTCATTAAATGCACAATAATATTACACTTAATATTTTGCAACTTTTTTGTTTGCTTCACACTAAATTCTAAACATCCATTTTCCAGTTTTTTTGTTGTTGCCACAAACAGATATAGTCATAGGGGTGGGTCATATTTCATTTACTAATCTACTGAAGAGAAAGAGCACAAAATATTCAATAAACTAAAACCCTTCTAAATAAATGTCTATATTTCCCCCATTGATGTGACTATGTTTGTGATATCAATTTCTAAACATGAAAGTGTGTCAAAGAATACTTAATGTTTAGCAACTAATAAATGGTGTTTCAAAATGAAGTAGCAACTCAGTTCACATTTTACCAGCAACATATGAAAGAGGCTTTTTTCTCCTTGCCAACAATATAAGATAGGCACAGATAATTAACATTATTGTTGGCATGAAGTAAAAAGGCTGTTTTATAAAAAGACTGCTGATGGAATATGAACATATATACTGATATAGAGAAATATAGATAGGTAAGTAGACAAATGCACAGGTACTTTCTAAGGTCTATTTAAAATTTTTTATTAGTGAAACAATAATTTGTTTTATAATTCATTTTATTTATTTGGTGTCATTTTCTTTGGGATGTTCCTTTCTAAGGATTGATTTATTGATGTTCCTTTCATAATAAAAAATTTTCACATTAACTCTTTTATTCACCATGCTAAATTTTTAATTTATCTTCTAGGATTTTTGTGATGATTTTATTTCCATATAAGACACCGTGTATTTTGGAATTTTTGTATTTGTTTCCATAATCTGAATATTTATCCATAATGTTTTAGTCATTGCCATTTTTCTTTAAAATTTTGATTCAGCCTAAATTATTTTTGGTATAGACACTGAGAAATCCAGCTTCATTTTATTTTCCAAATGGCTAACCAACTAGTAATAAGTGTTGAATACAACATTAATTTAACTTCCACTGATTTAAGTGGTATATTATATATTAAATGTATATATTTTGTATTCAAAATCTTTATTTAAAAAAGTTTTTTTTTAATGTTTATTTATTTTTAAGAGACAGAGACAGACCGTGAGTAGGGAAGGGCAGAGAGAGAAGGAGACAGAATTGAAAGTAGGCTCCAGGCTTTGAACTGTCTACACAGAGCCCAATGCAGGTCTCAAACCCACAAAGCATGAGATCATGACCTGAGTCAAAGTCGGATGTTTAACCAACTGAGTCACCCCAGTACCCCCAACATATTCATTTTAAATAGTTTTAAATATATCATGATTATACAATTCTTTTTAACTTTGTAGTTATAGCAAAATGTCAGCCATTTCATGTAAAAGAAAATTGAGCCTATTTTGAAAAGTATATAGTGTACGTCATCATATTCAATACATACTTCAGGTTTCCCACCTTTTATCTTCCTGCACTTTGAAAAGCTTCACTTGTGTATAAATAGTCATAGTGACAAGACACAAACATCTAATATTGAAAAGGGAATGATAGATTTATAATAAATTTTGTAAGTGCTCAGGAAACATGTTTTCAGTCTTTTCTTTTTACATTTACCTTTTTATTTGTAATATATCTATAAAGGAAATAAAACTTCATTGGTAACATAAATGTAGAATCTCTATTCTTACATATCCTTTTCATCTGGTATCCAAACACGGTCTTGAATTCATTTCAGGAATGTTTACAGCAAACCTATCCAACAATACATATTCACCAATGTAAAAATCACCTTGAAATCTTGTGTTCTTGTTATGTAAAAATTATTATTTTCTTCCTTTCATGATAGTCAGTTTGGAAGAAGCTATATAATAGGAAACAGGGAAAGTAATGAAGATTATATAGTTTGTATCAGTAAATGGTTGAAAATGTTTTTTGATTGAACCTTTCTTTATAAATACGATTTGGGATTTCAATAAGGGCATATTGCAAATGTCACTCAGTACATTCAGCAAATGTTACCTTCTATCACAGAACACCACTCAGGCTCCAATGTGATTTGAGTAAAAAGAAACCATGAGGGAATAGCTCGTAAATGACACTTTAGCTTTTCAGTCTTGATTGATTTCAATACTGAATTTGAGAACAATATTGCTGCATTTGTAAACAAAGTTTACTTCTAGTTTTATGCAGCCATTAAGTGTTTTCCTTTAACATTCAGGAAATTATTGCTTCTTCCTCTAAAGTCTGTATTTCATTTTTGTACCATAATAGATTTTAAAACTTTGGATAAGCAGCTCTGAAATCCTAACTGTTCCTGTGGGCAGGACTTGCATTTCCATGAAATCAACTGTTCAGTGACACTTCAAGAATCCTTTAGCAGGATGACGCTCTCCTTTTCCAAATCCATGTGCTCTTAATACTATTGTTCACTGCTCTCACCATCAAAGATAGGGGCGTAGGAAAATCCGGTAAAGCTTTCTTTTGCATTTGCCCTTCCACTGCATTATTGAGTCTTAATAATAAAGGCTCATATCTTTTTTTTTTTTTTTAATTTTTTTTTCAACGTTTTTTATTTATTTTTGGGACAGAGAGAGACAGAGCATGAACAGGGGAGGTGCAGAGAGAGGGAGACACAGAATCGGAAACAGGCTCCAGGCTCCGAGCCATCAGCCCAGAGGCTGACGCGGGGCTCAAACTCACGGACCGCGAGATCGTGACCTGGCTGAAGTCGGACGCTTAACCGACTGCGCCACCCAGGCGCCCCAAGGCTCATATCTTAAAAATCTGTACAATAAAAAAGCTTCCAAGTGACAATTCAAATAAAAATATATAGATTTAGTGACTCAACAAACTTCAAAGCCCTATTCTCTACACCCATCATAAAACTAGATCCTTCTCTACAGATTATTCTTATGTATTATTCTTCTCATTCACATTCTATTATCAAAATATTTAATTAGAGCAAATAAATTGTGATTATTTTTTTAATCCCACTAATAATTAGAATAACTCAGGAACTTTGGATTACTTGAATCTAAATTCTAGTAATGATTTAATAGTCTAGGACATCCTTAGGTATTGCAAGATGTTGTCTGTCAGATGGCTTGGTAGTGGCCTAGGGATGCCACTCAAGGAGCAAAATCAGAAGGCTTAATAAGCTTGTCTCAGAAAAATCTCTGAGCCTCCTATTCATATAATCAACCACTCTCATCCTACTTTTAATTATTGCTGGCTGCTAGTTAAGTGTTGCTTTTAGCTCCTAGAGGCTGCTCTGTGGTCCTTGCACATGGCTTTCTATCTTTAAAGTTGGCAAAGATGTCCAGAAAGCTTTGTGTGTTTGTTTGTTTGTTTGTTTGTTTGTTTGTTTGTTTGAATATCTCTGGCTTCAATTCTGCTACTAGCTCAAGAAAGAGCTCTGCTTTTAAAAGGTTAACACAACTAGATTGGGCCCACCTGGATAATGTCCCCTTTGATTAATTCAGTGTCAACTGATTAGCAACCTTAATTACATCTGCAAAATCCGTTTTGTTATGTAGCATAATATAATCACGGGCAAGAAGTTTCTATACTTATCATCATCGGTGTTAGGGAGGAAAATCCTGGGAGACAATTTTAGAATTTGCCTACCACAGATATTGAACTCCCATCCCCCCTTGGCATAAAGAGGCAATGCTCTAATTCTGCTGTTGAAGAAATGTCAGTGTACCTATACAGAGAATTGGTCTTCATTCCTCCACCCAGCAGAAACAGATGGTGTTCTAATTCACCTGCCAGGGTCTTTTCATGGCAGTCCAACAGGGAGCTGAACGGCCAACCACACTTGGCAGCAATAGGACTTGGCAAGGTGATAAGAGATGGGCTAGTCAGTGCTTCACTTACCCTCTTCTGGTGCAAGCATGATCTAGTTAGGAGTCGAGTCCCAACTCCCATCTAGCAACAACAACAACACTGAATGAGGCTGTGTGAGGCAGGGCTACTCAGCCCGCTGATCTCCATCTACCCCACTCTATGTGTCAGCAGGAACCAGTACGGAGCTGAATTTACACTCACCTAATACCAATGTACCCTAAACAGGGCAACCGCTAAAATAGATTACATAGGATCCAGAGTCTTAGAACATTATACCCAAATATCTACAGTACGATAAAAAATAATTTACTCTTTATACCAATAACCAGGACACTACAACTAGAATAAGAACTTGTAATCAAAAAATGTTAATATTGAAGTTACTGAGATGCTGGTTATCTGACAAGGATTTCAAAGTAGCCAACATAAAAATGTTTCAGTGAACAATTATGAACACTCTTGAAACAAGTAAAAAAATAGAAAATATTGGCAAAGGAACTGAGAATATTTAAAGAACCAAAAAGAAATCATAGATGTGAAAATACAGTAACTTGAAAGAAAGAAAAACAACATATCAATAGATGGGCTCAATATCGAATGGAGATGACAGAGAAAAGAATCCGTGAACTTGAAGACATATCAATAGATATACCTAATCTGAACAATCTGAACAAGTGAGAAAATATAGACTAAAAAATAAAAATTAATAGTAAAAAATCTTCAAAGACTTGTAAGCCAATACACAACTATCTGTTTAGCATCCATATCATTAGAGTCTTAGAAAAAGAGGAGAAAGAATGTGGAGTACATATAAGAACTTGGATAGGGGCACCTGGGTGGCTCAGACAGTTGAGCATCCAACTTCAGCTCAGGTCATGACCTCGTGGTCTGTGAGTTCGAGCGCCACATCGAGCCTGTGCTGACAGCTCAGAGCCTGGAGCCTGCTTTGGATTCTGTGTACCCTCCTCTCTGTCCCTCCCCAACTCATGCTCTGTCTTGCTCTGTCTCTCAAAAATAAATAAGTGTTAAAATTTTTTTTTTAAAAAAAGAACTTGGATTGATCTCAAGGACATTATGCTGACTGGGGGAAAAAATCTACTCAAAAGGTTATGTATTGTATGCCATTTATTTAACATTGCTGAATACCAAAATTATAGAAAATTATAGCCAGACAATAGATTGGTGATTTCCAGAGGTTAGGAATGGGGGGAGGAGGAGTTTGGGCATAGTGATAAAGGGTTAGCCAGATGGACCTTCTGTTGTTAAAACAGTTCTGTATCTAGAGTAAGGTGGTTAGTTACATGAATCTATACATGTGGTAAAAATGCATATCACTACATATCACCCCCAACACTCTCAAATACACAAATGAGTTTATATAATAAGTTCTGTGGAACGTACACCAATGTTGATCTCCCATTCTGATGTCGTACTATGGTTATTCAAGATGTTGCCACTGGCAAAACCTGTGTGAAGCATCCATATAATCTCCCTGTACTTTGCTGTTTGTTTTTTGTTTGTTTGTTGCAACTTGCTATGAATCTGCACTCATCTCAAAATAAAAAACTTGAAAACATTGTTGAACAAGTACTCTTTTAAATAATTTGGTTTATACTCTATACCTCAGTTTATCTTTCCTTTAAAATATTCTCATTTCAGGGTGCCTGGGTGGCTCACTCAGTTAAGCGTCTGACTCTTGGTTTCAGCTCAGGTCATGATCTCACAGTTTGTGAGTTCAAGCCCCGTGTCAGGCTCTGTGCTGACAGCTCAGAGACTGGAGCCTGCTTCGGATTCTGTTTCTCCTTCTCTCTCTGCCCCTCCCCACTCATGCTCTGTCTCTCTGTCTTAAAAATAAATAAAACATTAAAAAAAAAGAAAATCCATTTCAAATGCTTGAATCTTTCTTTATAGCTAAGTAAGTGGCACACTGGATTTCTGACGGATCAACATGGTCCATTGCAATAGCCCCTAAATTTTGAATAGATCATTTGGAATTTCTAGAGTTGACACTTTATCCTATTGTTTCCTTTGTAAGCAGTGTTTTTCTTACCTCATAAAACTTTTGTAAGGAGTAGCTACTAAAATGTCTAATAAAATTTTAAGTTTGCACATAGTTTTTATAGAATGCTATAACAAATAAAACAGAGAGGAACAAATACTGATATTGTAAATACCTATAGATTCTAATACCAAAGAAGATTTAACTTAAAAATCCTTAGTCTCATGAAAAAAAATAAAATGGCATTCATAGACATGTTGAAGCAACTTGATAATTGGTCTTAAAAATATCTAGCTAATAAACCCCGTTGGTCACCCCTAAATTTAAAATAGTGACTTAAAAAATAAAATTGTGTTGCACCCGTATGTTTATAGCAACACTATCAACAATAGCCAAAGTATGGAAAGAGCCCAAATGTTCATCAATAGATGAATGGATAAAGAAAATGTGGTATATATATATATATGCAATGGAGTATTACTCGGCAATCAAAAAGAATGAAATCTTGCCATTTTCAACTATGTGGATGGAACTGGAGGGTATTATGCTAAGGGAAATTAGTCAGAGAAAGACGAAAATCATATGACTTAATTCATATGAGGTCTTTAAGAGACAAAACAGATGAACATAGGGAAGGGAAACAAAAACAATATAAAAACAGGGAGGGAGGCAAACAGAAGAGACTCATAAATATGGAGAACAAACCGAGGGTTGCTGGAGGGGTTGTGGGAGAGGGGGTGGGCTAAATGGGTAAGGGGCATTAAGGAATCTACTCCTGAAATCATTGTTTCACTATACGCTAATTTGGATATAAATTTTAAAAAATAAAAAATAAATTAAAAAAATAAATAAAATCAAATAAAATAAATACATAAAAAACTAAAATTGTGTTTAACAAAATCTTTAACATTTTGTATTTTATGCCAATAGATGAAGAATTCTAGAGTGACCGGACAAATTTTTTTTTCTAAAGTTATTATCTTGAATAACCTGCATGAACACGATACAAATAGAAGTAAATATATTCAGGAATGCTAAAATCTTTTGAGAGGTTTGAATACCCACCCATCCATAAATCACTGAAAAGAAAAGTTAAAGATTTCATGATGCATTCTGTTATCATATTTGATGGCTACATTTTCAGCTTGTTTATTGGGTGAACATAGCAGTGTCCTCAAATTTTATTAATGAGGAGAAAGTTGCAGCCTAGAAAAGATCACTGTTTAAGTATTAGTAGACTGGGAACAAAGGCGAGGGTACAATATAATAGCATAAAAATTTCTTTATTTTACTATCAACTAAATATTCAGTTAGAGTCAAAAATAGAAGCAAACCATAAATTACTGTAGTGAAGAATGTAGTTACCTTTATTTTTTTCCATTTTCTGGTCAAATTATGTATATAGAAGAATAACTTTCTAATTTGAACCCTTTAAGAATAACACTGCACACAGATAATTAGTCTTTTCATATCTGAGGGTTGAGGGTCAGAATGCCTAATAACCCATTAATAGAATATCAAACTAGACTTTTTTTTAAGTGTTGTGTTTTATTTATACTGTCCTATGACACCTAAAATCTAACTTTTGAGATTACAGGCTCTCAGACAGTCAAGGATTGACTAAATTAAATCTTATTATAGGTTATCGAGTTTGTAAATTCAGTCATCACCCGGACGAATGTTTGGAAAAGGCACAGAGAGAAAACACCTGAGAGAAGGGTGTAAGCACAAAGCATGCAAAAAAAAAAAAAAAATCATATAAACTGTCAGCATCTAGAAAAATTGTTCACTGTTTTTGACAAGTGGGTCAATGGTGAGTACTCACCTTTTGCCTTTTGGATTTAAAAAATACAGATAGTCAGCAAGCTGGCAGTTCTTAGTCACTATGTAATTCAATGAGGAACCAGGAGAAATACAGTTTCTTGTCTGTTACATTGTGCTTTACAATTTCAGAAAATCTTGAAACACTTGAGCTTGACCTTCATATTCTCATTGTTACAGGACCAAAAAAATTAAATAAATAAATAAATAAATAAATAAATAAATAAATAAATAAATGGAAACAAGCTTTTTTGACCCTTAAAATAACAATTTTATAGTAATTTAGCAGGGAGAAAATACTCTCAGAAATTCAACTTGCTTTATTCGAATATAGCTGTGTTCTTCTCCACATAAAAATGTGTACTACCTTGTAAATTATTGGAAATATTAACCAAATATTTAACATAGTAAGCAGAAAAACCCCTCAAACTGCCAGCTGCAGTAATAAAAACAAGCTAGAAAATCCATACTCTAACTTTGCTAAAATCTCTCTGTGTCTTTATTTCCAAAATAAAAATCTCAGAGGAGAGGAAGAGTGAGGAAATTGAGAGGAAATGTTCTCTAGATGTGCTGTATAATATGGTAGCCTTGAGCTACTGAGCAGTGGTAATTGTAATATTACTAGTCCAGAATGACTTGTACTCAGGTGAAAATACAAAGTGATTTTGAAGACTTAGTATAGAAGACAGAATGAATAAATCTCAATAATAATTTTATAGTAATTAAATGCTGAAATTATAGCTTGAACATATGAGTTAAAGAAAATGTATTTTTAAAATTCATTTCATTTTTTTAATCAGGTAACTACAAAATTTAAAACTATGTATGTGGCGTTCATTTGTGGCTTATGTTCTATTTCTATTGGACCATGCTGATCGATAGAATACTCATAGTTCTTCCATTTACAAGTTCCGTTAACAGGTTTACCTGACAACCATCTTCCCAGTCACTAAACACTGGGAAAGAATGTGCAGGAAGTATGTGATAAGTTTCTACATTGTATTTTTGCTCTTCTACCAAGTTTTTGGGGGGTTTTTGGTGTTTCTTTGTTGGCTTTTTATGGGTTTCTTTTAGTTTTCTTTTTTTTTTTTTAATCTTCCCTTTTTACTATCTGTGCTTCCCACTGTGAATTCCCAAGGTGGAACACTTCTGTCCTCTTTGTATTACTAAGAGGTGAGATTACATTTGCACACAACAGATGTAAAATAAACATATGTTGAATGAATGTCCCCAACTTCCATTTGCTATTTTATTTGGAATGTTATTTATTTATTTATTTCCTTATTTGTGTATTTCTGCCTCCCCCCACTAGAAAGTAAGCTCCCTAAAGTCGAGAACTTGATTTACTCTGATTATTGCTATTATATATATCTGGAGTCTAGAACAGTGCCTGACACAAATTGGTGCTCAAAAGTGTCTTTTGAAGAAATGAAAGTAGACCAGTTGAAAAGAACTGTGTGAAGAGTTGGTTCCAACAGGCAAGGCAAATACCCTCCTTTTCCCCTCTTTCCATAATGAGATTTTATTTCCCAAATCATCCTAGTTAAGAAGGTAGCCCTCTAACTTGTCCTTCTTGATGGCAAGAACATTTTTTTTTTCTTTTTCCAATCATCTGCTCTCTAATAGAACATTCTATCTCATGATTGTCTGGTTTAAGGGTCAGACTATAAATGCCACTTAAGGCAAAACACTTTTACAGGAGATTGCCACATTGTTGTTTTCATGTGAATAGAGTGGTCCCACTGTGTCCTACTTCTGCTCTGTGTCAGGCCAGCCTTCAATTCCTTGAACAAGGAGAATGCATTTTAAGGGATATGCATAATTATCAAATACAGTATTCTTGAATGAATTCCTAAGGTTCTTCACAAAATATCATAAGTACACTTAGTGTGATTAGGAGGAAAGGCAAGGGTTCTAAACATAGTATTTGTCATCATTAAGTACAACCAGGCTAAAATAAGTAATACATATTAATTTTCTAAATATAAGTTAATATATTTTATTATGCATGCTTGATATTAAAGTCTCACATGTGTGAATAAAAAAGATTGTATTAATTTTTATCATATAGATTTTCTGAAAACAAGACAAATTTTATTTTGTTTTTAAAAGAGAGGAGGGCAAACAAAAATGGAAAAGCCAATTCTATGGAACTAAGACAATTTCTTTATTTAAAAAAAAAATTTTAACGTTTATTTATTTTTGAGCATGAATGGGGGAAGGTCAGAGAGAGAGGGAGACACAGAATCTGAAATAGGCTCCAGGCTCTGAGCCGTCAGCCCAGAGCCCAACACGGGGCTCAAACTCACGGACCGTGAGATCGTGACCTGAGCTGAAGTCGGTAGCTTAACCAACTGAGCCACCCAGGCGCCCCGACAATTTCTTTATTTTAGAAAACAAAACTTCTTCTCTAAAAACTTCATGTTACCTATCAAAGAAAGACAGAAATTTTCACCAATCACTTTTAAAAAATGACAGTCTCAGGCAGGAGAATCAACCATAATACACAAGATCAAGAATATTTCTAGGCAGAGTGTCAGACGCTAAGGATCAAATCTTTATTCAATTCTGAATTGTCACTATGACAACTAATGTGACTTACTCAAAATGCAGTGCTTTATAATTCAATAGTAATATTGCTAAAATATGTTTCAAAGAAATGAAAATAATCCTATTATGTATGTAGCTGTTTAATTTATATATATTACTCATATAAAGAGAGCTCAACCCTCTACATTAAAATTGACTTCTCTTTTGGGATGAGCACTGGGTGTTGTATGGAAACCAATTTGACAGTAAATTTCATATATTAAAAAAGAAATAAATAAATAAATAAATAAAATAAAATAAAATAAAATAAAAATTGACTTCTCAACTTCCCTCATTTCCCAAAGCGTATTCCCTAAAATCCAAACACTGTAAAATGTTCAAGGCCCCAAATTGGATAAGCTCCCACATTCTAGTCCATACTAACAGAGAGGTTTAAGAATGATTAGATGGCAAAAGCTATAGCTAATACTTTCCTACTAAAATCACAAGGACAGTGAGTTTTCCAATGGCAGTTGAAATGATTTTACCAATAATTACACTGTCCAGATAGCAGATTCATGAAAGAAGATGATGAATTATTTAAGGAAAGGAACTTCTGTGCAAATGAGTTCTTACAATTAGTAGCAACACCCTTCTGCATACACCTTTCTTAACTGCTGCAACTGAGTTGATAACAATGCACAGTGGTAAAAAATGGCGCAATATATCTGCCCTACTCCTAGCTCTGGCACTAATTAACTTGCCAAATGAGCAAGTTATCTTACCAGTGTGCATTTCTGTTTTCTTATCTGAAAAACTATTGGGACAGAATAAACATTCCCTAAAGTTAATTTTTAGATGTAAATGTCTGTGGCCAAACAAAAATAAAACAAACAGAACAAAAACTAGGAAATGACTTTTTCACTGCAAATGTTTCCAAAGTTAACTCAAAAGCTTTCATGAGTATCTTACAGGATATATACTCAACAATAAGTTAGAGAATGTCACTGTTTATTCGATTGGCCATTTTCTGTACTGAGTATCTTTTATCTTGCTATTATAGAAATAATCACACTCATTTAGTAATAAATTTTGGTACTTTTTTGTCAGATTAAAAAATTAAAATAAAATCCTAGATTAACAATGAAGCAGTTATATGAGCAACTCTATGCAAACGAATTTGATAATCTAGATGAAATCGACCAATCCCTTCAAAGACACAAGCTGCTGAAAATAGGTAAACTGAGCAGGCCTGTATCCACTGAAGAAACTGAATCAATAATTAATAACTTCCCAAAACAGAAACACCAGGCCCAGGTAGGGTCGCTGGTGAATTCTACCAACCATTTAAGAAAGAAATTATACCAATTTTGTATAATGTCTTTCAGAGAATAAAGCAAGGGGTACAATTCTTAACTCATTTTGTAAGACAAGCATTACTTCACTAAAAACTAAAACACGGGGCACCTGGGTGGCTCAGTCAGTTAAACATCTGACTTCGGCTCAAGTTATGATCTCATGGTTCGTGAGTTCGAGCCCTGTGTCGGGCTCTGTGCTGACAGCTCAGAGCTTGGAGCCTGCTTCAGATTATGTGTCTCCCTCTCTTCCTATCCCTCCCCAGCTTGTTCTCTGTCTCTCAAAAATGAATAAACGTTAAAAAAAGAAAATTTAAAAACTCCTAAAATATAACAACAGAAAAAACCTACATGAGAGCTTGTATATGGTGATGACTTTTTAGATACAACAAAAAGGGCACAATGCATGAAACGATAAGCTGGATTTCATTAAAACTAAAAACTTTTGCTCTCCAAAAGATAATATCAATAGAATGAGAAGACAAGCCACAGCCTGGGAGAAATATTTGCAAAAGACACATCAGATAAAGGACTGTTATCTGAAATGTACAAAGAACTCTTAAAATTCAACAATAAGAAACAAACAATCCAATCAGAAAATGGGCCTAAGACCTTAACAGATGATTCACAAAATAAAATATAGAGATGGCAAATAAGCATATGAAAAAATACTCCACATCATTACTAATCAAGGAAATAAAACTAAAACAACAACAAAATATCATTACACATGGATTCGAATGACCAACATATGAAACACTGACAACATTAAATCCTGGTCAGGACATGGAGCCACTATAACTCTCATTTATTGCTAGTGGGAATGCAAAGTGGCACAACTACTTGGGAAGACCATTTGGTGGTTTCTTGTGAACTCAGACATACTCTTAGCATATGACCCAGCAAGTGAGCTCCTTGGTGTTGACCCAAGCTCCTTGGTGTTGACCCAAGGTGTTGAAAATTTATGTCCACCCCAACACCTGCACGTGAATGTTTACAGAAGCTTTATTCATAATTGCTACATGTTAGAAACGACCAAGATATCCTTCAGTAGGTGAATGGATAAATAAACTGTGGTACATCAAGACTACAGAATACTATTCAGTGCTAGAAATAAATGAGTTATCAAGTCAGGGATTAACTTTGCATGCATGTTACTAAGCAAAAGAAACAAATCTAAAAGCTGTATGCTTTGTAATTCCAACTATATGACATTATATAAAAGGTAAAACTATGATGACAGAAAAGAACAATGATTGCCAGGGGTTAAGAGTAGAGGTAGGGATGAATAGGCAGAGCACAGAGGTATTTAGGGCATTTAAGCTATTCTGTATGATACTATAATGGCAGGTACATGTTATTATACATTCATCCAAACACATGTAATACACAACACTAAAAGCAAACTTTAATGCCAGCTATAGACTTGGAATGATTACAATGTGTCCATGTAAGTAACTCAATTGTAGCAACTATACCACTCTACTGGGGGGGAGGGGAGGTTGATATGGAAGGAAGCTGTGGGTGTGCTGTGTGAACAGAAAGTACACAAGATATGATTTCACTCTTATGTGGATCCTGAGAAACTTAACAGAAACCCATGGGGGAGGGAAGGAAAAAAAAGAGGTTAGAGTGGGAGACAGCCAAAGCATAAGAGACTCTTAAAAACTGAGAACAAACTGAGGGTTGATGGGGGGTGGGAGGGAGGGGAGGGTAGGTGATGGGCATTGAAGAGGGCATCTTTTGGGATGAGCACTGGGTGTTGTATGGAAGCCAATTTGCCAATAAATTTCATATATTAAAAAAAAAATAAAAGAAAGTACATGGGAAATCTCTGCACCTTCCCTAAATTTTGCTATGAACAGGAAACTTCACTAAAAAAAAAAATCTTTCTTAAAAAGAGGTGTAGCAGAGATGCCTGGGTGGCTCAGTTGGTTAAGCATCCCAACTTTGGCTCAGGTCATGATCTCACAGTCTGTGGGTTCCAGCCCAGCGTCTTGCTCTGTGCTGACAGGTCAGAGCCTGGAGCCTGCTTCTGATTCTGTGTCTCCCGCTTTCTGCCCCTCTCCCACGCACACTCTTTCTCTCTCTCAAAAATAAACATTAAAACAATTTTTTAAAGAAGTGTAGCAGTTATTTATTTTGAATGTGTAAAGATTTCTTTCATTAATTGACTTCAAAGACACAGTACTGAGAAATCTTGTTGATTAAAATATTCAGCTGTGAGAAACATTGCTGCTTGAAATAAAACCAAGGACAATGGAACATTCTGCCTTTGCTTAAAAGATCTGAACAATTTGGGTAACTTTGACACACTGAAGTAGCCTCATTTCTAGCCTCAGTTCTTCCGGTCAGAGCAATTTAGAGGGCTCACTTTTTTTTTTCATGACATTCCTCGTTTATGTTAACTTTGCTGTGAAAGAAACAGAACCCCAAGTCTTCCCCTTGGTGCTGCTGGTAATCAGGCTACATAGCATTTCTAACAGGAATGAAAAGAGTGATTCCAAGTAGACATGAACAAAGCCACATAATTTGAACAGTTAATACTTCTTTACCAATGATTTCCTCTGCCCTGCTCTGTTTTTCCTGCCTCCTGAGTAAGACTACTGTGATAAACAGAGCTGTTTCATGCTTTTCCAAGTTGCTCCTTAGAAACAGTCATTAGGTAAGAACAAGCCTTATTGAAAGCCCCTTCCCATTCCCTTTTATTTATTTGATCCATTGATCCTCAAGGAGAATGTTTTTCCTTGCTGCAGAAATGTAATAAACCTAACTTTGTCTTACTGCAGGTGTTTTCTTGGTGGTATTTATCAGAAAGGCTCTCACAACATGAAAATGTGTATCTTAAAAGAGGGTGGGAGACATTTGTTGATTGTCTTTTCAATTCCAATTCTCTTTCTTTCATCAACACTTTTTGATCTTCCCTTTCTTAGCTACATGGCTTGAGTGGGATTGATTGCCTGAAACAAACCTCCTTTACCAATGAAAATTGATTCAAGTCGATGGAAACAGGGATTCTTCAAGATCTGAAGAAATAGCAAAAGATACATTCTATTTTATCCTGGATTGCAAAGTGTAAAAATGTATGGTCTGAATATGTTCTAGTGATATTGCTATCCTGATAGGAAAATATGGAACTCTGGTGTGTAAACTAAAACCATTAAAAGCACAGTGAGGGGGTGCCTGGGTGGATCAGTCAGTTAAGTGTCCGACTTCGGCTCAGGTCATGATCTCACAGTTCACAAGTTCAAACCCCGCATTGGGCCCTGTGCTGACAGCTCAGAGCCTGGAACCTGCTTTGGATTCTGTGTCCCCCTCTCTCTCTGCCCCTCCCCTGCTCACACTCTCTCTCTCAAAAGTAAACAAACATTAATTTTTTTAAATAAACACACAGTGAGAGACAGAGATATGAATTCCTAGAGGAAACTATATGAATAACTGGATCCAGTATCACTTACTTGTGAACTTTTAATATAAGTAAGCCAATAAAATCCTTTCTTAAACTAGTTTTAAGAGCACCTGGGTGGCTGAGTCAGTTAAGTGTCTGACTTCGGTTCAGGTCATGATCTCACAATTCGTGAGTTCAAGCCCTGCATTGGGCTCTGTGCTGACAGCTCAGAGCCTGGAGCTTGCTTCGGATTCTGTGTCTCCCTCTCTCTGCCCCACCTCTGCTTGTGCTCTGTCTCTCTCTGTCTTTCAAAAATGAATAAACATTAAAAAAAAAACTAGTTTTAGGTATATCTTTTTCATTAACTGCACTTGAAAACTTCCTAATTAGTGTAATTATAAATGTAGTCTGACCTAAGGACAGAGAATGTGGTGAGAATTCAGAAGAGATATCAACTTTGGTGACTCCAGGTGCACTATCATCAAATAAGACCAATTAAAGACTAGCCTGTTCCCACTAACCTTGGCCCATCCACATGGCAAGAAAAAGACATAGTAAGTAATCTGGGAGCTGTGTGTTTGACAGTTTTCATTAATAACAGCAGAGTCAGCTCCTGTTCTCTTCATGAGGACAGTCTCTGATTGAGAATAAAATGAAAAATGTTAGCCCTGCAGGTTAAAAGACTTGAGATTGTTTACTTATGTTGTGAAAGAGAAGTCCTAACACGGGAGACTCTAAATGGTGAGAGCAATTAATACCTCTTCTCTACCACCAAAGGGGAAAAAAATATTTGGAAATTTTGTTAATGCTATTCTTTAAGGATGAGAAAAGTGAGCTTCTGAGACTTAAAGGGTCATTCCTAGCCTGTATCTCATGAAACAAGAACTAATAGTAAAAATGATAGCTAAATTTTATCATTCAGCCATTCTGTTTCAGGCCCCAAGTACACAGCTTTTCCCATTCCATGAAGTATAATTATCATAGTTTTGATTATATAAATGAGAAACTGAATTACTAGAAGCAACTTACCCAAAAGCACTGAAGTCATAAAAGCCAAACCTGGAAAGTTAACCCATGTCTCTCACCTTCCAGGGAACATATACCTAATTACTAGCTAAGTTTCATCACCAAAATCCAAATATTTTGATTCTCAATCCAGAGATTATAAACATCTCTAAAGATGGGATCAAAGTATCAGTTTGTTTCTCAAGGAAGTTATGGGAAAACAATCAGTAGAAACATGAAATCTTTCTTACATGATCAATTCTATAACATATTGTTTTACAAGTTACATAGTATCTTTTTCTACTCCTATGTGTGTAAGCAGGATTATTCTAGTGGCTAGGGAGAAGTAAGCAATATGAAGAGGTAAAAGATGAGGCTGAAAAAGTTGATAATTCATAAAATTGCATGATGGCAACTCAGGTTGTAATGGTTTTGTAGGACATGTTGATATATTTATATATTTTTTAAGTTTATTTATTTTGAGAGAGAGAGAGAGAGAAAACACATGAACTCATGTGTGCAAATGGGGGAAGGGCAGAGAGAGGGAGAAAGAGAGCATCTCAAGCAGGCTCTGCACTGTCAATGCAGAGCCCTGTGTGAGGCTCAAACTCACAAACCATGAGATCATGACCTGAGATGAAATCAAGAGTAAGATGCCTTAACTGACTGAGGCACCCAGTCACCCCAATATATTTTGATTTTTGTCAGAGTTTTGTGGAAAGTGACTACAGCATCTGTTTAGTGTGCTAATAAATTCTAAATTTAATAATTAATTTTTAAAAATGAGTTGGAATTATAATTAATGCAGTAGAAAATCAGATCTTGAGTATAAAAATGTTTAATGTTATAATATTTTCTTAAAGGACAATTGCCATTTTATAATGCATTTTACCTTTACTTCTTTAAGCACTATTATATTGTCATGTTACTTTTCAGTTATATTAGAAATACAAAATTGTATAAACTTTTCTACTTAAAAAAATTCAGACCCAAAAATAAAATTATTTTTAGGAAATCACAGAAAGTTTCATTGCCCAAAGAGACATTTGAGAAAGTTATATGCAGTTCAAAGCAAGAATCTATAAATATAATCACATCCTCTCTTGGATAGAGTGTTTACAACTGTAGATATAATGTAGTTTTAACTTTTTGCATTCAATAGACATTACCCATTAATCCCAATGAAATATATTTCTTCCTCTGGGTTTTGGTAGTTCCAAGTAAAATCTTCTTTAAGAAAATAGAATTTAATATGCTATTTCGTGGCCTTATTATACTGCTTCAGCAGGTTGGCTAGAAGTCAACTTGATAGCGTAAGTATCAGAGGAACTAATGTCTACCACCAGAAAAGAATTTCTTCTGCCCTTATCCAGATTGTATCGTGATGCTGTCTCCAACTAGTGTATCTATTCTCTGGCTCCCAGTATATTCTATGGAACCATAGCCATATCTGGGTTTCTGCACTCAACATTTTTAAGAATTGATTATCGGTTAGGAAAAAATTTAAACTACATATCTGTATATTAAATATGCATATTTGTTAGAAGAAATTGAAGTGACTTCTACTTGTGGCAAAGATGAAATAACTGATATGCTAAATCTCCCCATAACTTAACAACTATAAAATCTGGTTAATAAAAACAGTCTTGTGAAGGCATCATGTTTTAAACACAGTGGGCAGTATTTGAGACAAACATTCTGAAGGAAAAGAAATAGAGTCACATTAATGCTAACTTTCCACTCATTCCCAGGCTTGACATTTGATTATTTGCTGTTCAGGGGCAAAGAGCAGAAACATAGCAGTGAACTAGAACTTGCGGCAATCTCATCAGGCTGGGGAGACAAAAAAATGGCATTGAAGTTTAACAAACAAGTGTTAACTCTATGGGTCAAGATTCAGAGAAAAGGAAACCAGAGAATGATTGCAATACTTTGAAAGCAGTTTATTTTTATTTGTTTACTCCCAAAATGCTCAAGTCTGGGCTAATATTTGTGAAAATCAAAGTGATAGCTTCTAAAAGCTATCCAAAAGTGTTCGCAACTTTACCATACTGGGGAGATGAAAATTAAAGTTTAGGGGCTTTCAAGTATGAGGGGGCCAAGTAAACAACCCAACTGTTCAGCTCAGCCTTAGAAGTGCTATACTCTAGGAAAAAAGGCAAACAAAATTTACCAGCACTATCTGGGCAGGTGATATGCCCATATTCTATCTACTAGAAGAGAAATAAATATTTTCTGGAGGAAGATACCCTCGTGCAAAGTCTGTATTCTTTTTCATACACAATGCACAGCATGTAAAGTAAAACTTATATGTCATATAAGCAGACAAAATAAAACTATCACAAATCAAGAGAAATGGACAAGTAGAAAATAACAGATAATTACTTTTAAAACCCAAGGATCAGTATGTTTATTAAATGAAAATTTAAGAATTAAGAATTTCACACACAAAATAAACAGGAATAAATAAAGTAGCCAAAGGTAAATCCTAAAACTAAAAAAGGCAATAGTTGAAACTAAAATTCAATAGATGGGTTTAACATCTGGTTAGACAGCAGAGGAAAACATTTAAAACTTAGAATACATATTAGTAGGCTTAATAGAGATTGAAGCACAAAGCAAAAAAAAAAAAAGAAGGTGAAAACTGAGAAAAGGGAAATGCTGGAAAGATATAATAAGTGTGTTTGGAGTTGTATGAAAAGATAAGGGTAATAATGGAACAAAAATAAAACTTAAGATGGTATTGCCCAAGAATTATCCAAAATTGATGAAACGCATTGTGGTACTCTGCCTCCAAGATGACCCCAGTGATCCCCAACTCCTGATATCTATGCCCCTGTGCTGAGTGTTGGCTGGATTTAGTGGCTCCGCTCCAACTAATAGAATGGAGCAGAATTAATGTTTCTGACTCTAAGACTAGGTCATTAAGAGGCAGTGTGGCATCTTGTTTTTTTTTTCCCTTGGGTCACTCATTCTAGGTCATGAAGCCAGCTGCACGAAGATGCCTACAAAGCAAGAAACTGAAGCTTCCGCCAACTTCCATGGTTGTGAACATAGATGTGGATCCTTCAGCTCTTTCAGCTAACTGCTACCCTATTAAGAGTTTACCTGTAACCTCATGAGACAGCCTGAGCCACTCCTAGGTTTCTAATTTTCAGAAATTCTGTAAGATAAAAAATGCTTGTTTTAAGTAGCAAAATTTTTGAATAATTTGCTATTAAGCAATGTATAATTTATCCAGTTGCATGGTCTAAAACATGAAGCTATTAGTATAACTACAAAATCCTCTGTTAAGACCTTAGAAAGAACAAAAGAGGTGTCTGAAAGTAAAGTTCAGTCAGACTAAAGACTCTTACAGTAGTTCATTTCATCAATTTTGGATAATTCTTGGGCAGGATCATCTCAAGTTTTACTTTTGCTTCAGTATTACCCTTATCTTTTCATGCAACTCCAAATATACTTATTATATATTTCCATCATTTTCCTCTAATTCACAGATCCTCTCAATTAAAAACATAATAAAAATAGGACATCTATGCATTATAAGGCTTTGTTCCTTAAGATAAATGTAAGTTAGAAAAAGGCTTATTCAAAAAAAGAAATCTACTGGCACTTTTTTCTCAAATGGTGTGGACACAAATAAGATTCCTGGGAGATCTACAAAGTTGGAAAAGATTCCCATATTCAGCAAGATGCCAGCTTGAACTGAAAGAAGCAGAAGCAGTACAAAATGAAATCGTCCTTTAGACATCCAAAATTCTACTTGCAGGAAGTAGACTGAGGAAACTATTCCATTGCAAACACATACCAACTTTCATGAAAAAGGAAATATGGCTCAGAAGATGGATCAAGAGATAGACAACAGATTCCAGAGACACGACTAGTCATTGCCAGGTATAAGTAGAAGTGAATTTTAGCTTCCAACATAAGTCCTACTTTCTAATTTGCCATCTATTTAAATAACGTGACTTAACTAACCCCAATATTATTTTCTCCTGATCTTCAAAAGACATTTTATATCTTTTAAGAATGTAAGTCCTTATGAAGTTTTATAGCCAATAGGAAATTTAAAGATCTGCTAATCTAACATTTGTCTAAAAGTTAATAGCTTCTGTACTCACAGAATCAGGATTAGGACTCAATTCAAAGTTGTCAGTATAAATGTCAGGAAAAATTAAAGAGATGTCCTTCTGACTTCACTACAGGCACACTTTTTTAACCTAATGTGCAATTTCATTAACCCCCATTAAATATTCTTCTAAATAATATAAGGGGATTATAGGTTTGTTATGAGGATTACATAAAACAAAACATTTAAAATACTTAGAGGAGTTCTATTGTATCAGCCAAATCATTATTTAAGATTAAATTACACAAAAACATATGGGTACATACCAGTAATTGCCAACATTTTGAAACACCAAAATTGAAATGAATGGACATTCAATAAAGAATATGAGGCAAATACATTATATGCTTCAACTTTGCAAAGAGATAAATTGTCAATTACATATTGACAGAAATGTCCGTGTGACTTTTCAATAACATAAATAGTAAGACAGACTTGTTCTTCTCTTGTTTATCTTTTAATGTCTTTCCATTTAAAATTAAAACTCAGCCCCTTATTTTAGCTGATTAAAGATGACTTCAACTTGCTGGCATTCACCTATGCGTCCTCCTCTTGAATCTTGGCAGTCTCTGTGGCCACTCTGACAAACAGCATACAGTGGAAGAGATAACGTGCCTGCTTCTAAGCCCTGGCCATGAGACTTGTGTTTTCTTCTTCTCTCAGACCAATTGCTCTGAGAATTCTGAGCAGCCGGGTAAAAAGCCCAACTTCCCTAAAGTTGGACACGATGAGAGAAGACCACATGAAGAAACCAAAAGAGGCCTTGAGACTACATAAAAAAGAGATTTCCCAGCTGTTCCAGTCCCCAATTGTTTGAGCTATTGCCACTGACACCTTGTATACTGTGGAGAAGAGGCAAGCCTTTCTGTGTGTCCTTGCCCAAATTCTAGACCCACAAAATATAAAGAATAATAACAAAATGAGTGTTAATTTAAACCACTAGATTGGTTTAATTTGGATAATTTGTGTTATAATAAAGAACCAGAGACTGATCATGATAAAATTTTGAATCAGTTATTAGTGAAAATAAAGCACCTATTTAAGGTGTTTTCTTAATAATACCATCCCACTCCCAAGTGGAAGAAAGTATATCGAAATTGCAAATAGGATCTAAAATTTGTGATTAGGCCATAATTTCAGTAGTATTATTTGGAAAGCAAAGGTAAATTAGCAAAACTTACTACAAGTAGGAAGACTGAAAGATCCTTAGGAATCTAGTCATCCTACTACCTGAGCGAGGTGGTTACAAGAGATAAGACAAACACTTTAAAATGTCTGGCCCAGCTCTATATCCATGAGATATAATAATAGCTATTTATCTTAATTACCTTTGATGAAAATCCATTCAGCCAATACATATATTTATGGAACATCTATAGTATAACAGACATCAATAAAAATATTGGAGAAAAAATGATAAAACAGAAGGAAGATTACTCAAATCCATAGAATATATGCTCTAATTGAGCAGACAGACAAATAAAAGAGGAAGAAAATGCTTTCAGGAAAAATAAGAACTAAGAAATAAACCAGAAAGGTTAGAGATCACTATGGAAAAGCCTATTTTAGTTTCGAGAAGAATGCTGGTGCAATTTTGATTGGGATTGCATTGAATGTGTAGATAGCTTTGGGTAGTATTGACATTTTGACAATATTTATTCTTCCAATCCATGAGCAGGGAATATCTTTCCATTTCTTTATATCTTCTTCAATTACCTGCATAAGCTTTCTATAGTTTTCAGCATACAGATCTTTTACATCTTTGGTTAGATTTATTCCTAGGTATTTTATGCTTCTTGGTGCAATTGTGAATGGGATCAGTTTCTTTATTTGTCTTTCTGTTGCTTCATTGTTAGTGTATAAGAATGCAACTGATTTCTGTACATTGATTTTGTATCCTGCAACTTTGCTGAATTCATGTATCAGTTCTAGCAGACTTTTGGTGGAGTCTATCGGATTTTCCATGTATAATATCATGTCATCTGCAAAAAGCGAAAGCTTGACTTCATCTTTGCCAATTTGGATGCCTTTGATTTCCTTTTGTTGTCTGATTGCTGATGCTAGAACTTCCAGCACTATATTAAACAACAGCGGTGAGAGTGGGCATCCCTGTCATGTTCCTGATCTCAGGGAAAAAGCTCTCAGTTTTTCCCCATTGAGGATGATGTTAGCTGTGGGCTTTTCATAAATGGCTTTTATGATCTTTAAGTATGTTCCTTCTATCCCGACTTTCTCAAGGGTTTTTATTAAGAAAGGGTGCTGGATTTTGTCAAAGGCCTTTTCTGCATCGATTGACAGGATCATATGGTTCTTCTCTTTTTTTTTGTTAATGTGATGTATCACGTTGATCGATTTGCGAATGTTGAACTAGCCCTGCATCCCAGGAATGAATCCCACTTGATCATGGTGAATAATTCTTTTTATATGCTGTTGAATTCGATTTGCTAGTATCTTATTGAGAATTTTTGCATCCATATTCATCAGAGATATTGGCCTGTAGTTCTCTTTTTTTACTGGGTCTCTGTCTGGTTTAGGAATCAAAGTAATACTGGCTTCATAGAATGAGTCTGGAAGTTTTCCTTCCCTTTCTATTTCTTGGAATAGCTTGAGAAGGATAGGTATTATCTCTGCTTTAAACGTCTGGTAGAACTCCCCTGGGAAGCCATCTGGTCCTGGACTCTTATTTGTTGGGAGATTTTTGATAACCGATTCAATTTCTTCGCTGGTTATGGGTCTGTTCAAGCTTTCTATTTCCTCCTGATTGAGTTTTGGAAGAGTGTGGGTGTTTAGGAATTTGTCCATTTCTTCAAGGTTGTCCAATTTGTTGGCATATAATTTTTCATAGTATTCCCTGATAATTGTTTGTATCTCTGAGGGATTGGTTGTAATCATTCCATTTTCATTCATGATTTTATCTATTTGGGTCATCTCCCTTTTCTTTTTGAGAAGCCTGGCTAGAGGTTTGTCAATTTTGTTTATTTTTTCAAAAAACCAACTCTTGGTTTCGTTGATCTGCTCTACAGTTTTTTTAGATTCTATATTGTTTATTTCTGCTCTGATCTTTATTATTTCTCTTCTGCTGGGTTTAGGCTGCCTTTGCTGTTCTGCTTCTGTTTCCTTTAGGTGTGCTGTTAGATTTTGTATTTGGGATTTTTCTTGTTTCTTGAGATAGGCCTGGATTGCAATGTATTTTCCTCTCAGGACTGCCTTCGCTGCGTCCCAAAGCGTTTGGATTGTTGTATTTTCATTTTCGTTTGTTTCCATATATTTTTTAATTTCTTCTCTAATTGCCTGGTTGACCCACTCATTCGTTAGTAGGGTGTTCTTTAACCTCCATGCTTTTGGAGGTTTTCCAGACTTTTTCCTGTGGTTGATTTCAAGCTTCATAGCATTGTGGTCTGAAAGTATGCATGGTATAATTTCAATTCTTGTAAACTTATGAAGGGCTGTTTTGTGACCCAGTATATGATCTATCTTGGAGAATGTTCCATGTGCACTCGAGAAGAAAGTATATTCTGTTGCTTTGGGATGCAGAGTTCTAAATATATCTGTCAAGTCCATCTGATCCAATGTATCATTCAGGGCCCTTGTTTCTTTATTGACTGTGTGTCTAGATGATCTATCCATTTCTGTAAGTGGGGTGTTAAAGTCCCCTGCAATGACCACATTCTTATCAATAAGGTTGCTTATGTTTATGAGTAACTGTTTTATATATCTGGGGGCTCCGGTATTTGGCGCATAGACATTTATAATTGTTAGCTCTTCCTGATGCATAGACCCTGTAATTATTATATAATGCCCTTCTTCATCTCTTGTTACAGACTTTAATTTAAAGTCTAGTTTGTCTGATATAAGTATGGCTACTCCAGCTTTCTTTTGGCTTCCAGTAGCATGATAAATAGTTCTCCATCCCCTCACTCTCAATCTAAAGGTGTCCTCAGATCTAAAATGAGTCTCTTGTAGACAGCAAATAGATGGGTCTTGTTTTTTTATCCATTCTGATACCCTATGTCTTTTGGTTGGCGCATTTAATCCATTTACATTCAGTGTTATTATAGAAAGATACAGGTTTAGAGTCATTGTGATGTCTGTATTTTTTTATGCTTGTAGTGATGACTCTGGTACTTTGTCTCACAGGATCCCCCTTAGGATCTCTTGTTGGGCTGGTTTCGTGGTGACAAATTCCTTCAGTTTTTGTTTGTTTGGGAAGACCTTTATCTCTCCTTCTATTCTAAATGACAGACTTGCTGGATAAAGGATTCTCGGCTGCATATTTTTTCTGTTTAGCACACTGAAGATATCGTGCCAAGCCTTTCTGGCCTGCCAAGTTTCAAAGGAGAGATCAGTCACGAGTCTTATAGGTCTCCCTTTATATGTGAGGGCACGTTTATCCCTTGCTGCTTTCAGAATTTTCTCTTTATCCTTGTATTTTGCCAGTTTCACTATGATATGTCGTGCAGAAGATCGATTCAAGTTACGTCTGAAGGGAGTTCTCTGTGCCTCTTGGATTTCAATGCCTTTTTCCTTCCCCAGTTCAGGGAAGTTCTCAGCTATAATTTCTTCAAGTACCCCTTCAGCACCTTTCCCTCTCTCTTCCTCCTCTGGGATACCAATTATGCGTATATTATTTCTTTTTAGTGTATCACTTTGTTCTCTAATTTTCCCCTCATACTCCTGGATTTTTTTATCTCTCTTTCTCTCAGCTTCCTCTTTCTCCATAACTTTATCTTCTAGTTCACCTATTCTCTCCTCTGCCTCTTCAATCCGAGCCGTCGTGGTTTCCATTTTGTTTTGCATTTCGTTTAAAGCGTTTTTCAGCTCCTCGTGACTGTTCCTTAGTCCCTTGATCTCTGTAGCAAGAGATTCTCTGCTGTCCTGTATACTGTTTTCAAGCCCAGCGATTAATTTTATGACTATTATTCTAAATTCACTTTCTGTTATATTATTTAAATCCTTTTTGATCAGTTCATTAGCTGTTGTTATTTCCTGGAGATTCTTCTGAGGGGAATTCTTCCGTTTGGTCATTTTGGATAGTCCCTGGAGCGCTGAGGACCTGCAGGGCACTTCCCCCGTGCTGTGATGTATAACTGGAGTTGGTGGGCGGGGCCGCAGTCCGACCTGATGTCTGCCCCCAGCCCACCGCTGGGGCCACAGTCAGACTGGTGTGTGCCTTCTCTTCCCCTCTCCTAGGGGCGGGATTCACTGTGGGGTGGTGTGGCCCGTCTGGTCTACTTGCACACTGCCAGGCTTGTGGTGCTGGGGAGCTGGCGTATTAGCTGGGGTGGGTAGGCAAGGTGCACGGGGCGGGAGGGGCAGGCTTAGCTCGTTTCTCCTTAGGTGATCCACTTCAGGAGGGGCCCTGTGGCAGCGGGAGGGAGTCAGATCCGCTGCCGGAGGTTTGGCTCCGCAGAAGCACAGAGTTGGGTGTTTGCGCGGAGCGAGCAAGTTCCCTGGCAGGAACTGGTTCTCTTTGGGATTTTGGCTGGGGGATGGGCGGGGGAGATGGCGCTGGCGAGCGCCTTTGTTCCCCGCCAAGCTGAGCTCTGCCGTCCGGGGGCCTAGCAGCTCTCCCTCCCTTTGTCCTCCAGCCTTCCCGCTTTCTGAGCAGAGCTGTTAACTTATGACCTCCCAGACGCTAAGTCGCGCTTGCTGTCGGAACACAGTCCATCCGGCCCCTCCGCTTTTGCCAGCCCGACTCGGGGGCTCTGCTTGGCCGGCGAGCCGCCCCTCCGCCCCAGCTCCCTCCCGCCAGTCCGTGGAGCGCGCACCGCCTCGCCGCCCTTCCTACCCTCTTCCGTGGGCCTCTCGTCTGCGCTTGGCTCCGGAGACTCCGTTCTGCTAATCCTCTGGCGGTTTTCTGGGTTCTTTAGGCAGGTGTAGGTGGAATCTAAGTGATCAGCAGGACGCGCGGTGAGCCCAGCGTCCTCCTACGCCGCCATCTTCCGGAACTCCTGATGTAGTTTTCTTAGATTCTTGGTTGGCAGTTTTTTCTTTCAGTACTTTGAATGTTATCCAACTGTTTTTTGGCCTCCAGCGTGTTTAATGTTAGATGTTTATCTATGCTCTCCTGGCATTTGAACCTTGGCCTCCCTGACCATGATCTCCGGGTCAATTCCCTGATCCAGCTCCAGCAGCGCAGAAGGGCCTGTTACACTGTACACACTCGTGTGAAGAGTCTACATAGATCTCACTGCCAAAATTAACAGCAGCAGTAGTCGTGGCCGAGTGGTTAAGGCGATGGACTAGAAATCCATTGGGGTCTCCCCGCGCAGGTTCAAATCCTGCCGACTACGGGAAGGTGAACTTTTGCTGCCGATACTTGTTTTCATTTCGGAGAGTTCTTCCCAGTGTTTCCCGCAGCTTATTTAAGGAATTTGAACGGTTGGAATACAATGGGGACCCCAGTGGGACCGTAAAAGGAGCGCGTGAGGGAGCTAGGGTGTCGCGTGATTGTGGTTACAACCTGAGCCCAGGAGGGGGAGACGGAACAAAACACGCCAATATGGAGCGAAGAAAAGCAAAGCGTCGCGAGGTCGCGCAAAAAGGTACAGCTCCGACCTCCCGCCCCGCGGGCTGGCCAGCTCCGCCAGGACTCGCGGACCCCCTGCGCCTTTTTGCGCGAGCGCTTCAGCGTCCGGGCCACTCCGGAAAAGCCTACTTTAGATGGAGTAGTCAGGGAGACTCTTGAATAGAGGTCAAGTAAGAGGAGACAAAAATGAAATTCAGACAATCAGATGAAGAGGAAGCTGTGGGTGCATTTATACTAAAGACAGGGATCCAACAAGTACATTTCCATCAATATTAAAATAATTTTACATACTCCAGCAACGAGAAAAGATCAATGAAAGGAAAGGAATGAAGAATATGCTCTATGCTTGTAGGGCTTATCAAATGGAGAGGAAAAATTCTGCAGGGAAGAAATAAAAGGTATGACTAGGAATGATCAGGAAAGGAGATAGAGATCTAACTTGGAAGAGATTTCAGCAATTCAGCAGACTATAGTAAGAATGCTCAATTTTATTCTAAGAACTTTGGAAAACAATTCAAACTAGTAAGCAATGAAACAAGATGATCCAACTTACATTTTAAAAAGATCATTTTTGGAGCACCTGGGTGACTCAGTCAAATGAGCGTCCGACTTCAGCTCAGGTCATGATCTCTGATCTCGTGGTTCATGAATCCAAGCCCCACATTGGGCCCACCGATGTCAGCACAGA